>NW_022989961.1:0-318443 GCF_902827175.1 Gymnodraco acuticeps | reverse complement strand
CGGATTGCAAACAACTTTAGGTGCATACTGCCACCTCCGGAGTCGGCTTGACTCGGTTTGCATTTATAAAATGCACACATGTGTTTAATCTTTAATGTCAGATATGTACTAAGTAAATACATTTGTTCCTGCTCAAGATTAGATTCAACGTTATTGTTATTGCACATATTACAGGTACTGAGACAACGAAATGCAGTTTAGCTTCTAACCAGGTGCAACAAGCAGTGAAGTCAAAAGCAATGTACACAATCTACAGAATAAAATATAGAATGAATTGAATGATGAATAAACAGTGAGGGGTATGAATACACTAGATATCAGCCTGTGAGCAGTATGAACAGTGTGTATGATATGCTAAGATATATAAAGTATGAAAACGGTAAGCAGTGCAAGTATAGTATAAAATATATGGATATTAATTTCATTATGATAAACATTGTGGAACAATGATGAAAATGGGAATGGATGTGGCGACGTAAAACTGACACAAAACACAACAAACTTTTGCCGAGCCAATTGGAGAGTTTCATCAGCAGCACGTGGTAAAACCACCAATGAGCGCTCAGCTCGAGATACCAGCGAGTCGTTTCCCATCAAGCATTTCGCTTTCGCAGCCCGTGGAGAGGAACTGCGCCGGTGTCAGTACCAGATATGTTCGGCCTACCAAATATGTTCGGTGTATTTCCGTCGCATCCGTCATCCGTCATATCCGTCATATACTCACCTCCCTCTGCTCCCAGCGCTATGCTGCCACACACCGGCCGTCTGCGGAACTGCAGCCGGAGGAACTCGGTACAGCTTGTTATGTGTGAACGATCTAGATCCCTCCGCTTCCCCATAATTACCGCGACCATTTTAACTTTCATGACAGAAATGGAGAGCTTTTATGCTGAGATAAAGCAGTACGTGCTCAATGGTGGTTACCACAATCTCACCATCGCCGCTGAAAAGCATGATAAAAGGAAGGCGTTAATTCGGAGGGCATCCAACAATACCTGATCAAAGGTAAGTAACAGAATAAGACCATGGTTAAGTCACGAACATACGTTTTTATTATGAGGTATAAACCCCCTGTACATGTGACATCATCACATCCCTTTACTTATAGGGATCAATAAAGTATATATCTATCTATCTATTTATCTAATGGTGTTTTTTGGTGCAAAAGTGATCATACCTCTAATGGTTTATCATATTGCAATTCCAACATTTTTCAGTAAATCGCAAGGACTCCACAGCTTGTTTCTCCTTTTTCTTTTTATACACACTTTACATTACTGTAGTTGTTACGTCTAAACCACATTTGCCACTGGATTTCTTGAACAGCTTTTAGTCATAATGTCATCTCTACACATGTCTAAATGATTGTTTTGTTGTTCCTGTTGTGCCAGCTGGAGATTTGTACTACACATACAAGGACAATGAGAGGATGGTTGTGTGCACCAAGGACCAAATTATCAATGTCCTGAAGGAGTGCCATGATAACCTGGGTTCCGGAGGTCATGCAGGGAGAAGGCGCACCACCGAGAAGGTTTTGGCAACGTACCACTGGTCCACTATGCGGGAGGACGTGAAGAAATGGGTGGGAGTTTTTGACTGACTGACTGATTATTGATCTACAGAAATGTGTTGTATGTGTACATTGAAACAGAGTGAGACATGTGTGGATCTCATTGGCCCACTTCCCTCCACTGCTAAGGGCAAAAGGTACTATCATGATGGGCTGAAGCATGTGTAACCTCCTTTAAGGGGACCTATCATGCAAAATGCACCTTTGGACGTCTTTTATACATGAATATATGTCCCCGGTGTTCCAGGGAACTCACCAAGTGTCAGAAAACACAACCCTCTCTATTTTCCTCCTTCGCCAAATCTCTAAAAAAGTGGCTGAAACGGATCTGAAAAAAACGGATCCAGATTTCAACACTTTCCTACGTCACAAAGAGACGTGCTCCGCTTATTGGTCAACTCTCCACCTATCAGGGGAATGAGCCACGGCCACGTGCATTGCCGGGATCAATACCAACCATCCGGGAGGTGTTTATGAACTTCTCTCAAGTCCAACACGGATATGCCTCCAAGCTAATGCTAAACCCGGGATCAATACCAACCATCCGGGAGCAGGCCAGTGAGGACACATCCAATTATGAAGCTGTAAGTTTTTATTTAGCGGTGTTTTTCCTGATAAAGCTATCTCTAGCTTGTAGTATGTAGCATGTAGCATGTAGCTTCGCCGTATCAATGTCGCCTCAAACCCAAATAGTAATCGGTTAGGTGTTTATATGTTTTTATAACATTTTATATTGTACGCTCCGCAGTCTTTGTTTGTCTTTTATTTTAATTATCAGGCATTTGCTAACATGTTCAGTCATACTGCCGTAATGGCGATCTGTGTGAAGGCTGTAAAGCCACGCCCTAGCCGATAACACAAGTATTTATTCTCCTATTTATTAGTATTTTGTATCCTCTAAAATCATATTGAGTAAGTTATAATAACAAACGTAATCTTCTGTAGGTAAGTGCCGTTTTTTGCAGCGTTATATGTAAAAGCTTTTGTGATTGTAGTCTGTAAGAACGATCAGATATCATCGATCTGTAAGCTAAGCGCTACGCTAATGAGACATGCCGTTTTTTGCAGCGTTATATGTAAAAGCTTTTGTGTTTAATTGTTTGCGCACATGAATATAAATGGGGGTGTGTGAGGATACAACACTGTGTGTATGTATGCGAGGGGGGACACACACCACGAGTAAAACGGAGCTAAAGCCCCGTTGGTCTGTTGTTGTTGACAAGGCCTTACCTAGCAACAGGCTAATTAGTGGCTATCATCTGTATTGAGTCGAAACACAGCATGCACGTTACGGTTCAAAACTAACTCAGATTGGAAAAGGCTAAGCAAAGAGCTTTGCTAAATAGAGAGTTTTAAGCCCCATCTTTTGGGATTTCAGACTATATTTATCCAAATAGTATTTTCTCATCCTGAATACTAAATTGAGATGATTTTGTTCTAACTATGTTTTCTTCTTTACAGGCCAGCACCTCACATACTTACTAATTAGTGACAATTTGTACATCCTTTGCTATTATTTACATTTTTTATCATGGCGGAAATGAAAGACTGTACCTGGCAGCCCTGCACTACAATGAAAACGCTGAGCGTGCACAAGCCAACATCCACTGGAAACCCTCTGTATAAACTGCAGTTCCCAAAGGCCAGGAAGGGAGAATGCAGAGCAAAACCAGTAAAGACTGACCCCACATTCCGTAAGTGTTTAAAATATTTATATACAACTATTTACAAATATAAAATTAGAAAGAACTTTCAGTTTTTTACATGCATATACTAATCTAAACCACATTTTTTGTTGTGCTTTTTTTTAACATTGCACAGGCTACGTGGCCAACTTGATGGACCTCATCTTCGACCAAGTCTTTGTGGACCCTGCACCATTATGAGCGACCTGACAGGGAGAGGTCATCGCCGGGTATGCTACACGGTTCAATTTGGCTGCTGTCTGAACCCAACATCGACATTTTGCGGATCAGGAAACTCCTGCCTCCTTGAGGACAACGCAGGCCGGAATCACCACTCTGATCCTGCGTCCAAGGAAGCCCCAGCACCAGCTCACAAAGCTTCTGTAGGCTAGATACCTGTGACGCCTGAAATCATTAAAAAATATATTTAGTGTAATTTATACAAAATACAAGTACATTTAATTTTTTTTTATGGGTTCAAAGAACCGTTGATTTTGACAATAAAGTTCCGAGTTGATATCAAATGTGTCGTGATTATTCATGTTTGGATGGGTAAAGAATATTCTGATTTCAAAAGCATAAGGTTGTGTGTGGACTTTTTTTGTCGTACACATGGGTGTGTTATGCCATTGCTGTGTAATAATATATATATATATATATATATATATAGTACATGTACAATGAAAGATTGCATAAAGCCATATACACCAGTATTTATTTCCATGAACAATATTAGCATTCGTTTTACAATTTCAGTCAAAACAAACAAACCACTCACTGCTCTATTTGCCTCAACTGTAGTCCACCATGTTCAGCTCTGTAAATATTCAATGCATTCTGCAGGGAGAACACATTCAGGCACACAGGCTCCAATCCAGGATGGTCCACCATACAGGTTACAGAGTCCTCAAGTTCCTGCATCCGTCTTGACACCTAGTGTGATAAACATATTGAATGACATGTTAAAAATGCATTCTCTAAACAGACAACTTAGTGAAGCTATCAAAAATGTTACCTGTGGTATCTCTATGCAGCACACATTCTCCGGTTCAGAAGGCATCGTGGCGCAATTTGCACATGTACACCTGTAGAAAGAAGTCAATAACTGAGCTTTTAAAAACACATGAAACTACACACACTGCTGACAACTGAGGTGTTGTTGGAGTTATACTTTTTATCACCCTAAGTTATTGAACTTTCCAACGGTTGTTGCCGATGTTGGAAGAAAAGGGCTGTAAACTATTAAAACGCAATGAGGCCATTGTATATATGCTGAAAATATGAATGTCTCCCTTTATAAATATATATATGTATCGCTGTTTTTGCGTTACAAGCTCTAAGTTATAAACTGTACACATAGCATTCTTGCTAATTAGCCAAAATTGAACGGTATAAGTAGCAATCATCGTAACAGAGTAAAATAATAGGAACAACAGCTTGTCAACTTACCATTCAGAAACGTCCTGCTGCAACCGAGATCTTTGCACCTCCACCAAAACCTCCGCTGCTTCAGGGTCAGTCTCTGGATCAAATTGATAATACGCTTGAACACATGCATTGCTCTGAGATGACATGTTTATTCCACACTCGTAATCACAGCAAGCATGTTAACGTGACTCTCACCGGCTCATGCCCCGCTCTTCTGCAGGGGGGCGTGGTCAGCTGCTGCTCAGAATTTTCAAAGACAGGCTTGGAAAAGAGCGAAAATGAGCGAAACGAGGCATGGCTAAAAAATGATCTGTTTGGTATTTTGAAAAATAAAATGTATAAATATACCTTATATAGGTATGGTCATACACTATATCATTTAAATATAGCATGATAGGTCTCCTTTAAAGGTTCTAAACGTGAAGAATCTGGTTTAAAAAGAAAGGAAATCATTTACAGTGATTCTGTATGTATTTACAACATTCTGCATTTTATATTGCAGATACATTCTAACAGCGACTGATCTGTTCACGAAGTGGGTGGTAGCAAAAACGCTCTACCACAAAACAGCTGTTGAGGTCTCAAAAAAGATTGTAAATATTCTTCTCGATTTCGGTCTTGTCGAGAAGATCATTACCGACCAAGGACGGGAATTTGTCAATGAGGTACAATAATCTATCTAATACAGTGTATGTGTTATGTGTAACAATGTAATACGATTTTTCAGGTAATTTGGTAATTGGTGTACACTAAACCATCTGCAGGTCAACCGTGGTGTTTTTGATGCACTGGGTGTAAAACACTGCATCACTTCAGCGTACCATCCCCAGTGCAATGGCCAAGATGAGCGTACAAACCAAAACATAAAAAAAGCACTTGCAAAGTACTGTGGAGAGGACCAGAATGACTGGGATTTACATCTGAGGGGCATTGTGGCGAGCATTAACACCTCAAAGCAGGTACAATGTTGTAACAAATGCAGATGGAAACAATACTCACAGAGATACTAAAAGGAATTTTTATGCTTTCAGAGGTCAACCAAGTGCACGCCCTATTTTGCCCAGTTTGGGAGGCACCCTCGCGTCCCGGGTGTTATAAATGCTACAGTCAATGACAGGGATGATACCTCTGTTTTGGTGCCTGCTGATGAGGCAGAAAGCAGCTTGAGGCAAAGGCTGCAACCATTGCAGATTTGCACTCGAAGGTGAGAATAAAATGGCAATATTTAAAACATAATAACTCCTAAAAAATGCAAGCGTATGTTAAGGACTGTAAATGATAACTGTTACATATCTTTCTCAGATTTACCAGAACATCCAAATAGCACCACAGAGACAGAAAATCTCTTTTGAAAAACGCAAGGGAAAGAATGTGAAATCTTTCCTGATTAACGTTTGGAGATGAGGTCCTAAGAGCGAATAAGAGGAAGGAGGGCCGAAAAGGTGGAAAACTGGAGTGCAACTGGTTTTGGCCCTTATGTGGTTTCCTCAATCACCAACAAGGGTGTGGCAACCCTGTTGAGCTCAACAGGAGCTCAGCTGAGACAGAGTGTGAATGTGTCTCAGCTTGAAGCCCTTTATCAGGCCTATGTTGAGAGGTATTTTGATTATCAATACAAGACACATTTTAGGTATACTTCATGTGTGGGTACTTCAATAATACTGTTTATTTTGTGTCTATCTAATAACACTGAACCGAAGTTGGATTCGGAGGGGGTCCAGTTGCTGACCACCAGTATGCCCTCTCTGGTGCGAAATACGCAAAGTGATCTACATCCGATTCAAGACAAGCTGGTAGATATATGTTTACTTCATGCACAGTGATGGAGGTGCATTGTTTGGATTTTAATTTTTCTATGTTTTCTATTGGCTTGAAGTATGTTTTGCAATCTGTTATTTGCAGCTCAGCTATGTGCTAGACCACAATAGGCCTGGAGCAGAGGTCATTGTGAAGGAGGGTGATGTGTGCCTGACCAGAGAGGACTTTTGGAGCCTGGGTCTTCTCAGTGCATGGAGTCAAATGTAGGTATACTTGAGCTTTCCTCCCAACTTCATCTTGTCTCAAAATAAATGGCACAGGTAACTTACTGTGTGTTACTGTTTCAGATTGGAAACCGTGCCTGAAGATGGTACAAGAAGCCACCCAAAGACATGTAACGGGTTTTCAACAGACATCATTGGCCTGCTTTTTTCTTTTGAATAACACATATTTTCTAAATAGCTGTTTAGTGGTGAAAACTGCCAATCTCGTGAAGTGTGGTTTGTCTCTTGTTGTTGAACATACTTCTATGAAGATTTCATTTTTTTTGAAAAACTATCAATATAGGGCAAAGATATATACATCGTGGATATGTATGTGGTTCCTACCTGGAAGTCCAAAACAGCTGACGTGTTGGCCAGTAGTTTTCCAGTAAGTTCCTGTTGCTTGAGACCTATGTTTCTTGAAATTGATATACAGCAACTTAACTAAATCCCTTGTTTAAAATACTAGGCTGACCAATTGGCCACCAAGGACATGGTTTTTCATCCCTGCCTGGAGTCGGCAGCAAGGAAAGGCAGATCACTATTTGCTTTGCGTGAGTCTGTTCCAAATGATCTCACCAGCATGTACAAAATGAACATAAGTTGTGCTGTGTGGTTTTCTTCTGGTGTTTGATTATGTCTAATTTCAGCTATTTTTGTCAATGGTTGAACAGGTGATCAAGCCAGCAAAGAGAGAGTTATATTTGCTCGACCCTCTTAAGCCAGATGGCTTTGGGGGACAATTCCTACAAGGACATATTTAGGTTTTTGTAACATGATTACCCCCCTCACCGTTCTGTGGCTTGTATGGGAGTTCTAAATAGTTTATAGTATTCTAATACTGCAGTAACCATCTTGTAGACCAGGGGTCTGAATCTGATCAAATTCATTTATAATATATCTCCATTTCCACAAAGTCTGGAGTGTCCTTAGTGGAACCAAAAGAAAAAGAGTCTGCAACAGGATGCTATGAATTATAATATTCATTTTGTTATAAGCCTTGTTCAAAGGTTGTTTTCAAGTTCAGCTTTGTTCAGCGGCTGGTAAACGTATTTTTGTTTGTTTTATTTTAGCCCCGTTCAGTGGCTTTCATAACTTTCCTCTTTTAAGGCATGCAATAGTTCAATGTAAGGAAATCCAAAAACATGAATTATATTGAGTATAGCGTTCCTTCACCAAATCAATTCCCATGTCTTATCATTTCTTTTGACAGTGACCTAGCGCACCGCATTGCTCCAGGTCAGTGGACAGTAAAGTTCGGGCAAGAGACGTCAAGGTACATTTCTCCACCATCTCATACACCTGCTTTCACATGTCTTTATTTTCCATTTGACCATGAACATCACTGTTATATTCCAAATTCTTACAGGGTTAGCCTCACCAAACCACGGGCAATGACTGTGGTGTCTTCATACTGATGGTAAATTCCTCCCTTGACACTTTTTTTTAAGGGGTTTTGTTAGTTTTTGAAACTCATAACTTAACAGATCTTTATCCTTTCACAGTATGCACTCAACTTCAGCACAGATGCTCTACTTTGGTTTACCGAGGTCAGTATTTATCCTCTGAGTTAGTATTTCAGGGGGAAGAGGGGGCTAACATTGAGTAGACAAATGATGAGGTTCCATTCATTTTCAACTTTATTATTGTTACATTTTCTTTTAGCGGGACATAGCACAGATCCGGAAATGGTGGTGCATTATGCTCATGGAACGGTACCAGATTGAAGGGTAAATCATACATTTTAAATGTTACTTTATAGACAACAGTTTCTTTGACACTGATTTACATTTTCATCCTGATATTATGTGATTTTTATAGCCACGGACAGATCCAGATTATTTAACACATGCATACATATTGATAATTGTATACACATGTAATTAAACAATCACATGACCCCACACCTTATATTTTCCTTCAAAGGTCCAGTTTCAAAAGTCCGACATGTGCTTCATATTGGAGGGTAATATCTTTTCAGTGAAGCAGTAACTGTCTTTTTGTTTAAAAAACGACCTGTGATCACGGCAGAATTTCCAACTATTATGTCTCACTGCTTTTTTTAACTTTATTGATAGCTGTTTTTTACCTCAAGGAGAAGAATAACAAAACATAAGAAAAATGTGTGTGATATATTCAACATTAATATTAAAAATGTGTCTTTTTGCTACCTGAAGCCCAAAGAATCTTGGTATTTCGATTGTGCTGGCAACAGTCTAGTCAATGTGTTGTTAAATATGTTTGATCTAGTCTGACCAATACTTCACAGCTGCCAAACTGTCTTCTCTCGGACCTTCTGATGGAAGTGGTTCTCCAGGAAGGTGACAAAGCGTACTCATCACTCACTCTAGTGTGTACCACCTTCAGAGACACAATGTCCACTGTGTCTTTCAGAAGAGGGGCCCCACTTTCGCTGGCTTGAGAGTAAGTGATTCAGGAAGGTGCAGCAGTATACGACAGCTGTGGTGTCTATGCATATTTTTAATGGCTCTATTGAAATGCTTGTTTTACACAGGTGTTGCTACATGGAGTTTGTTCTCTGCTTCATACAAGCAGGATTTCAACGTCATGTACACCATTGACACCTGCCGTGGGATGCTTGGAGCCTTACAAAAAACTGCAAACCAGGTAGACTCTTATTCTGGATAATAATGTTTATGTGTCATTACATATTTAGTGTGTTGTGGTCCTAGTGTGATTCAATTACAATATTTTCTTTTCTATTCATAGGATATGTTGGGAAAGGTAAAAGAGGAGAATTGCAGGGCATCTACTCTGATGACCAACATCCAGGCTATTGCAGTCCCTTCTGCAACCAGATATCATAGGTAAAGATTAACTCACACAAACAAATGTCAGAATAGACTAAATTGTCACTGCAATTAATGAAGATCATCATTTGATATCTTACCTTCAAGTTTGGTTTTCCCGGACGCTGCCCGTCGTGGACTTCGGGTCGTGGACTTCGGGTCGTGGCTGAACCTGTCTCTGCAGTCCTGCCTTGGGTCATGCTGCTTCCCTGATGGCTTCCTCATATATTCTGAACAATCTGTGCTGTTTTTCCTATCCACATGTAAAAGGAACTAGAAGGATTTCTTGATACTAAGGGCTGTAGAGAAAAGTTTGGAGCTTTTTCCATTAACGTTGAAGTTCAAATTCTCAATAAACACTTGAATGCTGTGCTGTCTTTCTATTTACTTGAATGTGTGAATTCATTCAGTTGGGGTAGGTAAGCTTGGGATGGATATATGAAATATATACATACAAAAAATTAGAGACTCTTTCCAATGAAAGTAGCTAGCCGCAATAGCTCCAAGATTGCTATATCTAGTTTGTAGGGTCGCCAAGTTGGCATCATTGACAGTTCGTCTCTTAAAGCCTCTAAAGCTCTGCAACAAAAAAGGATCATTATGAATGTAAATACTATACATGGTAATGCAGCAGGGCATAGTGCGATGAGGCAGGCAGGCAGAACCAGATTTATTTCTAAATATTTGTCGATCAATATTAGGCTACACTAATATAAGGCTACTAGTATTATGATATTACTGCAATAATATTCCAGTGGTGGCCTGCTTAAGGTTGTTGTCTGGCTCGTTTGATCCAAACATTGTCCAAAGCTCAAATGTATTGTAATAGATGTAAGAATTCTCAAAATGTACAATATGTTTTGATCCAACACAATATTCTGATTCAATCCATATATGTTTAGGGGTTTTTTTTTCACCAAAATAAATAGACTGCCTTCTCTCCAGCTCACCGCACACAAGGAGGGGGGGGGGGTGGGGGGGGGGGGGGGGGGGCACATCTGTATTAACGGGTCAGTCTATAAGCACTCTATAGCACCATAAATTACATTTAAATAACCACAAAAAGACAATTATTGTTTCCGATATTGATTTAACGAGATGCTGTTATAACATGGAAACGGCTTAATTTAAAAAAAATAAGCTTCAAAAATGTTTTATGAAGCACACTGGGTACAGCCCTGTAATACATGTGTTCCGTGTGTATATAGTCTTACGCAAAGAAACACATAGCATGAACAGACTGCAACAAAACCAGTCTTACAAAACAGACTTCTGCTAAACTGGTAGGTCGAAGCAAAGCAATCTGCCTTAGATGAAGTTCACACAGAACTGGGGAAAAAGGGAGAACATCTTAACTATGCTTTCAAACGTACAATGAATCAGGCTATAGATGATAAAAGTGTTGGCTAAAAAGTTAACGCAGAATATAATATATTTTTTAATTGTGAAATAATTAAGTACACACACATAACAAGCTTGTACCGAGTTCCTCCGGCTGCAGTTCCGCAGACGGCCGGTGTGTGCAGCATAGCGCGGGGAGCAGAGGGAGGTGAGTATAATGACGGATATGAACGGATGATCGGATGCGACGGAAATACACCCGAACATATTGGTAGGCCGAACATATCTGGTACTGACACCGGTACTAAAATTAGTTCATGAGAACCTTTTTACCCCCCACGAAAGTCCCTGCTAGAGAGCAGAGAGCTGCTAGAGAGCAGGGACTTTCGTACGGCTCTCTTGTGAGAAAAGAGTTATATGTCTGATTGGCTGGGCGGATTGCAAACCACGCCCCGTAAAACTCCCCAAAAGTTTGTGAAGCCGCCATTTTATTATCCTCGCATTAGCATTATTAGCATTAGCCCAGCGCAGAAACGCAGAGAGACTAATTTATGGCAACACAAAATAAACCATGGGAGCGGTGGAGATGAGGAGGTGTCGGCGTTCTGGCGATTTACTCGGAAGGCTTCAGTAGAAGCTGCTGGGACTCCCAGCAGCTTCTACTGAAGCCAGTCCCCAACTCCGGGGACTTCCGGCCGGGGACTTTGGGCGGCAGTATACGCCGTGAAGTGGTTTGCGGCCTGCCAGTAAACCCAAAGCAGAAGAAGAAGATGTGACGTCAGTGGGCTTCATTTGCCTAATCCACCCCCAGGTTCAAAGAGTTCTCATGAACTAAATTCTCATGAACCTTTGTGGGAAAAGTACTGCGGTGCGCCTAATGGTATACTAAAATCCATGTGAAAAAAATTGCTTCTCACTGTTCTCAGGTCAAATATGTATATGTGATTAAAAATGCGATTAATTTCGATTAATTAATTACAAAGCCTCTAATTAATTAGATTAATTTTTTTAATCGAGTCCCGGCCCTAATAATAATAATAAATCATATGTGTCCGAAAGGGAGTAGGAGGAAGCAAATGCTTATTCCCACCCCTTACTTGATCAATGATTGTCCTTTAAATCATTATGCAAGTTATTCCTACTTAGATTACATTTATACATACATATACAATAATTTCTCGTCTTCAATCACCTTTCTTCATTCTCATATTTTTCCAAAAAAGTGTTTCTGTACATCCTTTTAAACTGAATTATGCTTGTGCTTTGTTTTAACTCCTGCTCCAAACCATTCCATAAAATCACCCCACAGATTGTTAAACTCATACTTCTCAGAGTTGTTCTGACCTTGAGTTGTTTAAAATGTAGATTTCCTCTCAAATGATACCCACCCTCTCTGTCTATGAACAATGTTTTTAATTTCCTAGGAAGTAGATTATGTCTGGCTCTGTACATGATTTGTGCCGTTTTAAATGTAACCAGATCAATGAACTTCAATATGTGTGACTTCAAAAAGAATACATTAGTGTGTTCAAGATATCCAACATTATTGATAACTCTTATAGCCCTTTTTTGTAATGTGCATAACGGCTGTAGGTTGGTTTTGTACGTGTTTCCCCAAATCTCCACACAGTAAATCAGATATGGCAATATTAGTGTGTTATATAGAGTATACAATGAGTTATAGTCCAGAATGTATCTGGCTTTTCCCAATATTGCGATAGTTTTAGCCAGTTTTGCTTTTACATGAGTGATATGAGGTTTCCAGCTGATTTTGTGGTCTAAAACCACACCAAGGAACTTAATTTCATATACTCTTTCTATGTGTATGTTATCTAGTATTAATTGTATCTGTGGATTTGTTTTATGTTTTCAACAAATTCAACAAATTGTTGTCTGTTGCTTAAATAATCTCTCACCCAGTTTAATCCCACCCCTCTGATGCCATACCGTTCCAGTTTTATCAGTAAAATATTGTGATCTATGGTGTCAAATGCTTTTTGTAAGTCTATAAATATTCCCACTGCTTGTTTTTTATTGTCCATGCAGTTAGCTATTTCCTCACTTAATTCCATTAGTGCCATAGATGTTGATCTATCTTTCCTGAATCCATATTGACTGTCGTCCAAAAGCTGATGTGTTTCCATGAAACTGTGCCGTGGAAAACTGTACAAATCCCGTTTCAATAATTCCCCTCTACTGTAAAGTCGCATCTAAAACGTGATCTGATCTAGCTGTGTATATTTTGTTATTTGTGATTGTTATATTCAATCTCACTAGCTACAGGCATGTTTGAAGCTTGTAAAGGGAAGATGACAGCTCTCGCCACTCTGCTGTTCCTCAGCGCCGCCCCCCTCCCTCCCGATGAAATTATGAATGTAAGGTGTATAGTAATCATAGATAACACGACAGGGTCCGTTACAGTTTGTTTTTATCTGATTTCAAATAAGCGTTTCAGAATATTAAACTTGTTTCGGCAAATTCAGATGATAAATAGGCCTACAACTTTGAAGCTTGTGACGGCATAATTACAAGCGGAGAACGGAGTAGCTTAACGTCACAGCAGCCATAACAACAGCCGGTGTTTCTCGTGAGTGCATAATCCAAACGAAAATATCTTCCCTCCGTAGTATTTTGATCATTTGCTCCGCTAATAATCAATCATGATGATTGATGATGAGAAATGATGGATTCCAGAGAAGAGAAAACTTTAAAGGCCTTTTTCTCAAAATGATGACTATGTAACAGTCATTATATAATGTGACATATTTTGCTTAATATTTGGAGTACAAAAACAATCCTGATATCATTAGAAAGCTAGGAATCAAAATATGTCTTCGGGTCAATGCGACTGATTTCGATGGAGCAGGTCACTTTGCATTAGGTAAAATAAAGCAGGCAGACATAACAGGAAGAATATGTACATTTTAACCCAATCAAATAGGACATTGTCACACCATTCAAATGTATCCATGTAAATTACAACCAATAAAAAAGCTTAGATTTGTTTATTTGTTACGTTGTTTACTTTATTTGTTACGTTGTTCTGTGTGTGTCAGCCGTTAACCTAGAAATGATATATACACTTGCAAACATGTCTGAAGAACCAGCGCAGAAGAAAACTAAATGTGACCCGCTCTATCGAAATCAGTCGGAAGTCGCAACGGCTCATTTCAGAATAAACGTGGATTTACGTAAAAAACTATTTTTTCAGGGTTCGGGTGTTTTGTTTGATTTTAAACAAACAAAGTCTTGGCTTTCAGAATATGAAACTTTTATTTCCAAAATCACACGATAAATACATTTTTTTGAAGCTTGTAAAGGGATGAAGACAGGCACCTCTCACTCGCAATCTGCTCTTCCAGCAGCGCCGCCCCCCCTCCCTCCGCTGAAATTATGAATGTAAGAGTATAGTAATCATAGATAACACGGCAGGGTCCGTTACAGTTTGTTTTCATCTGATTTTAATTAAACAAAGTCTTGGCTTTCAGAATATTAAACTTGTTTCGGCAAATTCAGATGATAAATACAACTTTAAAGCTTGTAACGGCATAATTACAAGCGGAGAACGGAGTAATTTAACGTCATAGCAGGCATAACAACAGCCGGTGTTTCTTGTGAGTGTTTTCCCCGGGAAACAAACACAATACACACAAACGCAAAATTACACAAACACACACACACGTATACACACACACTCGCGAGCTTCCCCTCCAAACGAAAATATCTTCCCTCCGTAGTATTTGATCATTTGCTCCACTAATAATCAATCAGATCGATGGATTCCAGAGAAGAGAAAACTTTTAAGGCCTTTTTCTCAAAATGAGGACTCGGTGACAGTCATTATATAATGTGACATATTTCGCTTAATATTTGGAGTACAAAAACAATCCTGATATCATTAGAAAGCTAGGAATATCCTCTTTCCAACCGTGTATACAACTCAAAATGTGTCTTCGGGTCAATGCGACTGATTTCGATGGAGCAGGTCACAAATACAGTCAATCTAAACTTAAATGTAACAACTGGAAGGTCACATCCCTGACATCCACATCTCCGGAGCCTGGACCTTCATCAATCATAGAAACAGCGAAGCCAGATGAACCCAAAAGCAGCACCTCTGCGGCCGCAGAAACTGTCAAAACCACCGCCGCCGTCGTTGAACTGAAACAGGCTGGTTCCGACTGCATGGAGGTTTGTTGTTGGGACCAGGGCCGGCCCTTGGCATAGGCAGTATAGGCGAATGCTAAGGGCGCATCAAGCCAGGGGGGCGCCGAAAATTGGGGGAAATATATATTTTATTAAAAGAAAAAAAATGTAATTGTGATTTTTTTTTTTTTTAAATAAAACAATTTCCCGATTTTGGATCAACAAAGTACATCTTATTATCTTATCTTAACAGAACTACGTCTATATTGCGTACAGAGCCCATACACTATGGCGCCCCCCCCCCCCCCCCCCTAATTCAGGTAAATTGTACTGCCCCAGCCCCGCAGGCTGTTTATGTCCTCAAGGAGCGAGGGGGGCGGGTCAAGTGTCACTGACTGACACTTGACCCGCCGCCTTTGACCTGCTTTGACTCGGGAGAAGAAAACAAAGACGGTAATTAGCATGTCGAAAAGAACAAAGTTATCTGGTGCCCAGGGAAGAAAGAAAAGAAAAGAATAGGAGGACAAACGGGAGAAAGACAAAGGTACAGTAACGTTAATGTGATGATGATTAAACAAAGTCAAAACATTGATTGTAGTTACCGTTGATGGAACAGTTTAAACTTGCTAGCTTACTTTTAGACGATAGCAAGGTCGTTTGTTTGCTAGTCAATAGTTACATTTAGAGTTAACGTCAATTATTACCGTTACTCCCACCTTAAATTCAGGGACATTTGGAAAGAGTTACATCACCTGCTATATATAATCTACTATATCTGTTGAGGTGAGCCAATGTTTGCCCTGCTTGTAGTAATAGGCTAATAATGATAGTCATTAAAAATGCTATTCCTTTTACATCCCCTCAATAATTTATAGTTGTAGGCCTTTAATTGTATTGCCTTACAGTTTATGCTGTCTAAAGTATGTTCAATAATCAATAGTGTAACGTTTACATCAGTGTTAAAATGCTTGTCACTACTGTAAATACTGCATACCTTAGCCTTTATCTTTAATATGCTATATTACAATGTATGTAGCTGCTTCTTTGCCATCTGGTAAGTCGCAGAATATGCAGGTGCATCTAAAAGAATAACTATATCATAGAACTGTTTTTCTTTAATTTAATAAAACAAATTAATCATATATTCTAGATTCATTATGCATGAAGTGAAATATTTCAAACCTTTTTTGTTTTAATTGTGATTATTATAGTTTACAGATCATGAAAATCAATAATCCTGTATCTAGTATAATATTAGATAAGGATTTATAATACAGATATTTCAATCTTCTGAAAAGTTTATTCAAATATGTACTCAGTACTTGGTCGGGGCTCCTTTTGCAGAGATAAATGCATCAATTCTACATGGAGGCAATATATTCCATGATATTGTAATTATTTTGTGAGCTGCTCCTGTTTTCTGATTTCTATAATATAATTTGGTCTAGCAAATATAATACATCTCTTGATGGTCACATATACTTCTCTTCTCTCTCCAGATGCACTATTGAAATGTTTTGGGCCTCATACCACCTCAGCAGAGCCCAGCCCTGCAGCATCAAGCGCTCCTGTCCCCTCCACCTCAGCAGAGCCCAGTGATACAGCATCAAGCGCTCCTGTCCCTTCCACCTCAGCAGAGCCCAGTGATACAGCATCAAGCGCTCCTGTCCCCTCCACCTCAGCAGAGCCCAGTGATACAGCATCAAGCGCTCCTGTCCCCTCCACCTCAGCAGAGCCCAGTGATACAGCATCAAGCGCTCCTGTCCCCTCCACCTCAGCAGAGCCCAGTGATACAGCATCAAGCGCTCCTGTCCCCTTCACCTCAGCAGAGCCCAGTGATACAGCATCAAGCGCTCCTGTCTCCTCCACCTCAGCAGAGCCCAGTGATACAGCATCAAGCGCTCCTGTCCCCTCCACCTCAGCAGAGCCAAGTTATACAGCATCAGGGATAAAGGCTTCACCAATAGACCCTGCCGACTGGCCATCTGTTCTTACTGATAATGACAGGACAGAGTTTGTTCAGAGTGGACCATATCAAATGAAACCTAGTTTTATCTTTCCCAAACAAAAAGACGGGAGAAGGTGTCAGCAAGACTATTTTAACAGAGTCTTAATCAACGGAGAAAAAATCAAAAGAAGCTGGTTGATGTATTCAAAAAATAATGATAGCTTGCACTGCTTCTGCTGCAAAATGTTTTCACAGAGAAATTACATACTCAATAGGGAAGGACTAAAGGACTGGAAAAATGCAAGTCACTTGCTCAAGGTACATGAAGAAAGCAAGGAGCACAACACAAACATGGCAACATGGAAGGAGTTAGACGTCCGTCTTGCCAGGGGGCTTACAATAGATATGCAAGAGATGGCCCTTGCTCAGGCTGAGAGAAATAGGTGGCGCGACGTTCTCACCCGATTCGTGGCAATAATTCAGTCCTTAGCAGAGAGAAACCTGGCTCTGAGGGGGTCCACAGACACATTAAAGGAGACATATCATGCTATATTTAAATGATATAGTGTATGACCATACCTATATAAGGTATATTTATACATTTTATTTTTCAAAATACCAAACGGATCATTTTTTAGCCATGCCTCGTTTCGCTCATTTTCGCTCTATTCCAAGCCTGTCTTTGAAAATTCTGAGCAGCAGCTGACCACGCCCCCCTGCAGAAGAGCGGGGCATGCGCCGGCGAGAGTCACGTTACCATGCTTGCTGTGATTACGTGTGGAGTTTTGGTGGAGGTGGAAACATCTCGGTTGCAGCAGGACGTTTCTGAATGGTTAGTTGACAAGCTGTTGTCCCTATTTATTTTACTCTGTTACGATGCTTGCTACTTATTCCGTTCATATGTTGGCTAATTAGCAAGAATGCAATGTGTACAGTTTGTAACTTAGAGTTTGTAACGCAAAAACAGCAATACATATTTATAAAGGGAGACATTCATATTTTCAGCATATATACAATGGCCTCATTGCGTTTATTAATAGTTTACAGTCATTTTCTTCCAACATCGTGCAACAACCGTTGGAAAGTTCAATAACTTAGGGTGATAAAAAGTATAACTCCAACAACACCTCAGTTGTCAGCAATGTGTGTAGTTTCATGTGTTTTTAAAAGCTCAGTTATTGACTTCTTTCTACAGGTGTACATGTGCAAATTGCACCACGATGCCTTCTGAACCGGAGAATGTGTGCTGCATGGCGATACCACAGGTAACATTTTTGATAGCTTCACTAAGTTGTCTGTTTAGAGAATACATTTTTAACATGTCATTCAATATATCTTTATCACACTAGGTGTCAAGATGGATGCAGGAACTTGAAGACTCTGTTAACTGTATGGTGGACCATCCTGGATTGGAGCCTGTGTGCCTGAATGTGTTTTCCCTGCAGAATGCATTGAATATTTACAGAGCTGAACATGGTGGACTACAGTTGAGGCAAATAGAGCAGTGAGTGGTTTGTTTGTTTTGACTGAAATTGTAAAACGAATGCTAATATTGTTCATGGAAATAAATACTGGTGTATATGGCTTTATGCAATCTTTCATTGTACATGTACTATTATATATATATATATATATATTATTACACAGCAATGGCATAACACACCCAAGTGTACGACAAAAAAAGTCCACACACAACCTTATGCTTTTGAAATCAGAATATTCTTTACCCATCCAAACATAAATAATCACGACACATTTGATATCAACTCTGAACTTTATTGTCAAAATGAACGGTTCTTTGAACCCATAAAAAAAAACTAAATGTACTTGTATTATATATAAATGACACTAAATATATTTTTTAATGATTTCAGGCGTCACAGGTATCTAGCCTACAGAAGCTTTGTGAGCTGGTGCTGGGGCTTCCTTGGACGCAGGATCAGAGTGGTGATTCCGGCCTGCGTTATCCTCAGGATTCGCAGAGAGTTTCCTGATCCGCGAAATATCTATGTTGGGTTCAGACAGCAGCCAAATTGAACCGAGTAGCATACCCGGAGATGACCTCCTCCCTGTCAGGTCGCTCATATTGGGAACACAGGTCCTCTGGGATGGGTATCTTCAGAAGCTCCTGTGTGAATGGTGCAGGGTCCACAAAGACTTGGTCGAAGATGAGGTCCATCAAGTTGGCCACGTAGCCTGTGCAATGTTAAAAAAAGCACAACAAAAAATGTGGTTTACATTAGTATATGCATGTACAAAACTGAAAGTTCTTTTTAATTTATTTATTTTATATTTGTAAATAGTTACACACTTACAGAATGTGGGGTCAGTCTTTACTGGTTTTGCTCTGCATTCTCCCTTCCTGGCCTTTGGGAACTGCAGTTTATACAGAGGCTTTCCAGTGGATGTAGTGGCTTGTGCACGCTCAGCGTTTTCATTGTAGTGCAGGGCTGCCAGGTACAGTCTTTCATTTCCGCCATGAGTAAAAAAAAAATGTAAATAATAGCAAAGGATGTACAAATTGTCACTAATTAGTAAGTAACTATGGTTTATTTTACCTGCACAACATTCCAAGAAATGGAAACACAACATTCTTTGGAGCAAAGCGCAGGATGACGGCATGGAATGACTCCAAAGATGAAGTCTGGTGGTGTGGGCTGAGTTTGGCCACAGCTTTCAAAATCCTCTTGTTTGAGAGAATTGTCTCCAGCTTGTGAAAGGCCGGCGTTCCTAAGAATTTGAAAATCAAAGTCATATTTGAATTGTCATGCTTTATACAGTAGATTGTGTCTGACAACATCCTGTATTCAATAGTTGTCCCTTACAAATATTTATAGAGGAGTAATGTAATATGGTTTATGAACAACATACCTGCAGCCATCCATTGGTATTGCGCAATGCGCAGTGGATGAAGGCACTTGGGGAACAGGGGGTCATCATGAGAGTGGATATCCTGCACGTGGTTCAGGATGGAAGTCCATTTGGCCACTCTCAGGCCCGGTGGTGGAGGTTGCTGCAGTCCAGTATATGTGGTTTCTTATACTCTTCACCCACCCTCGAAGTTTTCCGCAGTCCTTCTTTTTTGCAGCCTTCTCCAGTTGCTTAGAAATCCCTAATAAATACATTTAACATGTATTTAATATACATACAAGTTTACTCAAAATATTATTATACTAATGTGATTGTAGGAAGCCGGGTTTGTGTCTAAATAAAATAATGATTGTATTTACAATCGATTTATTTACATGGAAATTAATATAAAGAAAAATACCTTTTTCTATGTGCCACACATCAAAGAATTGGGTGATGCTGCTTTCCCTTAGGAATTTCTGAATTTGCAGATGTCTGTCCGTGACAATACAGTCCAGAGTCACACCACGTTCCTTTAACAACTCCAGACTCCTTTTCAGGCCCTCTAACTCCATGTGGTAGCTTCCACCAACCTCATTGCTCTGTTATGACACATACAAATAACCATTGATACACACATTTTAAATATAACGTGCAAACAGTGTTAAAGAAAAAAACATTGATATTTCATTTCACCCCACTTACCTGAACCAACTGGAGGTCAACGACTTTGTTGTTCTTCAGGTCCATCATAGTGTAGCTTCCGAACTTTGCAGAGTGGCCTGTGAAAATATGTTTTACAGTAATTACTTTTCTCTGCGGATGGTGAATTTGTATTTTTGCTTGTAGTGTTTAGCATAAGTTTTTCAGGAACCATTAATTGAATAAATCACACATAGTGAAACCCCTTTCTGAAATGTAAAATGTGAATTATATAAAAAATACATACCTGGGGAGTCAGCCCTCATATCACCACCAACTATCACTTTCTCCTCTGCATGGAGCTTCTGTAGCATGCCTTCCTGTGATTTTTGCCAGTAAGAAACAATCGCTGGCTCAATGAACATCCTGGCATGCCTTCGGAAGGTGTTGTATTTGCATAGCTGCATATTCATTGCTTTGAAGACTTAATGGTTGAAAGAAAACCGCAAGAATACATTTTAATCTCAAAGATCACCTGTAGATGTGTCAATGAGGAGAACCTGGAAAGTGCAAATGAGCTGCCCTTTTTTTAAACAGGGAAAGAGCTGAACATGTCATTAGGGGTGCTTACTCTACAGTGCCCCTTTCACATCTCTTTCTCCACACCACCCTCCCAAAAGATCTTTACATATTAGCATGGGTCGTTACCTAACAGTGCCCTATTCCCACCTTTTCTCACTCTTGTTATTGTTACCTTGTCCTATCTTATTCAACAACAACATTTGCATTTTCAAACATTGGCAAAACAATCTTCTGCAGTTAATTTACCTTTGAAAGTTTGTAGAAAGATGCTCCGTTGACATATGTTGCAACTGATAGCTGCAGGTTTCCAACTGGAGTACTCCCAAGAACAGGCTGGCTATTCCAGTTTCTTGTAAACTGACAATGGGGGCACAGCTGCTGCACTGATATGAATGTACCGATCCTTCTGGTTTGTACATCACACACACGCTTGCACACAGGACATGATTCAAAAAGCTCCATGAGGCAGGTCTCATACACGATGAATGTGTTGATCGTCTGGGGGGGGTTTTGTTCTTGACCACTAAAACAAAAAAATAGAAGTTAAGATCCATCACACAGATTGTTGCTTTAGAGATCTTTGGTGTTTCCCTATTATCAATGTTTGAATTATATACAGCAGAAAATACAATACATAGACAAACTCACACATAGTGATATTTCAGTAACTTACGACATGGCTGTTGTTTCTGTAGCATTTGTTATGGATTCTGCTGGATCATAAGTTGCATCCTGGCCTTCGGAAAACACCAAAGAAGAGCTTCCCTCAAATGGATCTTCATATTCCTCTTCAAGATCCACACGGGGCCTCTTTGGTGGTCTCTTTAAGGGGGTGGATGTTAAAAAGGGCACTTCCAACGGAAGTGTTTCGACACCAACGCTTCTGCAGGGAATTTTAGCCTGGACAGCTGTAACATAATTGTATTTGACATTAAAAACAAAACAAAAGATAAAACAAAAATATTTTACAACAATTAGAAGCATACAAATTAAAGGCTACAACATCAGAATGTCAAGATGTATCCAAAGAACATTTGAAAAACGTGCTTCTAACCTGTACTTCGATGTGAACCAAGAGTCCTCGAGGATAGCTGTGTACGAACAGTACGGTACTTGGGTGGGTCAGTCTGACATGCAGAATCTGTCATCACAGGTAATCTGCTGGTAGCATGTGAGGTGCTGGCCTGTAGAGAAGAAAACAAAATCATCTCAATTTAGTATTCAGGATGAGAAAATACTATTTGGATAAATATCGTCTGAAATCCCAAAAGATGGGGGCTAAAACTCTCTATTTAGCAAAGCTCTTTGCTTAGCCTTTTCCAATCTGAGTTAGTTTTGAACCGTAACGTGCATGCTGTGTTTCTGACTCAATACAGATGATGTGTTGGAGAGGGGCTGAGCTCAGTAGACTGACTGTAATGAGTGCTAGCCACTAATTAGCCTGTTGCTAGGTAAGGCCTGTCAACAACAACAGACCAACGGGGCTTTAGTTCTGTTTTACTCATGGTGTGTGTCCCCCCTCACATACATACACACAGTGTTGTATCCTAACACATCCCCATTTATATTCATGTGCGTAAACAAGTAAACATACAAAAGCTTTTACATATAACGCTGGAAAAAACGGCATGTCTCATTAGCTTAGCGTAGCGTAGCGTAGCGTAGCTTACAGATCTGATCGTTCTTACAGACTACAATCACAAAAGCTTTTAGATATAACGCTGGAAAAAACGGCACTTACCTACAGAAGATTACGTTTGTTATTATAACTTACTCAATATAATTTTAGAGGATACAAAATACTAATAAATAGGAGAATAAATACTTGTGTTATCGGCTAGGGCGTGGCTTTACAGCCTTCACACAGATCGCCATTACGGCAGTATGTCTGAACATGTTAGCAAATGCCTGATAATTAAAATAAAAGACAAAGCAAAGACTGCGGAGCGTACAATATAAAATATTATAAAAACATATAAACACCTAACCGATTACTATTTGGGTTTGAGGCGACATTGATACGGCGAAGCTACATGCTACATGCTACATACTACAAGCTAGAGATAGCTTTATCAGGAAAAACACCGCTAAATAAAAACTTACAGCTTCAAAATTGGATGTGTCCTCACTGGCCTGCTCCCGGATGGTTGGTATTGATCCCGGGTTTAGCATTAGCTTGGAGGTATATCCGTGTTGGACTTGAGAGAAGTTCATAAACATGTCCGTGGTAAAATGTTTGGAACACACAAACAGAAATCTGCCGTGGTCTTCTGGCACATGTCCCTTGAAAATGAAGTCTAGCCACAGATTATTTTCTTTTTCCACTTATGGCATTGCATGCAGTCCCCCTTCTCGAGTCTTGCAGCCAACAACAGCACAAAGTTTAACTCGCTTAGACATCCTAGCAAGAGCAGACAAAAACACAGATGTGACTGGAGTTGATTTAGCCTGCCGATAGCCTATATGCCAGTGTGTCTCAAACTTTTTCATACCAAGGACCACTTAACCAATAAAAAAATACTCGCGGACCACCTAACTCCACAAATATCCAAAAACACATTGTTTTTTACAAATCGCCTGAAAATGGTACAAACAAGTGGCCACATGTGTGATGAAGGTGTTGCGCTGGGCTATATCATGCAATCGAAAGTGAAACTTAAGCTCGCTCCATTGCGGAGATATTCCCGCGAGAGTGCGGAAAACTTTAATTTATTTATTTATTTCAAATGTGAAATTTTACCAATATACTCACGGACCACTAGGGGGCGCTCACGGACCACCAGTGGTCCGCGGACCACACTTGGAGAAGCACTGCATATGCGAATGAGAGGTTTGGCAATGCACGTGGCCGTGGCTCATTCCCCTGATAGGTGGAGAGTTGACCAATAAGCGGAGCACGTCTCTTTGTGACGTAGGAAAGTGTTGAAATCTGGATCCGTTTTTTTCAGATCCGTTTCAGCCCCTTTTTTAGAGATTTGCCGAAGGAGGAAAATAGAGAGGGTTGTGTTTTCTGACACTTGGTGAGTTCCCTGGAACACCGGGGACATATATTCATGTATAAAAGACGTCCAAAGGTGCATTTTGCATGATAGGTCCCCTTTAAACCAACCAGACAATGGTAACTTTTTAAAAGAAGTGGAGCTTATGGCCAAATTCGATCCAGTCATAAAGCAGCATGTTGGTAGGGTGGCAAGTGGAGCTGGCAGTCACACACATTATATGGGCAAAATAATTCAAAATGAACTGATTGACTCAATCAGCTCTAAAATACTGGACACAATTGTGGAAGAGATAAAAACGTGTAAGTATTTCTCCATCATTTTGGATTGCACTCCTGATCTGAGTCATAAAGAACAACTCTCTGTTATTGTCAGGATAGTATCACTAGTAGACAAACCACAGGTTAAAGAACATTTCCTGGGCTTTCTTGTGGCAGAGCAGTCAACAGGGGAAAGTTTGACATTGCTCATTCTCAAAAGGCTGGAGGAACTTAACATCCCCTTTGAGGACTGCAGAGGACAGTCGTATGACAACGGTGCCAACATGAAGGGTAAGAATAAAGGTGTTCAGGCTAGGTTGCTTCAGCAGAACCCAAGAGCTTTTTTTGTCCCTTGTGGTGCTCACACCTTAAATCTGGTGGTAGCTGATGCTGCAAAGAGCTCACCAGATGCTATAGGCTACTTTGGCTATTTAACAAAGTTGTACAAACTCTTCTCTGCCTCCACGCATAGATGGGACATCCTGCTGAAACATGTCAAAACAACCCTGAAATCGTGGTCAGAGACCAGATGGGAAAGCAGGATAAAAAGCGTTGAGGCAGTAATGTACCAGGCTGGGCAAATCAGAGAGGCTCTTCTGGAGATGAGGGAAACAACTGCAGACCCTGTGGTGAGAGTTGAAGCCCAGTCTTTGGCTGAGGAGATTGGATCTTACCGTTTTATCATTTGCACAACCATATGGTATGACATCCTCTACAAGATCCAGCATGTGAGCAAACTGATGCAGTCACCCTCCATGCAGTTAGATGTGGCTGTCGACCTGCTGAAGAAAACAGGAGATTCCCTCACCTGCTACAGAAGGACTGGATTTTCTGATGCACAGACAACTGCAAAGGAGATGTGTGAGGAGATGAACGTGGAGTCTGTTCTCAAGCAAAAGCGGTTGAGATCCACAAAACGGCAGTTTGGTTATGAGTCTCCAGATGAGCCTATTGATGATGCACTTAAAAAAATGGAAATCACATTTTTTAATGTGGTTGTGGATACAGCCCTCTCTTCACTTGATGAGAGATTTCAGCACCTTGAAGAGGTAAATGACAAGTTTGGAGTGCTCATCAACTTTCCCACCACATCAAACGAAGAACTGCCAAAGCACTGTCAAACCCTGAGCTCTGCTCTGACCCATGATGGACAACCAGACATTGATGGCAGGGAACTTGCTGCAGAAATGCAAAATGTTCCACATTTGCCATCAAAGAAGATGACAAACATGGAACTATTGACCTTCCTTCATGAGAAGAAGCTGACAGAAATGTACCCCAATTTGTGGGTTGCTCTGAGAATCTCTGCCACTCTTCCTGTTACAGTGGCTGCTGCTGAAAGAAGCTTCTCAAAGCTCAAACTGGTCAAAACTTACCTGAGAGCTTCTATGGGACAAGAACGTCTCAGTGGACTATCCATCATAAGCATCAACCATGTGGTCTCAAAACAGCTGTCTTATGATGATGTCATAGATCATTTTGCTTCAAGAAAGGCAAGGAGAGTCAGGTAAGGTAAGGTGTTGAGGTGTGAGATTGAGGCCTGTAGTATTTTAATGGTTGGATTTTAGCTAAATCTTGCTTTTAACCAAGACTGAAGTGATTGATAGCAAATATTTCGGTACCCAGAAGTAGTATGTTTAAGTGTTCAGCAAAGCAGCTTTTGTTTTAAATTAGTAAATGTTTCTGGGTTGTACTTCTTACACATCCAGCTCTTAAGGTGAGGCAATTAGTCTCTCACGGACTGTATATCAGTACAGGTGGATTGTGTGCCTGTCAGCAGAGGAGCAACTTGTTGCCCTGTCTGACCTCAGCAGGGAGCAAGTGGAGGGGCCATGTGTGAATAGGCCTTTAGAAAGCACTGGTGTGTTGGCGAGGCTGCTGACTGCAATTATAGGTTTTAATGTTGTATTTGTGTTAAAATAAAAAACACAGCTTCTGTGTGATTTATTATTTATTTTATTTTTGGGGGGGGGGGGGGGGGGGGATACCATCTAAAATCTCGCCTAGGGCGGCAAATTGGTCAGGGCCGGCCCTGGTTGGGACATTGAGGCGGGTAAAGCGTACAGCTAACTATCGGAAAAAAGGAGACCGCTAGTAGATTATTTGAGCAAAGAGAAGGTACTTCCACGCAGAATGGTACAAAAACAGAGAATGGTTTATTCTTTGCAAAACCACTAAACGATAGTGATAAATTGCGATGTTAACAACCTCATGATAACCTCATATTTTTTTTAACTTAGGATCATACCTGTGTTTAGTCTAGAAAAAGGTAAATGTGTGCATTTTATTATAAAGTTGTGTATATTTACAGACTATTGCAAAAACTAAGAAGCTTATAAACATCAGGTTTAAAACTAAAAGAGCTTTACAAAAAAGTAACCAAAGATGTTTGGAGTTTTATTTGAGTTATTCATTTAAATGTTTTGTCTAAGAGATGCTGATTTGAAACCGTTGTTAGGCCTACATACAGTTACGCATTTCCTGTTTCTGCCAGAGAGAGGGGAGTTTGTCCCAAAGCTTGCTGCTGTATTTACTCCCTCCATCTGACAGACAGGAGGGAGCCTCATGTGTCACTCCACGGAGTTCACTCCGTCACGGAGGGTGTGTGTGTAGGTGTAGGGCGTGGTTTGGGATTGGGCCATACACACACACTTTTTTTGGCCCCCCCACTTCTAAAATGAATCCGGCGCGCCTGAAATGGAGCATCACATTCCCAGGGAATATAGCATTACAAAATGAATATTCTCCATCAGGGAACGAAGGTAGGCTTACTCGGCCTACCTGTCGTTTATAAAAAGTAGAGATCGAGTCTCACTTGTTAAAAACGATCAAGAGAGGGGAAAAACAGCAGCTCTAATGGCGCGTTTCCACTGCAGCGGGTAGCTCGCTTTAAGCGTGCCGTGCGGGGCCCATTTTTGGTTGCGTTTCCACTTGGCCTAGTTTTGGCCCGAGGCTACTTTTTCCTGGCCCGACTAAATCGTGGTTCTAGGGCCAGGAACAACCAGGCTGAGTCGGGCTGAGTATGCTAAACTAGAGAGAGAATCGCTGGCAAGGGGGCTACAACTACAACAAGATGAACATATTTGAACGTGATTTAATTGTAATACACGTTTCAAAATGATGCCGAAGTAACAACATACTGATACCGGTTAGTAAAAACCATGAATTAATGCTTTGACAAGTCTGCAGACAGACGGCAGGCGAAAAACCCTTTTAAAATGCGTGTTTTCTAAATGTAGCTTGGCTAAGCTAACGTTATATGCTCCGACCGTCCACACTCACAACAACGGCCTATACAGACATAAATAAACCAGCGACTGTATTCGCCATGACACAGGCAGTCTGTGGTTTGTACTTGTTTAACTTTTGTCTAGTTTCTGAACAGATATGAGGAGCTGTGAGCTCTGAGTGCTAACAGCTAACAGCTGTGTTGTTTTTCTTGGGCTCTCATTGAAGATGACGTCACGGCTCCGCCTACACTGCGTTACTATAGTAACTGCCCCAGTTCCTAAACTGTACTGGAAGCGCAGCATTAAAGTGAGCCGGGCCTAATAAGGCCTAACCAAACCGAGCGAGGCCGAGTGAGGCCGAGCGATGCCTGCAGTGGAAACGTGCCATTAGTGCCGACAGGCAGGAGAGAGGGCATGCAATTGAAAAAACCCGACATTACTCATTCTGGCAGGCTATTCAGTACTGAATGTGTCAGAGAGGAATGGGAGAAATCCCTCAAATACAAACAAATAAAAGAACAGGGGATGCAGCAGTGCAAATGTCTTTCACTGTCATTCCTCCGTGCAACGCCGTAAAGGAGGTGAGGAGGAGGAAAGAAGCCATCCAAAGTTATCACTCTCGATTTAAAACAAGCTTGTGATCACCTTTGGCATAAAAACCGGGTTAGGGCGCAAAACAGCTAAGCTGCCATCTCCTTGGATCCGGAGACATGACGGAGCCACCGAGAGCCAAGAGCAGAGCTACTTTAGCTGACAAGAACTTTAGGGGGACCTGATCTAAAGGTTCAAATGGAGCTTTACTTAGTGCGCATAACACTAAAGCCGAACCCATTGAGGCGCCAAAGCGCGTGACACAGGTCTGAGTCTCTGTGCTCCCCGTAGAAAACGTTTTGTCAGAGGGTGACTACACACCGTGCTGACACCAATCTACGTGGCAAGATGAAATGGCAGCAGCATATGTTTTTACCGTGCTATAAGCCAATTCCTGTCCAGCAACAGCTGGAGGAACGACAGCACGAGGCAGGGGGCCCAACGGGGTCCAGGATTTTCCCTATACACCAAACGGAACGTTGTCCATTTGGCTGTGTAGGATGTGTGTTCAGCAGCTGCGCTGATCGAACACCTCCCTGGCGATTTATGTAGGCCGCCGCTGCTTTGTTGTCTGTTTGAATCAACACATGTTGATTGTACAGCAACAGGGTGAAGTGCTGGATTACTTTCCATATAGTAATTCCAGCACGTTTATATGGAGAGACATGTGACCCGGCCACTGTCCCCCCACTGCCTGCGACATGCACGTTCCTCAGCCTGCGAGAGATGCGTCTGTGAACACTGTGGTGTGTGACGTCACTCTGCTCAGGGGCACCCCCACTGACGTGGAGATTTTTCCAGTGGTTTCAATCCAAACCCACGGAAGGAGGAATGTACACCATGCGTCTCCTCTGACGCACGGGGTCGATACGCAGGCAAATAAACCACCTCTGGAGTCTCCTCACTGTGAAGGAGACCCAGGGGGATCACCACGTGACCAGCTGATATCATCCTTAACAGCTGCATCACGGAGAGGGCCGTCACCGCCCCGCGGGATGTGACGCGCCGGATGAGAGCTGTCCGAGCTGCTTAAAAACCAATAGGTTTTTAAAGACAGCCGGTTTATGCAGCGAGCCATGCTGCCTATAACCGACAGGTCAGGGGCAGCCGGCTTAACCGGAGAGCCTTGCTGCTTATTATTATCCATCTGTCCATCGAACAAGCGCGTCGCCACTCTGAGTAATACTCTGAGAGCGCGCGACCTGCTCTGGATGTGCTGTGGTTGTCATGGTGACGAGCCACGTCAGAGCCCTCGCCGCCTTTGCCCGTGAAGCAACCCAAGAGGGGCCCGGTCCGAAAAGGCTGCGAGGGGGGCCTCCACACACTGCATCTCACACCGGCTCTCATCCTGTCTCTGTTTAGGAGAAGGCTCGTAAACTGGACATTGAGGCGCGTTCACGCTCAAACCTGCTGAGGAATGAGCGGAGATGTGTGCAGTGCTATTCACACAGTGCGTAATAACAGCCCTGGGCTCATTACGACCGTGTGTAGTAGGCACATCTGGGACAGAGGAAAAACCGTGCTGCCTATAACCGACAGGTTAGGAGCATCAGGTTTAACCGTCAAGCCCTGCTGTTTAATAACCTACTGGTTAATTACAGCTGGCTTGTGCCACGAGCCCCGCTGCCGCGCTAACCAACAGGTTACAGCCGGCTCAAACCGTACAGGTAACAAACAGCTGGCGTATGCACCTCCACACGCTGTATTACACAGCGGCTCTCCTCATGTCGCCGTTTAGGAGAAAACTCGTAAAACGGACATTGAGGTTCACGCTCAAACCTGCTTGAGGAATGAGTGGAGGTGTGTGTAGGAGGCACATCTGTGACATAGGAAACAAACCCGGGCTGTCTAATTAACCGACAGTTTTTAAAGACAGCTGGTTTGAGCCGTAAGCTTTGCTGCCTAACAACCGACAGGCTGTGAGGCAGCCGCTTATGCAGCTTTTTTTTATGTCATCCGGAGGAGAGCTCTCCTGAACCCGGGGGAACGGGGAGATCTCATTAGGCGGCTGCCTTTCCGATGATCTCCGGGAGTTCCTGGAGAATACCGCCTATCGACGGCCGAGCCGTGATGGCGGATAAAGGGACCCGTTGACCCGTCCATCAGCCCGGCAGCCGAACCTAGGCTCGGCCACCGGGCTGACCCCGGGCCCCCGCCCCGTCTCCCCCGCCGGAGGAGAGGGAGACAGGGCGGGGGAACCACATGGTGATCCGTGACTGGAGGGGAAGGAGTCGCCTGCCCGCCACTCGGATCCAATAAATAAAGGGCTTGGTCCACAGAGTAAAACTCCTGGACTAGCCAATCATCCTCGGCCGCAGCAGCGAGAGCGTCCGCTCTCCACTGTCTGTGGGTCAGAGGGAGACGGACACAATGAGTGCACGACACCTGGGGAGTGCACGACACCTGGGGAGTGAGAGCCGCGTTTGCGTGCTCTAATCCCCGGCAAAACTCACCCCGTGAGCTCCGGTCGTAACTCATATGTCGGGTTGACACCGGGCCCCCACCCTGTTTCCCCCGTCCGGAGGAGAGGGAGGATGGGCCCAGGGGAACCAGGAATGTTTAGTAAGTAGCTCATAAAAGAACTTGTTTTGCCTGTCAATGCTTCTGCAACGGAGTGCTGAAGAAAATTAGGAGTGGATTGTAGGGCCTACTTCCTATTTATACGGAAGTGAGCCCGGAGGTGGGGCCCACGTCATAGGTGGGCGTGGAATAAGTCTGTCAGTGCTGCACACGTGCAGTGGGATTAACCCAATAGCGATAGCCTTAGAGGGCGAAGCCTTATACGATATAGAACGCCTCGTTGGAGATTTCTCTTTTTCCATTTTTTCCTTCCGGGGCATACTGACGTAATGAAGTCCAAATACCGGCCGTTTCTCAATCGCGAGGATGCTGGCTTGGTAGTCGCGTAGTTCCAAGTCACTTCCTTCAGAAACGAAGCAAGTATACTTCCAAGCCACGGCTACGGAAAACGAAGAATGGAACAGGCTAACAAGTGTGCCACTCTCTCTAACGGTTTCAACATAAACTACCAAAAATAAATACCTCACGATGTCTATCTAATTATGAACTTGCTTTACTTTCATGGAACACATTTTTCGTGATAACAAACAAATGTAACAAAGTAACATATTTACCAACACATGTTCTACGCCACTACATACTTACATTTAAATGTGTGCTGCGTCGGTTCAGCCATTCTCCGCAAGGGTTTTTGAAATTGGTCCGTGCGCAAAGCATTGTTTGTGGGGATTTTAAGGACGCGAAGTCTACCCATGTGCAGCCTCGAAATTTCCCCCAAACCAAGGACGCGGCCTCTGTGGAATTCCAAGTATGCTGGAGATTGGAACAGTCCTTCGGCGGCACTCGATGACGTAGCATCCTTGAAATATTGGCTTGGAACCCAAAATCCTCGCGATTGTGAAACGGCCACCGACTGAGCTAGCCGGACTAGCAACAATGCTAAAATAGGCCAACGTTTTGAATTTCAGATGGAAGGGCCGATTGCAAAAAAAAGAACAGCTGGTCTGAATGATCTAGGATTAAGATACCCTAAAACACTACAGCCCAACGTGGGGCTCGAACCCACGACCCTGAGATTAAGAGTCTCATGCTCTACCGACTGAGCTAGCCGGGCTAACAACAATGCTAAAATAGGCCAAAGTTTTGAATTTCAGATAGAAGGGCCGATTGCAAAAAAAGTAATGACTGGTCTGAATGATCTAGGATTAATACACCCTAAAATGCGACCGCCCAACGGCGGGCTAAAGCCCAGGTAAAAAACTGTCAGGAGTGGGATTTGAACCCACCTCCATGTGGAGACCAGAAGTCCCTTTGCTCAGGAAGGAGCCAGTCCTTGAGTCTGGTGCCTTAGACTGCTCGGCCATCCTGACACAAAAATCTGCTTTATTCAATCTCAACTTTACAAATGACTTGTAAACAGACATTTAGGGCAATGCAGGAGAAGAAGATGCTGCCCAAAACAAGAACAAGGTCTATTACAAAAACATGTTGGTTGAGAACAGAAGCTTATTCAGCCAAATACAAATAGCACACCTTACAGCAATTCTGTTTCCTAAGTTCTCAGGGCTCTGTTCTTGGTCCCCTCCTCTTCTCCCTGTACACAAACTCGCTCGGATCAGTCATTAGCCCGCATGGTTTTTCATACCACTGCTACGCTGACGACACCCAATTAATTCTGTCCTTTCCCCGCTCAGAGACCCAGGTCGTCGCACGCATATCTGCTTGTCGAGCTGACATCTCTCAGTGGATGTCTGCTCATCACCTCAAGCTCAACCTTGACAAGACTGAACTGCTTTTCCTTCCGGGAAAAGATTGTCCCACTCTTGACCTAACAATCAACATCGGCACCTCTGTTGTTTCCCCGACTCAGACTGCAAGGAATCTGGGTGTGATCCTAGATAACAAACTGTCGTTCACTGCAAACATCGCTGCTACAACCCGTTGCTGCAGATACACGCTTTACAACATCAGGAGGATACGTCCCCAGCTGACCCAGAAAACAACGCAGGTTCTGGTCCAGGCTCTCGTCATCTCACGCCTAGACTACTGCAACTCCCTCCTGGCTGGTCTACCTGCATGTGCCATCCGACCTCTGCAGCTCATCCAGAATGCAGCGGCTCGTCTGGTCTTCAACCTTCCAAAATGTTCCCACACCACTCCGCTTCTCCGCTCCCTCCACTGGCTTCCGGTAACTGCTAGAATCCACTTCAAGACACTGGTACTTGCGTACCATGCTGTGAATGGATCTGGCCCTTCCTACATCCAGGACATGGTTAAACTGTACACCCCAGCGCGTGCACTATGCTCTGCATCAGCCATACGACTCGCTGCGAGGGGGACCCAAGTTCCCATCAGCAAAAACACGTGGGTTTGCTATCCTGGCTCCAAAATGGTGGAATGAGCTCCCCATTGACATCAGGACAGCAGAAAGCCTGCACATCTTCCGGGGCAGACTGAAAACTCATCTCTTTCGACTCCACTTCGAGCGATAGAACTATTAACAAAGCACTTATATACTAATAAAGGACTGGCTTATCTATAGCCAGTTGAGTAGCACTTGAAATGTTTGGCTCTATAAAACCTGATGTACTTATATGATTCTGTTTTCTTCAAGGTTGTGGCTTCCTGGTCGAATGTACTTATTGTAAGTCGCTTTGGATAAAAGCGTCAGCTAAATGTAATGTAATGTCTCATGATTTTGTTCAGTCTGTGTGCTACTAGTACATGTTCAAGGATATCTTGTTTTACAAAGAAACAAAATAATTAGTACCTATAGTGTTTAACGCAGAGATGTAACCTGCAGGTAAAAATCACTGTCAGAAGTGGGATTTGAACCCACGCCTCCATGTGGAGACCAGAAGTCCCTTTTTACTCAGGAAGGAGTCAACCTTGAGTCTGGCGCCTTAGACCACTCGGCCATCCTGACATAAAGCGATAGTTACGTATGTAACTACGGTTCTATGAATACTGGATGACCGCCAGAGGCGGTGCTTTAGCACTGGATATCTTCCGTCTCGCACATGCGTAGGTCGAATATTTATATCAACAAAGTCACGTGTGACCTCGTATGACCCCGGAAAGCATAAGTTCCGGTGTAGTCAACGAGTTCAGTTCTATGGAATCTTCTCGCGGAAACACGAGATTCCGAGTGACCAAGAAACTCTGGCGGTCATCCAGTATTCATAGAACCGTAGTTACATACGTAACTATCATACTATTTTATCCTTACTGACCGCCAGAGGCGGTGCTTTAGCACTGGATGACCTATACCAACAGAGTCACGAGGAAGTCTGAATACTCCCCCTGCTATAAGGATGGCCTAGGCTGACTCTGCAGGAGGACCACACCCAGCGGGTGAGGGGCGGCAACATTCAACCTGTAGTATCTGGCGAATGTGCTCTGGGATGCCCATGTGGCCGCAGCACATATGTCCTTGCACCTTAGGGAGGAACGCTGTGTTCGGCCATAAGGTGACACCTGAGCCATCTGAGTTCCACCTCAGACACAAGCTGTTCACGGACAAGGCCTGAAGCTCGCTTACACGCTTTGCTGAGGTGATGGCAAGAAGGAAAGCAGTCTTAGCTGAGAGCCACTCCAGTTCTGCCTGTAACAAAGGTTCAACAGGAGGCGAGCATAGGGCATCCAGCACCAAGGGCAGGTCCCATGTAGGGGCCCTTGGGATATTCGGGGGGGCGAAGCCTCAGAGCTCCCCCTTAAAGGTCCCATGTCATTGCCATTTCCACTGATCATAATTGCATTGTTGAGGTCTACTAGAATAGATTTATACTGTGCAATTTTCCAAACTCACATTGGTAAAGTATGTGTATTCAGCAGTATTCACTCTCTCCACTAAACGGCTCGTTTCAGCTCTTGCCCCCCCCCCTCCCTGTGAGCCCAGTGTGCTCCGATTGGTCGGGACCAGTCGGGACGTTGTGAATCGCGCTGAGCTCCGTGGAGGTGTAATTTCCTTGTTTAGCGATACACAGCGAAACACAGCGAAACTCACCCTGAGCACACACAAAGTCACAGCCGAAGTAAAAACAATAAGTGTGGCTTGATATTGAGTAAGAAAAAGGTTGATAAACGCTGTGAGCTTAACGTAACGGCTCCGCGGACGTAACGGCTCCACGGATTGGTCCATTTTGTTCCGGGGACGCCATGACATCATGATGTACCCGGAAGAATCAAATGGACAGCGACGTATCTCCAACGAGGCGTTTGGAGGAGGTATTTTCTGTTTTAGAGTTTTACTCCCTACATGGTGTACTTTGAGGGTTTTGACTCTGCACACCGTTTACATGCATAAAAACCTTCATAACACACAAGGGGACGGGTAATAACCGGAAAAGCATGACATGGGACCTTTAAAAAGAGGGATACCAACCTATGGCTCCCACTGTGCTGTTGTCAGCCCTTGCGTGTTGAGCTGATACAACATTCTCCCACACCACTCCGCTCCTCCGCTCCCTTCACTGGCTTCCGGTAACTGCTAGAATCCACTTCAAGACACTGGTACTTGCTTACCATCCTGCGAATGGATCTGGCCCTTCCTACATCCAGGACATGGTTAAACCGTACACCCCAGCGCGTGCACTACGCTCTGCATCAGCCAAACGACTCGTTGCGCCCTCGCTGCGAGGGGGACCCAAGTTCCCATCGGCGAAAACACGTGGGTTTGCTGTCCTGGCTCCAAGATGGTGGAATGAGCTCCCCATTGACATCAGGACGGCAGATAGCTTGCACATCTTCCGGCGCAAACTGAAAACTCATCTCTTTCGACTCCACTTCGAGCGTTAGAACTATTAACGAAGCACTTTTATACTAATAAAGGACTGGCTTACCTAAAGCCAGTTGAGTAGCACTTGAAATGTTTGGCTCTATGAAACCTGATGTACTTATATGATTCTGTTTTATTCAAGGTTGTGTCTTCCTGGTCGAATGTACTTATTGTAAGTCGCTTTGGATAAAAGCGTCAGCTAAATGCAATGTAATGTAATGTAGGCACCGAGCAATATACTGGGTCCTCATTTCGCCCTTGGCACCAGTCAAAAAAACAAAACAGTTTCCACCTGTTTTCGTACTGCCTACGAGTAGATGGTGCCCTGGCATTTGAGAATAGTCTTCCTGACAGACTCTATGCAGTCGCTCAGTAGTGGGTCGGGCCCTCCAGTGGCCAGACCCGCAGCTGGAGGCGGCAGGGGTCGGGGTTCCACATCCGACCCTCCAACTGAGACAAGAGGTCCTTCCTGTTGGGGAGACGCCAAGGCGTCCCATAGCAGAGTCTGTGCATCAGATGGACAGGCCTGCACCTAGCTGGGTTAAACAAGGAAGTTTAACCCAAGCACTGCATTCACCTAGGTGGATTAGATAAGGAAATTTAACAGGGCAGTTTAGCCAGGCAGCTGCTGCTAGAATGAAGCAGTGCATCTAACAGGAGCGGGGGCGAGAACACAGCCTTCACCAGCTACCTGCTGAACGGAAAGAGTAGAGAAACGCTCCTACTCGGCGAACACAAAAGGGATGTAACTACACCCATGTTACCAGCAGAGGGAGCGGGAGCGAGAGCACTGCCTTCACCTAGCTGGAAAAAAAAAAAGTTTCAGCAGGACAGCCTATCCAGTTGGCTGCTGCTAGAATAAAGCATCACGTCTACCAGGAGTGGGGGCGAGAACACTGCTTTCGCTAGTTGAGTGACTGTGTCCAGAGCCACCCCAATGAAGGTTAGGCTCTGAGAGGGGTTCAGACAACTCTTCTCCATGTTCACCATGAGGCCTAGCCGGGCGACATGAGAGAGAAGTGTAATGGAATATTTTAGTCTTGTTAAAGTATATAGAGTTTAGTGACTTGTCCTCGGGAATCTGTTTAATGGTTAAAGTGTATTCCTGCCTGTAATGTGATCCATACCTTCTCAGGAAGACACAGGTCAAGAGGTCATCTGATGTCTTGTGGGGGGAGAAGCTTGGCTCATGTGGGTTTGCAATGCAACAAGTCTTTGTCTCGACATCTGGCATGCATTAAAGGAAAACCCGCGTGTTTTAGGGCCCTCCTCTTCTTACATATAGATGGGTTCTTGGCGCTTTTGTCTTCAGAGTTGGCTGGTATCTTACATGAGAACTGTAGTATACTGTGATCTCTCCGGCCGTACGAATTCTCAATAAATATCAGTGTATTGACAGGCGAATCCAGTTTCCCTCATTTCATGATTGGCTCAACATTGCTGCAAAGAAGTTTTTACTTCACAATTGGCGTCGCGAACAGTTACCAACAGATCGTCGAGCTGGTGAGTGTAATTTCAAATCTATATTTTGACATTGCCTCGCCAGACTCTGTGATTGACGGTATAAAAATTACCTGTGGAACAGATAGATGCAATATTTTTGGTTTCCTCTGTGTGTGTGCACGGCAAATATTCGGAGAGACCTTAAAGAGGGCATCAGTAATGTGGAACTTCTGTTTAAAAGCAATGTAAAGATTTGTACTGAAACGAATCGCCGAATTCTGGAGATTTCAACGGTTTAACTAGTTAAATCAACTCGCCTCGAAATCTCCCTGTTGCTGCTGCAAGGAGGGTGTGGGTAATTCCCCTCCCCCCTGTGGGGAGCAGCACACGAGGAGAAACAAAGCACAGTGTCGTATTCTTCTTAAATCGCACCATTATGAGTTTTGGAACTAAACAGAACTATTATTAACGGGAAACGTGATACGAAATATTACGTCACGCTGTGTTTCATAATCTGAGGGGTTGTTGAATTTGGCTGTTGTTAAAATAAAGGGTACTGAATTAATTAAAAGTCTCTGCTCTCCGGATCGGGGAGGGCAGAGCACCACTAAATTAGCATAGTGGTTGTTGATTGAGAATAATGTGGTTATTACTCTTCAGCAGATTCCGTTCTTAGCACTTGTACAAGTATATATCAGTAAGAAGGCACTCATATTAAACAGATATTTCCCTACCCCCGCTGAAGTTTCCCTAATTCGGATTAAAATTAAGCTGGATGAGTTTAGCTGTCACCTGATATTTGTTGCGGGTTCATGTTTGTTTGTATAATTGTTTCGTGTTTGTTTGTCTACCCGCCGTCTTGTGCATGCTTTGTAACAACTAATAATGAATCAGTCCACAGCCAAGGTAAAATGAACTAAACTTTAGTTATCTCACCAAAAGTAAATTACTTGAGAAAAAAATGCATGATGTAGGGATGTAGAGCAAAATTATACATTGTAATCTAAATTTCCGCAAAAGGAAAATAAATAGCAAAAAGCCTCTGTTTTACACCCGGGAACCTCAGAGGCATCACTGCGGGTCATCTGTCTGCTCAAATAGGTCAATGTTGTATTATTTGTTTCATTCATTCTTAATCTATGTATTGTATGGTAATAATGAAAATAAAAAAACCTAATGTATTGAACACATTCCGAAACAAAGCAGATAAGACAAGACTCAGACATAATGGTGATTGAACCTTTTTGCACGATTGATGCAAAATGAAAACTTTGTCATTATCTGTTTCCAACTGGCCACTGGAATTGGAGAATTTATATAAGTTGAAGTTCAATTACAGTTTTAAATATAGTTCAACATTCTTTATTAAACTGTTTCAAATTATTTCTAGTCAAAATCCCTTCCTTTTCTTTACTCTGCTTGGTGCTGCAGAAGAAAAAAATAAAAATAAAACGCAAGACACGGGGTCAGAGACAGGCGTGACCTCTGGAAGGAAAAGATCATCTGAAGCAGACCACAGCACGGTGCGTTGGGGGTTTTATGGCCTGAGCACAAAGGAACATCTAATTTCAGCAGTCAGTTTTTTTTTTGGCAGAACTTTTGAGCACTTTGAAAATGTATTTTCATGCCTCTGTGCAAGGCTTAGTCTTTCTATCTGTATAGCCACTGGTGTAAAGTAACTAAGTTCATAAACTCAACAAGTACTATACTTGGGCACAATTTTGAGATACTGGTACTTTATTTGAGTATTTAAAATGTTTTGCTACTTTATTTTTCTACTCCACTACAGTTCAGTGGTACATGGTGTATTTCTACTCCACTACATGTATCTAATACCTTTTAGTTACTTTCAGATGTGGATGAATGATGTGAAATCTAATCAAGTGTTGAATCAGACTTTAGTTCCACCTGGAGTAAATCCACAAGCTACCCTGCAGTATACAAAGTCATTCAAACTAGCTGCACCTTTACCAGCTTTGAGAACACTTTCATGATCAATCATTATAAAACATATCATATATATTATTCTGAAATAAACCAATCTGCACAGTGACTACTTTTACTGTCGCTATTTTCACTATATTTTGATGACAATACTTTTATACTTTTACTTGAGTAACATTTTGAATGCAGTACTTTTACTGTAACTTAGTATTCCTACACTCTGGTACTTCTACTTGTACTCAAGAACAAGATCTGAGTACCTAAGCTAACGTTAGCCAGAAACCTTCCATTTTGACACACAGATTATCCAACACAAATACTCGGGAGCCGATAAGTCAATTAGTTGCTTATCGCGACAGGCACACAATAAAACAGTGGAAACAAACATGTGTTTGACTTTCATTAGTGTAATTCACACAGCCTCTTCCCGAGGAGCAGCAGGTTCAGAATGAAACTGTGTGCCCTTTATAGTCTGTGTCCAATATTGTGTATTTGTATATATATATTATATATATATATATCCTAAATATATGCTAAGGTCCCGCTACTGACACGATAGCAGTCACTTCGTGCGCATGTGTGTAATTAAACCCATGATATCAAAATATCACTCCAGCCAGGTACCCAAAGTTAGCAACCCTGTCCATATCCCAATAATATTTTATTGAATCACACAAACGACCTATTTTGGATTCAAAACGGCAAATTTCCCCAAAAGATGACAAGTTTGCATCCCTGCTTGTTATCGTTTTCATCACAGAGCTGGGAAAATGGTGTATTGATTACTGATCTGTGCAAGTCCAATTTGTTAACTGACTTTAGTTCTAATGTTAATGTTAATTTGATTTCAACCCATAAGTAATTATTTTAATTGACTCAACATTCCACATGATGGATTAGTGTTCCACATTTTTCCCACTAATTTGTTTATGATTAGGCAAATGGTAAGGAGAGACATTGATGACCCTGTGTCCTTTTTGTTAGCACGTGGTTCCATTTTGTCTAATGGCGTTGGACAGCTTCACTAAGAGTCACCCAGCTCTACCCTGCTACAGTCCGGCTGAGTGCAGTCACAGAGATGCTATGGCTGCTCTACATGACATTAATGGTTTGGTCCGAGAATGGACACCATTTCCTGCTCCCAGAGAGAATATCTTAGACAAGTGGATGTAATCAAATAAGTATGTGAACATAACCAATAACCTATAGCCAATAACAAATTAATGTAACTTATTTTATTTGTGTTGTTCATTCATATCTTATTTTACTGTAACATTTATTTATTTATGCTTTTTTTTTTTTTAAATCTCCAGTTTTAAAGGATCTTTTTGGTTACTGTCCTATAGTATATACATTGGAATGATTTAAAACCTGTTTATCCCAATAATTATAAAGGAGTGCCTTGGAAATATGTGTTTACATAAATTGTGACCAAACCGTTTGAACTTAGACAAAGAGTCCTTTACCTCACTGAGCTGTAGTTAACTTATCAGCCTCTCAGTCTGACTGGAGAGGACTCTCCCTCCACATTATTGTAGAAACATCTTCTTCTTATATCCGTTAGAGCAGCTAGCACGGCACCAGATTCTAATAACAACAGCGCTGGTACCGGTGCACCCTCCCTCTCTCACTCGCACTTTGGCTGTGAGCTGCGGGCGCCAGATAAGCCAACATCCCCCATTTTCATCACTTACAGCGCCCATCGTACAGGGCAAATGAAACGTGTAACCGGGATGAAAAGGGTGTTACATTTACTTAATTATGAATATTGTTACATCAAGGCCGAAAATTAGGATGAGCCCCAACGGTCAAAATGTTTTTTTCCCTCCCAGAACTTCCAGTGTAGCGCCTCCACATATCTGGCGCCCTAGGCGAACATCTAGCCAGAGCTACGGGCTGGCCCTGAGTTCATATACAGCGCACCTACGGGTGAGGAAGACGAGGACACAAGTCAGGATGACAGGGAAATAAGTAACGCACAGCCACAGTCTGAGATAGACACAGAAGAGTCAGACCAACAAAGTACAGAGACAGCCACCAAAATGACAACAAAAATGAACAGAAAGTGCAAAGCAGGGCCAAAAAAGTTCAAAATTGCCATGACAAGAAAACAATGGAACAAAATTAAACCTAAACATGGCAAAAAAAACCTCCATCCCCCCTGGACTGATAACTTTTATCAGGAATTTTTGAAAAATAATCCATGCTGCACACTTGCTTTCAAATACCAGCATGTTAAGACACATGATAGCCGTACAAATAATTCGCCATTTTTCTGTGCCTCTGCAAAATGCACATTTAATGGATGTCTACGCTGTCTACAGTTTCTCAAAAAAGAACAGGCCAAAATCAACGGATACAAAAATAATTTTTAAAGTCATGCGGATTGGTGAATTATACACCATAAAAATCAAAGGTGATTTAGACCAGCAAAATACACAAGAAGAGGAAACAATTTCCAAAGCCTTAACCAGTGGTGTCAGCAATTATTATTACACTATGTTAAGACAGACACCAGTAGAGGAAATAATGGCTGGTAACATAAGCAGAAGCCTCACCAAAGACGTGTTAAAGAAAATATCCTCTGAAGTGAAGAAAAATGCAAGGCTCCACGATGACATGATGCTTGAACTCATGTTGAGTCAAAAAATAATCAAAGAGAGCAGCAGTCATGTGCCAGTGTAGTTATTTGACCCAGCACTGATATTGAGTGAATTGGTCACATGACCTGGAAGGTATTGAAGAAATAAGCTCATTTTTCCATCAAAATATGAATATAAAATATTTAAAGTATTAAAATGCAATAAAAAGAGGTGTGTCCTATGCAGCCAGTGTAGTTATTTGACCCAACATTGATTTTGAGTGATTAGGTCACATGACCTGGAAGGTATTGAAGAAATAAGCTCATTTTCCATCAAAATATTAATATAAAATATTTTGTGTTAAAATGCAATAAAAAGATGTGTGTCCTATTCAGCCAGTGTAGTTCTTTGACCCAACATTGATGTTGAGTGATTAGGTCACATGACCTGGAAGGGATTGAAGAAATAAGCAAATGTTCCCATAAAAATATGAATATAAAATATTTAAAGTATTAAAATGCAATAAAAAGAGGTGTGTCCTATGCAGCCAGTGTAGTTCTTTGATCCAACATTGATTTTTGAGTGATTAGGTCACATGACCTGGAAGGTATTGAAGAAATAAGCTAATTTATCCATCAAAATATTAATATAAAAATATTTAGTGTTAAAATGCAATAAAAAGAGGTGTGTCCTATGCAGCAAGTTTAGTTATTTTATCCAGCACTGATTTTGAGTCATTAGGTCACATGATCTAGAAGTTATTGAAGAAATATGCAAATGTTTCCATACATATATTAATAAAACATATTTAAAGTATTTAAATGCAATAAAAAGAGGTGTGTTCAACAAATGCATGCTCTAGCTTCACATTTGCTTCACATTCACTCGATCGGGGTCGATTTATTAAAAAGAAAAATGTTCTTGTGTAATTGAAAAGTCATTTGTTCATGGTCCCTAAGTGAAAGCCTCGTTTCGCGGAGAAGATCTCCCCGTCGTAATACAGCCAGCAGCAGGGGAAACTGACGCTGCTGGCGGGTCAAATGTCCGTCGAATATCCAACCTAAAACTAAATTCACCGCGGTGAGAAATATGTGGAAATAATACCATAAATAAAATGTTACCTCTCATTTATCATATATGAAGATGTGGTGACCACCTATTTAACCACTGGGGCATAATTCAAACTTGGAACTACAGTTGCGGTTATTGTTCCCACACAGACATGTTATGGGTTACCTATAAATAGTGAGTGCCCTCTTGGCTCTCTCTTGTCGACCCGGGCTGCGACCCGACAACATGTCCTTTGCAGCTTGTGAATAAATCACTATTCTTGCACCTTCCTTGCACCGCCTCTGACTCCATATCTCTCGGCACTACACTGGTGACCCTGATACGTCTTGAGAAGTTTCCGGGACGGAGCCGAACACGGCAAAAGGAACTCGAGTTCCTTTCTCGAAATGCCAGGGTTTGATTGGAGACGTCCGTGGCTGCCACCGGCACGCGGACTGAGGCTCGGTGCGCGCTCCGCAGAAGGCTGGAGACGTTGCTCGCCGTTCCCGCATCGGCTTTCTATCCAACGGGGGGACGATGCACGACCTGCTGGGTCGACCAGCAACCCCATTGCTACCTCATGGGTTTGTTCTTCGGGGCGTGCGGCTGCACGTCCCGGCTGCTAACCACGTGGGGCTAACAACGGCTGGCAGCTACCCATGGCTGACAGCTAGCGGCTAACCACGTGGGGCTAACGACGGCTAGTGCTAACGGCTATCAGCCCTTTTGAGTTTTTTTTGAGGAGGTTCGACCAGCCGGTTGACCTCATGTGGACACTCTCACCTTTTTCACCACCTCCACGGCGGTTCCAGACGCCACTCACGTTTTCATCGACGCCTGGGTGGTGCACTCCTGGACCCCGTCTCGCCTCGACGGTTTTGGACGTCGCCCATGCTGCCATCGGCCCATGGGTGGCGCGCTCCGGAGCCTGTCTGGCCTCTCCTGCCTTCCGGGGATATCCAGACGCCACTCACGTTCATCGGCGCCTGGGTGGCGCACTCCTGGACCCCCTCTCGCCTTGACAGTTCCAGACGTCGCCCATGCTCCATCGGCCCATGGGTGGCGCGCTCCGGGACCCTGTCTGGCCTCTCCTGCTTCCCGGGGATGCCTCAGCGCCTGCTGAGGACTTCATGCCCGCCGCCGCGGCACGTCTGCCTGCGGCCGGGTTGCTCTCCTGCTTCCCGGGGATACCTCGACATCTGCTGAGGACTTCATGCCCGCCGCCGCGGCACGTCTGCCTGCGGCCGGGTTGCTCTCCTGCTTCCCTGGGATACCTCGACACCTGCCGAGGACGTCGTGCCCGCCGCCGTTGCACGTCTGCCTGCGGCCGGGTTGCGCTCCTTCCTCCCGGGGGGACTGCTCCTCTCTTCCGGGGATACCTCGACGCCTGCCGAGGACTTCGTGCCCGCCGCCGTTGTGAGTCTGCCTGCGGCCGGGTTGCGCTCTTTCCTGCTGGGTTCTCCGCGACACCTACTGCGGCCCCCTTACGACGGCCCGCCCCCGGTGTGGGTGCCCTCGCCCTCGTTAGGGCCCCTGCCCTCTCCTGCGGCCCCCTTTCGTGGCCCGTTCCATGGCCCAGTCCTCACCTGCGGCCCCACCCTCACCTGCGGCCCCACCCTCCTCGGCCCTTGTGGTGCTTCCTCCACGGACGTGGGGATATATATTTTTTGCCGTGTTTGAATTCTGGGGGGGCTTGTGTGGTGACCACCTATTTAACCACTGGGACATAATTCAAACTTGGAACTACAGTTGCGGTTATTGTTCCCACACGGACATGTTATGGGTTACCTATAAATAGTGTGTGCCCTCTTGGCTCTCTCTTGTCGACCCGGGCTGCGACCCGACAACATGTCCTTTGCAGCTTGTGAATAAATCACTATTCTTGCACCTTCCTTGCACCGCCTCTGACTCCATATCTCTCGGCACTACAAATAATTCATTTTCACAAATTGATTAAAGCCAATCTTAAAATGATTTAACAAACGCCTGTTTGAGACTCCTCAGTGCACACAAAAACATAACTTATAAATAAATAAATACGGATATGTTATTTAAAACCACCTCGAATATGTTGTGTTATGAAATGTTTTCTCATAAATGATGCGGTAAGCAGGAGGACAGAATTACGTCTAAACTGACGCCGTTTTGCATTTCTATAGGTTCTAGATACGAGCATGGTTTTATATACTATTGTAGTGCCAGGAAAAGGGAGTCGTAGGCGGTGTATTAAGAACAGAGTTCCAATCTTTATTAGCCATTAATAACAGAGGTTATTGCATGAACTGCTCTGCTTGACGAGCTAGCAGGAATGGAAGCTAACGCTACAGGTGTTCCCACTAAAGGGTCCGTGTGGCAACACAATACGAGAGGTGAATTATGTCCAATAACGTGTCACCACACAAGCCCCCCTAGAATTCACGTGTAAACAAAATCCGTATGGCGGGGAGGAACAATCCGCCTGCCCCCACGAGACCTGCGCACCGGAGTCGGTACAGCGACCTCCGCCCGTGCAGCCCCTGACAGAGGAGGGACCGGAACAACAGGTCCACACTCCCTGACAGGAATCAAAGCCGGGGGTCGGCCCCGTCTCGGCGGCCGAGCCGGCACTACCGGCCGGTCCACGTCCAAGTGAGCAGCCTTCACCCGGTCAACCGAGACGTGCTCAGCCTTACCGCCCATGTCAACCACCAGGTGTTTTTCACCGTGTTCCAAAACCCGGAAAGGTCCATCGTAAGGGGGCTGCAGGGGGCCTCTGTGTGCGTCGTGACGAATGAAGACGTGCCCAGCCGAGCGTAGCTCCGCGGGAACTTGAGACCCTGGCGCACCGTGCTGAGTAGTCGGGACTGGAGCGAAAGCCTCCGCCGCGTCACGCAGAAAAACTCGCTGGGCCGTGGCAGACCAGGGAGCTGATGCATTTGGGAGGAAATCCCCCGGAACTCTCAGCGGCTGACCGTAGACCATCTCCGCTGTAGAACACTGCAGATCTTCCTTAGGTGCGGTCCTCAGGCCCAGCATCACCCAGGGCAGCTTGTCGACCCAGTTACCGTCCGTAAGGCCGGCCTTGAGGGCCGCCTTCATGGAGCGATGAAAGCGCTCACAGAGGCCATTAGCCTGAGGGTGGTAAGCGGTAGTACTGTGCAGCTTAACCCCCAAACCGCCTGCCACAGCGTTCCAGAGCTCGGACGTGAACTGAGAGCCCCTGTCTGAGGAAATGTCTGACGGGGTGCCAAAACGACACACCCACGTTGCAATGAAGGCCCGGGCAACGTCTGCGGCTGATGTCGAAACGAGCGGAACCGCCTCCGGCCAACGGGTCGTTCTGTCCACCATGGTGAGGAGGTAGGAAAACCCCTGAGAGGAAGGCAACGGACCAACCAGGTCAATGTTGACGTGATCAAACCTCCTCTCAGGCACCAGGAAACGCTCCAACGGGGCCTTCGTGTGGCGGTGCACCTTAGCGTGTTGACAAGCCACGCACTCCCTGGCCCAAGTCCTCACGTCCCTTTTCAGTCCTTGCCAAACGAACTTCGCCGCTACCAAACGCACCGAAGGTTTAACGCCGGGGTGTGACAGGCCGTGCACAGCCTGGAACACAGGACGCCTCCAGCTTGCAGGGACGACAGGCCGCGCCAGGCCCGTAGAGACGTCACACAGGAGAGTAATGCCCGCGTCGCCGAACACCACGTCCTCCAAGCGCAGCCCTGCGCTCTCCACCTTCAGAGCCTGGACGCCGGGATCTGTGACCTGGTCCGCCGCCATGCGAGTATAGTCCAGGCCCAACTGGACGGCACCGATGACGACCCTGGAGAGGCAATCAGCAACCAGGTTCGACTTGCCAGCCACGTGCTTAATGTCCGTAGTGAACTCCGATATGTAGGACAGCTGCCGCTGCTAACGTGCCGACCAAGGCTCCGCCACTTTTGACATGGCGAAGGTGAGTGGCTTGTGGTCGACAAACGCCGTAAATTCACGGCCTTCAAGCATGAAACGGAAGTGCCGCACGGCCAAATAAAGTCTGAGGAGCTCCCGGTCAAAGGCGCTGTATTTGCGTTCTCTAGGCGTCAGCTGGCGGCTGAAAAAGGCGAGCGGCTGCCAAGCGCCCTCCACCCACTGCTCGTGCACTGCGCCGACCGCGTAGTCCGACGCGTCCGTGGTGATGGAGATGGGAGCCGTAGATGATGGGTGTGCCAGCAAAGCCGCCTGAGCCAACGCGGTCTTGACCTCAGCAAAAGCGCCGTCCGCCTCTGCTGTCCAGTCGATCTCCTGGACGGGGGGTCTTGCCTTTCAACGCTTCATACAGCGGCCGCATGATGTGTGCGGCCCGGGCGATGAAACGGTGGTAGAAAGTCACCATCCCCAGAAACTCACGGAGCGACCGGGCTGTGAGCGGGCGAGGAAAAGCCGCAACAGCCTCCACCTTCGCTGGCAGAGGTGTCGCACCGCCCTTGGTGACGCGGTGCCCCAGGAAATCGATGTCCGACACCCCGAACTGGCACTTTGCAGGATTGATGATTAATCCGTGTTCGTTGAGCCGTGTGAAAAGGGCTCGGAGGTGGGACAGGTGCTCTTGCACTGAAGCGCTGGCGACGAGTATGTCGTCGAGGTAGACAAACACAAACGGCAGGTCCCGCAGCACCAAATCCATCAGGCTCTGGAACGTCTGAGCGGCATTCTTGAGTCCAAAAGGCATCCGCAGGAACTCAAAAAGTCCAAAAGGCATTATCACTGCTGTCTTGGGAATGTCCAGGGGGTGCATGGGCACCTGGTTGTATCCACTTGTATCATTCAAACTATAAGTAACAGTTCTAGCTACTTGACTTCAGACAAACAATTCAAAAGACAAAATCAACACAATTTATTGAAAGACCAATCTTTATTTCTCTCCTTTTGTTTGTGTTATTAAACCCTGTCAATCTAAAAAACGGAGCAACTCAACAGTTAACTTTATATTTCTTATCGTCCAAAGCATCTATTACACTATTTGTTCCCCTCTCATATTCACAGAATGGATGATTAGAGACCTTGGGGGAGACCTCAGATTTATGAACGTCCTGTCTGTTGCTTTGGCCGGAGAGGGCTGAGGGTCTCTCCCTGCGAGGAGTCCTCCTCGCAGGGAAAGACTCTGCAGGCCTGAGGGAGGAGGACCAGACCTGATGGAGGAGGACCTGCACCTACAGAACTTAGCCCATGCTGGGCATAGCTGTTACCACCTGCACAGGCCTAGCCTGTCAATTAACAGATTAACATTTATTGTAATTTATGTATATTATTTCGTTTTTATTTTTAAAAAAAATGGTGATGGTTCATGCTTGATAACTTTTAGTTCACATTTCAATAAATTGTATTTGCACTCCTTTTGTCCGTTATTCTTACTGAAAATGTTAAATTACACATTCACATCTGACTGAAGATTGGCACCATTTATTTATGACGTTGCAAACTCGGCGGTACAAGGCACAAGTATTGTGAAGCTCATAAAGTGAGGCAAATGCATTTGATCAGCTGACTTTTATCACATCAGCTTCTCCTTTCCCTCTTGGATGTTCTTCTGGACCCTCAGAGAAAGAGAAAATGGTGAAGCAGTCCTGTCTCTCAGGCCTGTCCTTTCCTAACAGAAATATCAAGAAACATATTATTGCAGAGCAAGTGTGTTATTTAAGAAAGAGGTGTGTTTGTTTGTTCATAAATATAATGATTTTCTTATTTGAATGTGTTTTTTAAATCCAACAGTGTACTACAAAGATAATCAGGTTATGAATAAACCGTTCTAAATTCATCAACATTGAAATAAATGTATTATTCAAATAATATTTAACTGTTATCAAAACTTAGTGCAACTGTAGAAGCTTGCTCTGTCCGGTTGTCTCACTGAAAGATAAAGGGTCATAGTTCTCACTATGTTCAATAATATTTGCCTTAAATATATTGAAATGTGAAAGTTGAACAAAAAAGTGATGTTGCTTGGTAAAATGTAAATGTAACCTTTTGCTAAGAAAGTACACTCAACATCACTGATGTGTAGGTGATCTAGTATTCAGTCATGTTTAATGGCATGTATATCAGTGTATTAGAGTCATTACTTTATGCATTATTTGCAAAGTATGAAAAAGGTGTACCTTGGAATCCGTGCTGAAGTTCTCTGCTGTTAGGAGTCCAGATCTGTCTCTCCTCCTCTGGTCCAGCCTGTCTGGATCACCTTAAGGAGACTTTGAACAAACAGATGTAAAGTTACATGCGTGGGTTACAGACAAAGTTACATGCAAACTACTTTTTATCTTCTTTTAAAAACAGGTCATAATCTTATTGTTATACTTAAGAAATTGCTGGATATCACAGTCCTTATACTGTATCAGTTTGATTGAGTATTATTGTGTAGGTCCTTTTTATTTTACTGTTACTTTGGATGTGTTTCTCATGAGTCAGTCAAATTAATTTGTTTTCATATGCCATATTCATATGTATCACACACGTAGGGGTAAGACACAAACCTATTTAACAAATGCAATGCAATGATAAGCTTAATTTCCACTGAAGTCACAGATAACGTCATATCTAATATTTAAACAAATCATTTCCTTGTCACTAAAGCATTGACTACGCTATTCATCGTCCTTAAATGCAGGAATTAAGTTACATGTTCCGTTGTACAGCCACGATAAGGCTGTTTCTCAAGTGTGATGATAATACAATTAAAAGAGGCATTGGTAATAATATTAAAAACAACAATGTTTGGGTAGTTCGTCGGATAGGCGGTTAGCTGCAATAACTAACTCCAGTTCAACAAACCATATTATAATATCTAAGGGAGCGTTATTTCTGGACCATCTTGAAATGTGACGTTCATATTTTAAAGATACACACATTTCATTGTGAGGTTGATTTAATATACACGGCCCCTACACACGGTGGCGTGCGTTACCGCTTGGCGGTGGGCGTGTCTGAAGCTTGGGGATTTTTTACGAACAATGCGACCAACAACCAATCACATGAATGTCCCGCCCCGGACATACAAAGCAAAGCATTCATGCTACATCCATGCTGGCTAAATATACTGTCTATGCTTGCTAGCTGTCCATTCAAACGAAGTACACTGGCTATAAACCCCCCAAACAGGCGAAAACCTACCAGTTTCACCCACTGTCTCTGCCACCTCCCCCCATGCCTGGCTCCTCCGGTTTGTATCCCTGTATGTAAAGAGGGACTGGTCATAGAGTACCTTCCTCCTCCATTTTTTGACATATGGGAAATAACTGCGGTCTGGCTCTCCCAACATACACGCGGTTTGATTGGCTAGCGCTTGTGCTGTCAGATTTGCATACGCGGGATTTGATTGGCTGACGCCTCCGTCGAGGCGGCAAAAGTAGAACATTGCTCTACTTTTGCAGCGAGCACCGCGAGAGAAGCTACGCTTTGCTCCCACAATGCAGTTCGGCGAATCGTGACGTCACCCCATTCAAAGTGAATGGGCAGAAGCGTTGAAGCGGCAACGCACGCCGCCGTGTGTAGGCTCTTGGATGCTACGCATAGCATCGTTAGCACAGATGGAGCTACGATTGCTCAAATGCTAACCCAACTCTAAACATTCATTAACGTTAGCTTAATAAAAAAAACAGTAACATAACATAAAGTACGCAGGGTTGACTTACCGAAGAAACTGCATTCATGGACGGTCTGTTTCAACCGCAGATAAATCCTATATTTGCATGACGAATAGTCCACCAGGAACCAACACAACAAACACGGCCGAGTTCAAATAGTGTTCTCCTCATGCGCTGAGCCCCTGTAGCATCACGGAGCTAACAGTGAGACAGAGGAGCTAGGAGCAGCTAGGGTTGCCAACCGTCCCGAGCCGGGACGCCCCGTATTTGAGCCAAATGGGGCGTGTCCCGTACGGGACTTTGTTTGTCCCGGACTCCCGTGTAAAGGGAAAAATAAAATAAAAATTTCTGTTTGCGCGCAATGCAGTGTGTCTGGCTGCGTGCCTGTGTGTTTGTGTGCTGTATGCGCTAGGACCGCTCAGTTGACAGGGCAGGGACAATGCTCGCACGTGTGTGTGTGAGAGAGTCAGTCAGCTGATTGATGGGAAAATGCTGGGAAAATGGTTGGTTGAAGGATAACATTAAGTCTAATAATGATGTACCGTGCATGTTCACATCATGTATACTTTGCATTACTTAATACAATTTTTCATATATTTTATTTTTTAACATTTTGGACAAAATAGCCAATTGTACATCGAGGTGCCCAGATGTCCCTAGTGCCCACCTATCCGATTTGAACATGCTGATGTACAATGTGATGTAGTAGCCTAATGCAAGTGTAAGACCATTGTGTTTGTATTGTGTTATAGGTATGCATAGTTTTCTATGCATTTTGAGGGTTTTGGGGGGTTTGACCCCCAAAACATTTTTCGAACCCTAGGGGCTGGCTCCCCCAAAATAATTAAATAACATAACCCTAACCTAACCCTAAAACCGAAATAAAGTAACAAAAAAAAGTAACTAAATCCGCCAGAAACCCGAAAATCTTTGCGCGCGCGGGGGACACATACATGTGTCCCGTTTCTCCATTTCTGGAAGTTGGCAACCCTAGGAGCAGCAGTCCCGTTGTCATGAAGGGGGAATCTAACTATATACAGAATATGTTTTTGTGGATCCAGGCTAGAAACATGTTCATTTTCTGATGTTAAATTGGACATTTTAACATAGGGTCTACGGGAATTGCTCCCATCTGCATCCATCGCCTACAGTTTGCAGCATTGGGCTTCACCGCACTGTCCCGGGGTTTGCCGCTTGGCTCTGATAGGCCAGAAGTCGGTTTGATTGCATTCGGACTTGATTGCCTATCCTGTCTGAGTAGCCCGGATTTTTAACTTGAATTTTTAAATTTTTATTTCACATTGGTAAATTCGGAGCAAAAAAAATTCAGATACATGATTTTCAAAGTACTTATTTTCAATGCTATAAATTCGGTGTCTGATAAAATTCAAATACTTCTGTCTCTTGTTTACTTCCATAAAGCCCGCAAAAGCTGCACCGCATTTCGAGTCGATTGTGATTTATAAAGGGAAACCGGCGTAGGAAGTGCCGTACGCACTTTCCTCGGCGGTATGCAATGTTTTGTGAATCGGAAAATGTCGGAACATTTCTGTACCTATTTTTTGGATTTCTACTACGTAAGCAACCTTCCCACATGAATCCTACGCACGGCGTTATAAATGAGGCCCCTGGTAACGCTAAAAAACATTACATTTAGATTTTATGACAAAGTGTTTATTTAATATATCTGGCTAGCTATAGCTACTTGCTAATGGTTTAGCATAACAAAGTTGTTTCAAAGTAACGTCAACGTAGCTGTAATTTATGCTTTGCTTACATGTTCGCATAACTTGGAAGTTTACTGACATTTACATACCTTGTTTGCCTGGCTCAAGTGGTGGCTCTGGGGTTGTTGTGTGAGCCACCACTTAAGAACATTTTTTCTTAAAAAAGACGAAAATTCTCATGTCCATCTTCAAAAACTCTGAGTCCGACTGACAGTTTATTTTAAACATTGTCACAGCTCACAGGATAGGTACCTGTCAGCCAATAAGACAGATGTTTATTTCCATTCAACTCTCTTGTTGGTCTGGTGTCTTGCCTCTGTTGCATTCACTGAACACGGGAAATTACAATCCTGCCTTCCTCTCTAGTGTCATGATGAGGTTCAGGTAAAGCACGGTTAATGTATTATATTATTGACTCAATAATATAATACATGACTTTGAGAGTAGGCAATCTAGGCATATTAACACAATTAATTAAACATACTTATCACCGCTACGGTGTACTGAGATTTCTTTTTTTGTTGCTAGGGGGCCCCTTAGTGGCCACTTATGCCGCTTAATGGGTCGGGCCGGCTCTGCTCAACTCAGTATATTACATTCTTTAATTCAATAAAAACGACAAGTCCCTTTCTATCAGCTGTGCACCGTTATGGTGTAAATATAGCCTATCTACCAATTGTATCAAATATAAAAGTCAGCCAAATAACTATTGATACTGCAAGGAGACGTATTGTGTGAAGAGAGATTGAAGATGTAATGTAATTGCTGATATATTTATGATCCACCTCACGTACTCAGTTTCGGCGGCATTTCTTCCAGTTTGTCCAAAGGTCTTCTAATCAAGGCTCTATAAGTAGAGAACTACGGCAGATGTGTAATATTTAATGCAGCCGAACCGTGTATTACAATGCCGTTATGTGATGACTTCCAAAGAGAAAAGCAAGCACACTCGAAATAAAGTATTATTTAAAAAAAAAAAAAGTTTTCCGATTTAATATCGCATAAACACCATATCCCAACGTGCATTGCAGCTAAAACATCCAATCACCAAGCTTGAACGGTAGGTGAGGATTATGGTAGTTCGATGTTTTAGCCTATAAAAACCTCTAAAAAAGAAATGTGTCTCTCAGAATCGAAAGGGAAAAACCTATGGGAAAAACACAAAAGCAGTGTACATAATTTAAACCATTAATGTTGTGTAATTAACAAGGATAAACTGATGTTTTTTAGTGGATGAATACTGCAGATATCACTGTTAAATAATTTGATCATTGGTTTTATTATGAAAACTTCGAGACCGGAAATACTGTTTTCACCCCGTGAGGGTTGACGATAACTTTACATGGAAGCTGCCGCATATACATGTTCTTCTGGCGAAACCTCAAATCATCTTCGTAATATCTATCAAACTATAGATCCTACACATCCACAGGACGTGGATTCTAAAAGTACAATATACACTTCTTGCTAGAAATCTAATGAAAAAGCATTTTAATGGCCAAACTATCCGACAATTTAGGATTTTCCAGAGAGGGTTATTTGTGAATAAACGACCCTCTGTAAAGTTTGCAATCAACGGGAGCACTAGAGGTCGAAAACTTTAAAACGTGATTATAGGTCGTAATAAACGCTCGAACAAACTACCTATTTAGTCGTAATAAGGGCTTGAACAATCAACCTATTTGGTCGTATGAGTTGGAGGACTTGTGTAGATGTTAAAGAGAAGCCCCAAGATGGAGCCTTGAGGTACCCCACGTCATATTTGTCAACTCAGATGTGTATTTACCTATAGAAACAAAGTTGTTTCTGTCCTTTAAGTAGGATTCAAACCAATTTAGAACTGTTGCCGAAAGTCCCACCCAGTTTTCCAGTCGGTCTAGTAATATGTTGTGGTCAACAGTGTCAAACGCAGCACTGAGATCTAATAATACTAACACTGAAGTTCTGCCACTGTCTGTGTTTAAGTGGATGTCATTGAAGACCTTAACAAGAGCAGTCTCAGTGCTGTGGTCGAAAGCCTGACTGGAACACATCGAAACAGTTATTTCAATTCAAGAAACTAATCGACTGTTGAAAACCTACTTTTTCAATGATTTTACCTAGAAATGGGAGGTTTGATATGGGCCTGTAATTGTTCATTACTGAAGCATTCTAGATTGTTCTTTTTTTTTAAAAGAGCGATTTAATGACTGCAGTTTTCAGGGCCTGTGTAAAAACAGGTTTTACTATAGGAAGAAGATCTGAGGCTATGCAATGATCTCAGATCTTCTATAAAAATGTTCTTGATTTTGTCAGCACACTAGACATTTAGTTTGAGTTTTTTACACACTATACTATTTTTCTACGAATGTCAATTTTATCACTTTTTGTTTTAGACATACTACACTTTCACACAACACTATACATTTCAACATTTATTTTGAATTTTCAATATATACATTTCATATCCCTGCAAGCTGATTACTTACAGTATGTATTAGTATGATTATTATTAAGAACAAGATATACAGTATAAATAACACAAGCAATTATCTGAAGCTTCTTCTTTAAAGTTTGTTATGTCGTGCACAAACTCAGCACTAAAGACAAAGTGACAGATTCAAAAACCTTTTATTAGAACAATACAGCAGATATAAAGATCTATTGCAACCAAACACTCCCATCACAAATGGAACGTGTGCTTCAACAGACAGAACGCCCTCCCCATGAGAAAATAAATTAATATGAGATAGAGAATAAAGAAAAGAAAAGAAGAAATATGACAATGTGTTTGAATTCCTGCTCATAAAAAGCTGCCATCAAATAGAAAGGTACAAACCTACATTTTAAAAATAAATCATAGACATAGAGTTCATGATTAGCTAAGAATTTAAGTTTTTCCATCTTCAGGAGTGAGATTTTGGTATTAGCAGGAAACACATTTTTTATTATTTTATTTTCCAGGCAAAGTCTCCATATCTGAGGCGGACCCTGCTTTAGGAGACCCTCTACTGTTCTGAGGGGAGAGACCCTTGGTGCCCCCCTCACATGGCTAAAAGAGACAAACCATTGATAAATAATAGAAAAGGAAAAAAGAGAAATTAAAGCTTGAAATAATACCAAAAACAGCAGCAGATAAATAAAATACAACCCAATCCAAACGGGGTCTCCGAAGGACCTGCACTGTAATTACACTGCAGTTTAACAGAATGATAGACATAAGACTCAGGGGCCGTGTTTATACAAAATATCTCCAAGTTATCCATGATATGTTTGACAATGAATTAGAAAAGAATGAACTGGTTTTGGTGACATGGATTTCTTTTTATCTATACATCACAAGATCAAAGAAAATGGCTACATATCAGAGGACTGTTTTTACATCATGGTTGGACTTTAGATTTGGTTTTTAAGCAACAATGTTACCATGATCTGATATCTGACAGGTTTAAAGAGGAGAGGACCGGGTAGAGGACCACCTCCCCGCTGTGTCCTCGATTATATGTTAAGGTTGTCAGGTCAGAAGGTGTAGGTTACCACAGAGACAAACAGCAGCATGTTTAAAGCTGCTGGTAGACTATATGCAGATGTTATGTGTCTCCACCCTGCCTCCACCATGTTGATGAAGCACTTCCCTCCAACTGCAGTATTATAGACCCCCCCCCCCGACTGCTAGAGGAAGTGTAGATACAACACGCCCCCCTCCTCATTAACATATTCATTTATTTTGCCCTCATATTAGTTTTTTTTTTGTTGCATTTTTACATATTTCATACAAATCTATAACCCAAAATTTAGAAATCTTATTTACATGGAAAAGGTTTTTGTTTAACTTTTAAAAGAGACAATTACCCCCCACCCCCACCCTAACAACCTTCACAATCACAGAAGAAATACACTCATCTCTTTTATCATTATTGAGTACTCAGCAAACCCCCCCCCCCCAAATGTCCTCTTTTTTTTTTAAAAAGCCACAATTATGAATCCTTTTCAAATGAAAGCATCACACTCCTAAAGGTCAGACTCACACTGAGGCGAAACGGAGCATTATTGAGGTTGTGATGCCTCGCCACCCCCAACACAGACAGAGACACTTCCTGGAAAGAGCAGAGTCTCAAAAACTGGTTTAACTCACCCCCCCCATCCTGGAGAGGATTTATAATCAAAGTGCCAGAGGAGGGAGGGGGGGGGACAGACAGAGGGACAGAAAGACAATAAAAACCCTGGTCAGTCAGTTTTAATAGCGCCCACTGGGGGGCCCTCCTGTGTAGTGTGCACACACGCTGGTCCTCAGGTGAAGGGGGGGTGTGTGTGTGTTTGTTAGCTTTATGTGTGTGTGTTATTCTGTGCATATTATAAGAACCAGTGGTTCCCCGTAGTGTATGTGTGAGTGTAAGACTGAGTCAGTGTGTGTTAGAGGGTGTCGTCCTCAGCACACCCCCCCCCCTGCCTTGAGACGGAACTCCTGCAGGTTGGAGACGCCATGGAAATGAACGCACGCTCCGGCGACCACCAGGATGTGGAACAGCTGGTGGGAGTGGAACTGGGGAGGAGATTAGTCATTATTATTATTTATTTATTTAAAAAAAATGTTTTTCATTATTAAGATTTAGTTTAAATATGTTGTGTGTGTGTGTGTGTGTGTGTGTCTTACCCAGATGTCACACTTCCCGGGGAAGAACCTCTCTGGGATGCGGGCTGCGTACAGACAGGCTCCAGTGATGTAGAGCGTTGCCATGAGCAACAACCAGCCCATCTGCCCCATGGTGGTGGCTTTGATCAGACCCTCGCTGATGGTGAAGTGCAGGGTGGGGACCACGCCGCTGAGACCCAGGCCCACAAACACTCCTGAGCACAGACAGGGGGGGGGGGGCATTGTAAATGACAGTGTTTGGTTACGGCCACCAGGGGGCAGTGCAGCAGAGACACAGAGCAACACAAGCAGGAGTCATATTTCTGGTCACACTCAGTTTTGTCAGCAGCTAAATGCTCCATTTGTGCACCAGATAGTTCCTGTTGGCCAATCGGTGCAGAGCAGCTTTTTGTTGTGTTAAACAACACTAAAGACAGAGGTGAACCAGAGCTACCAGCTGGAAGATGCAGGGCTGAGAGGATTCTATGTGGGTCATCACTACGAGGGATCCACTTCACATCACTTATGATCATTGATCCATAGCTTATATAAAACATTGATTAGAGCAGCTTTTAAATCAATCTAAAATAAAAATATAATAGCTGTTGCATTCCTTCTTTTTGTAGCAGAAAGGAATGGCTCATGTGTTACCTGTCATCACGCTGCCTGTGATGATGTCATTATGTTTGTGAAGCACAGTGTCTGACGACATGCTGTGGTGCATATATTACATATGACATGAACATAATAAAAAACGTTTAGGAACTGGCTGACCATTTATTTTGAGTGGAAATAAAGGTTTGTATCATGTCACTGTACCTGCTCGGACCCCCCTGTACTGCGGCGTGGCGAAGAAGTCGCACTGGGACACGGTGATGGCGGACAGGCCCAGGATGCACACCACGATCAGGTAGATGAAGCGGGGCTGGGGGGAGCAGTAGAAGGAGTAATACAGCCAGGGCACGAAGGAGCCCATGATCAGGAAGGCGATCCCACTATAGTCCAACCTGAACACACACATGCACTGTTACAGATGCTGTACAAGGACGTCTTTTGAATGTACAGTCTTAGAAATCTGTGAGTTTCTGGGCTGTGGTCTTACTTGGAGAAGACCCTGGAGACGCCCTCGGAGTGACAGTAGACCGTGTGGAAGAGCCAGGAGAAGGAGAGGCAGAGAATGGCGCCCAGGAAGAACATCCCGATCACCACCTTCTCCTGGACCGGGGCCACGAAGGACATGTTGGGCCGGAACATGTACATCAGGCCCAGGAGGAGGAATAACAAACAGCCTGCGGAGAGAGAGACACGGAGACGCAGGGAGAACTAAATATGAATCAAGATACTACAGGCGCAGCTGTTCCCACTGAATCAACCAATTAAAGCCAGCTTATAAATTGTACAGACCTTGCTTACTCAAGCCACACAGACCAAAACAAGAAGTAATCACTATTAAAGATCAAATGCAAAGATTTTTTTATAATTGCCAGTAAAATCGAAATCATATAGCTACAACACTATCTAAGATATTGCAGTATTAAAATCGGAGATAATATGCGTCTGGCAATGCGCAATATTTATTTTGTTCAACCCCTAACACCAAGTCCGACGATTTATTTCTCAGCCGCTCGTCTCCGCAAGATGGCGTCACGTGACGTCAGAGTGGCCAAACATATTTCCACCTGGCTTATCGCTCACAGCTGCTTCCGCCGATAGTACAACTTAGTTTCGTTATCATGTCTGATTCTGAGTAGACTATAGACTAAAAGCTTTAGGAATCCAAACTATAACATATAATAAGTACCCTGTATCAAGATTGATGCAAAACAAGTGAAATTTGACCTTTTTAGAGAGGTTTAGAAAAATAAAGTCCAGGCGACCTCTGGGTAATTTGGGAACCATCAGTTCCATTTGAACTTTTTCACTGTAAAAATCATTTTATTACTTTGAATTATCACTATAGGTATTCATTCCATCCAAATACAACTGTTGTGAAAAAAAAATAAAACATACTCTGTTATCCTCTTAGCCCCACGGACCCGAAATCGCGTCATTTGCAGGAAACAACGTCTAAGGAACCTTAATATTTAATAAACTATGAATATTTCATATCCATATAACAGGGAAAAACTAATTTAACTGATCTTTTTCATTTATTTAAAAAAAAAAACACAATGCTAACAGTGAGCCTCTGAATTAGCCCCGAGCGAAAAATGCTAACCTATTACTGCACCGAAAATCACTCCTAGCTCCCTTATTACTTATCCTAGCTCCACATCCAACACATTGTTTATGATCGTAAAGACACAGAATCTAACGGTGCCCACCTCAACACTGAAAGATACAAACTCGCAAGGTTATCAACAAAAACGTACATCAAAACAAGTGGCGCTAGGTACTAACATGAGCTAGGCTTACCTTCCTCTTTGTCTGGTCTAAAATGGCATTAAAACGATAAAAACGATGATGTAGTTAATCCATAGGTTAATATCCAATGGGGCTGTGTCCCCTTTGAAATGTTCTGATAATCTATAAGCAATAAAACTGCAATTCCGTTATCTGCTGTCCGCTCTGTGCTCCGTGCGCTTTGAAATCAAATCAAAATTTGTTTACGTCAATTCTTTGGCGTTTCTGCATTGCCCGGCTCTTTCGTTCTTTCGGTTGCTTTTTGTGCTCAAATATGGAGGGGACGGCTCCGGGTTTCAGCCTCCGATGTACTTTAAATGCTTCTCCACCAACAGACTTGACGATGGCAGGATCAACATCGTATGCATCAGACGCAAAGTGGTCAAAGCACAACTTGCTCCATTTTGTCAGCTGCCAGCCAACACGATTCACTAAAATAATCCAGTTTCGGCGGATGATTTTGTCTTGGGGAAATGAATGAAAAATTCTCCCATATCCCGCACCGTTCGTACATCCGAAAGCACAACAATAACACATGTTTTGCGTGATTTCGCGGATATAATTCAGAGTTTTCTGCACCAGTCATGAGCGAAAAACACCGCTGACATGTGAACAGCGCACGAGACTGCCGAGTCGGGATATTTGACCCAGAGACTGTTTGGCCACAATGACGTCACACGCGCGAAGGCTGCTGGGAATGACATGTCAGAAATTCAGACGGCTTTGGGTCGAGTTTTGTATCAATAAAAAGCTTTTTTTCGGGTGTATTATCTCGATTTAAATTAAATAAAAATACAGGCAGTCTTAAAAACAACATTTCTATAAAAATGTAGCATATTTGGAAGCTTTGCATTTGACCTTTAACAGAGTCACACTAAAATGACCAAAGCATGTAGGTGCAGTATCTCTGTTGAACCACTAGGTGGGGGCAGAAGACGCCAAACTAGCTGCTAAACAATAACAGAAAGAGAAATGGATGTGTCGGCTTCAACAAAGTGTAAAACAACTTTAAATGAAAGTTAGCAAAACACAAATGCTGATTATTCTAACAAGCGCCGACCCAACATCAGAACTACTGCCCTGGTATCTGATGAAGGACTTGTTTTGGGAAGCTTTTTATACATGGTCTATTTTTATCACGGTACATATTATTTGCATTACCGGATTAATCTGTGTGTCATGCGACATAAATAAGTAAATATACATGGAGAGGAAGTTCTATGAGAGAGAGTGTTTGTACAGTAATGTGTTTGAGGGAAATTCCTGATCATATTCCTTGTTAGGATAGATAGATAGATATCTTCTATTACCATAAAGATATGTAAGAGGAATGATTGTGTTTTGAAACAGAAGTACGAGATAGCTCATTGACCAGCTGTTGAAGGGAGGCTGTAGGACAGTGATGGAGCAGAACCAGGACGCTACATATTGGTAAGTGAAGCTTGTGGGGAAGTAATACAAAGACAAATAATAAACAGCCTGACAGTGTAGTGTGTTCAGATGTGTGTCACTGTACAGTACTTTTAACAGATACTTTTCATGTTTGATAACTACAACCTAAGTGTTTGCCGATACTGAGACATTTGACTGAATGTAAAGCTAAGCCAGCCACCACATGAATCATACTGCTGCTTCTTGGTATTCAAACTTCCTGGAGTAGATTTATATCAAACCTTTTACAAATACAGCAACTGTAATTGTTTAGCACCATTTAAGATACTCATTAATTAAGTATTGAGAATGTCATATGAATGATGATTCAATACTCAAATGTGGCCTATACCTCAATGACATTTTGTGCGTGTGTGTGTGTGTGTGTGTGTATGTGTATGTGTGTGTGTGCACACTACCTAGCAGATGTGTCCAGATGTTTCCCGTCTCTGTGTGGATTCTGAAGATGCTCTTGAAGCAGGCGCGGAAAGAAGGCATGGGCGGCCTGTGGCCGTGAAGCAGGAAGTCGTTGTCCTTCAACCAATCAGGGAGCACGTCGTGAGGCATGACCCGCCACCGGCCTTCCCACACCTGATTGGTTAATAATGGACACAAATAGCAACACCATAAGTTTAGAAAACAACTGGAGTGAATGGAAAATGTTAAGGAATAAATGACCTCTAATCAAATTGTCCTTTAAGAGAAGCAGCTGTTTGTTTACTGAATGTCCTATAAATAGGATGTGTGTGTTTCTGTGTGTATGTGAGAGGGGAGTACAGTACGTGAGCACGAGTGTGTGTAGTGTCAAATGAACAGCATCGGGATCAAGTGGTGCAAATAAATTAACTGAAGTTGGATACATGCCGGCCTAAGGGAGAGAACAGAGAGAGAGAGACTCCTCTGAAAGGTTCTCTGCAGTGATTTATCTCCCTAATTTAAAACCTGCTGCTTGCCATTTTAGCAGGCTCTCAGTATACGTGTGTGTGTGTGTGTGTGTGTGTGTGTGTGTGTGTGTGTGTGTTAACATCAGTCCAAACTAGTGAGTCCATGCGAGTCCACCAGCAGTGTCCTATTTCAGACACTATAACTATAAACCTTAGTGTCACCCTACTTGTCCTTTTCATTAAAAAAACATCAAAGCACAAAATGTGCTGAATGTTTCGATCAAAGTAAATGTACTAAGGAGCAGGGTCTTTTTTTTATCAACTTTGCACTCCCAAATGACGCTGTAAAAAATGTCTTATCACTACTGTGCTGCTCGATTTCTGCAAGTAACTGCCAAGTACTTTTGATCTGTATAAGACATAAAGCAGAAGTTAAATAAATAAAAAGGTAAACCCCAGCCTATAAACTGTGCAATCGGGACACTAAACTCTGCTTTTATGTGTTTTATGGTTTAATTGGGTTCTTTTACTATGGGGCTTTATTGAATGTTGATTTAAAAGCATCTTGGTAGAACAAACATTGCTCTAAGGGATATTGACTTATTTATGGGCGGTGTGTATAGATAAGTAAATAAGTGAGTTCCTTACCTTGTGTACAAACTCCTCCATCCTCTCCATGGCGTGGTGAGCCTGCAGCAGGGGGGTCATCCCCATGAACCCTTCATCACTGCTCTTCCCCTCCTCTTCCTCCTTCTCCTCCCCTTCTCTTCCTCTGTCGTCCTCTTCACTTTTTCTCCTCTCGTCATCGCCCTCTGGGACCCTCTGAGAGCAAAACAAACACACACATGGTCAGGACTCAGGGCTTTTAGAGGACTGGTGTTGTTTGAAAACAGCTACAAAATGTGGTCTCTGTCAAATAAACACCAAAAAGGCAAACTTTAAACTTGTGTTATTTAAATTCTTGGGTTATTTGAGCTTTATTTGAATACTTAATGTTCGTGTCACTGGAAGACTGAGGTGTTATTTGAACCTCTACATGCCATCCATATGAATATTGATCATTTTGCACAAGCTGCTGCTGACCAGAAACACAGGTTTGTTTTTGGTATCATAGGAAAATACAGTATGGATAAAGATTATAAATTAGGTTTTCTGCTAACATTTTTATACAGTTCAATTCCCCCTGTTGCCATGCTCTAATGCAGCGGTTCTCAAACTTTTCTCAATAATGTACCTCCTTTGAAAAAGAAATTCAGCCATGTACCCCCTGATCAGCGCAAAAACTATTTGTTAGGGAAAAAATGCCTATATAAAGAGGTACAGTACAGCGCTGCACCATCGGTGTCTGATTTATTAAAACAACAACAGTAACTGAGAAACACTTAAATGCTACATTTCAAATGTTTACAATCCATCACTAAATTCATGGCAAACCAATTTTAACATCAAGCAATAACACTAAGACGACATTAGTTGCATTGAACTGATCTTATTAATAAGTTGTACTTACAATGTAGTGAAACATGGGCTTGTGCTTTACTGAGGATCTTTGTCATTCTGACAGGGAGGCAAACTGCAGTGATTACACTTCGCGTTTTGAAATGTGTGTAACTCTATTAATATAAAACCCACACTGCTCAAACTTTGTTACTTTTCCTAAAATTGGTATATTTATTTAATTTATTTATATATTTATTTTTATTTATTTATTTATTATATTTGGGGGAATGAAGAGAAAAAAAAGATATGAGCATTTATACCTATAACCGTCAGACGGGATTTTGACCCCTCATATAAACATAGCCTATGGATAATGCTGAGCTATACTTTGCGGCCACACCCCGTTGCCAAGCAACGCTTATTGTTTAGGTGTCCTTTGATACTGACGGGCTGTCAGGAGAGGGAGAGGAAAAGAGAGCACCCCGTTTATTTTTCCCATTTTATTATCCAGAATTACTGTAAACTTTTGAATAAAGTAGTTAATCTACTATTAGTAGTTTGTTTAAATGTATTACTTGTGTTGTTTTTTCATTAACATAAAATAAATCTCACGTACCCCCTGCAGTACTCCAACGTACCCCTAGGGGTCCGCGTACCCCCATTTGAGAACCACTGCTCTAATGTTCTAAGTAAGAGGTCTTTATTTTTCTCATACTGCCTGTGCTGCAGTCCACTTTGCTCTATAATATTAATCACCTCAGATCTATCTGGATAACCAATGGGATGGCTCGGAATCCTAGGTTATGAAAGTTGTCTTGAAGAGTCAATGTAAACCTGATCAAGTAGCAATTAGAAATGGTTGGATGAGCAGGGGGGGGGGGGGGGGATTACTGCTGATTGTAGTGATTACTGTGCATTTGCATATAACTGCATGCAAGCAAATCAGGGGTTTAGAATTATCAGAGCAAAACACATGAAAACAGAGTATTTAAAGAAACTAGAGAATGCAATTCCTGAAGAAATTGCTAGTGGGGAATGCTTTATGCTGAAAAGCTGGCGCTAAACTGCTATGCTGAAATGTAATGTGTAAGAAGAAAGTGAAGAATTTAGATTGAAATGATACATGAACACTGGGGGCTTGAATATGTGATGAGAGAAGAAAAGAAAGTAAAAAGGCTTGGAAAAGCAGCAGAATATTTGAACTAGAAACTTTTTAACTAACTTGATGGCGAATGATCTGTCGCCATGCCAACGGCATTTGATGACATCCCATAATACGCTTAGATGCGTGGATGGCTGCATCGTTACCAAACCACGTTTTGGGCCGTTTGGAGTATTTTCACTGAAGTTATGAGAAAACCGTGTGTCATGGTGAGCATTGTGTTGCCGTGGCAACGGCATTGGAAGAAATCTCAAAACTGTCCCGTAGATGTCTTCACGGCTGGACTGTTAGCACACGTGAAGTTTGAGCACTTTTTGAACATTTTCATAGGAGTTATAGCGACATCGAGGGATGCGACACACACACACACACACACACACACACACACACACACACACACACACACACACACACACACACACACACACCCACACACACACACACACACACACACACACACACACACACACACACACACACACACACACACACACTACACACACACACACACACACACACACACACACACACACACACACACACACACACACACACACACACACCACACACACACACACACACACACACACACACACACACACACACACACACACCACACACACACACACACACACACACACACACACACACACACACACACACACACACACACACACTATTTTTTCACAAATTATATTACATAATACAGAGAATCAAATATATCGGGGCTAAGCAGCACAGAACACTTAGGGGAACACATAGCATCTCCTTCTCCACACGGCTAAGCTGCCAATAATAGCTGAAACAGAGCAATATTTGTTTGGCTTTTCTCTTTGACATTCCAGCAATTCTCAGACCAATCATGGTGCATTTATCAGGGTTCTTACACCTTTTCCAAAGTCAAATTCAAGCACTTTTCAAGCATTTTCAAGGTGCATTTTCCAGCTTTTCAAGCATCTTACAGCTGTTGTAAATTACATATTTATATACACATACTCAAATGATTATTTCCCTACCTCACATTAAATCAGATGTTCTTTATGCTACCAAATGTGTGTTTCGTGATAGCCTTCTACACGAGGATGAAAAATTAAAGAAAAGAAAACTAAGTTCAATATTTCAAAATGAGTGACCCATCTGTATGTCCCATATAACCTGTCTGAGCCAATATAAAACAATCAGCCAAATAACTTTTCAATACATTATTGATTACTATTTTTGAGGTACTTTTAGGTTGGCAGTCAAGTCAGAGGTACATGGTGTACTTCTACTCCACTACAGTTCAGAGGTACATGGTGTACTTCTACTCCACAACAGTTCAGAGGTACATGGTGTACTTCTACTCCACAACAGTTCAGAGGTACATGGTGTACTTCTACTCCACAACAGTTCAGAGGTACATGGTGTACTTCTACTCCACTACAGTTCAGAGGTACATGGTGTACTTCTACTCCACTACAGTTCAGAGGTACATGGTGTACTTCTACTCCTCTACAGTTCAGAGGTACATGGTGTACTTCTACTCCACAACAGTTCAGAGGTACATGGTGTACTTCTACTCCACTACATGTATTTAATACCTTTAGTTACTTCACAGATGTGGATTAATGATGTGAAATATAATCAAGTGTTAAATCAGACTTTAGTTCCACCTGGAGTAAATCCACCAGCTACCCTGCAGTATACAAAGTCATTCAAACTAGCTGCACCTTTACCAGCTTTGAGAACACTTTCATGATCAATCATTATAAAACATATCATATTATGAAATGGACCAATCTGCACAACGACTACTTTTACTGTCGCTACTTTAACTATATTTGGATGAGAATACTTTTCTACTTTCACTTGAGGAATATTTTGAATGCAGGACTTTTACTGTGACTACACTCTGGTACTTCTACTTTTGCTAAGTACAAGATCTGAGTACTTATAATTTCACTACAAGATCTGAGTACTTATAATTTCACTACAAGATCTGAGTACTTATAATTTCACTACAAGATCTGAGTACTTATACTTTTACTCAAGTACAATACCTGAGTACTTATTCCACCTCTGGTAGTGTATTAGCCTGAATTGTAGCCACAAAATCACGCAGAGCTGCATAGAAATAGACTCACAATGGTAACAAGTGGAAAATAATATTTACAAATGTGTACAATGATTTGTAGGCAATTTTGACTACTCAAGACACCTGACTTATACATCTTCAAAGGAAGACTGTGTTAATTCTACAATTACATGGGATTAAAGCAACATGTACAGGGCTGCACATAACTGGTGCGCATGCGCACCTCCGCCAAAAAAAGAGCACCGGGTCATTTGAAACAAAGCGCATTTGCGTACCAACATTGAGAAGGAGAGAGAGAAGAGAAAAGAGAAAATAGAGGAGAGAGGAGAGATGAGAGAGAGAGAAGAGAGAGAGAGAGAGAAAGATATTTGCGAGTTGCATATGAACCATGATATGAACTCAGGGCCGACCCGTAGCACTGGCTAGATGTTCGCCTGGGGCGCCAGATCTGTGGAGGCGCTGCGCTGGCAGTTCTGGGAGGGAAAACAACATTTTGACCGTTGGGGCACATCCTAATTTTCTGCCTTGATGTAACAATATTCATAATTAAGTAAATGTAACACCCTTTTCACCCCGGTTCCACCTTTCATTTGCCCTGTACGATGGGCGCTGTAAGTGATGAAAATGGGGGATGTTGGCTTATCTGGCGCCCGCAGCTCACAGACAAAATGCGAGTGAGCGAGGGAGAGAGGGAGGGTGGTACCAGCGCTGTTATTATAATCTGGTGCCGTGCTAGCTGCTCTAACGGAGATAAGAAGAAGATGTTTCTACAATAATGTGGAGGGAGAGTCCTCTCCAGTCAGACTGAGAGACTGATAAGTTAACTACAGCTCAGTGAGGTAAAGGACTCTTAGTCTAAATTCAAACGGTTTGGTCACAATTTATGTAAACACATATTTCCAAGGCACTCCTTTGTAATTATTAGGATAAACAGGTTTTAAATCATTCCAATGCATACTATAGGACAGTAACCAAAAATATCCTTTAAAACTGGAGATAAAAAAAAAATGCATAAATAAATAAATGTTAAGGTAAAATAAGATATGAATGAACAACACAAATAAAATAAGTTACATTAATTTGTTATTGGCTATGGTAGGTTATTGGTTATGTTCACATACTTATTTGATTACATCCACTTGTCTAAGATGTAGTGCTGTAGCGACGCGTCGACGACTTCAAAATATCGTCGACGACATATTTCCGCGTCGACGCGTCGCTACACACACGTGGGTCACCCAAAGCAACAAGCAGTTCGCAATCGCACTTCAAACACAATGGAGACTGAAACGGCTACCACCTCCTCCTCACAGGATTGCGCACGAAGCCCCCAAACGAAAACATCTCGCCCTAGGTCTTCAAAAGCATGGGAATATTTTAAAGTTAGTCCAAAACGCAAAGATATTTATATATTTATATATTTATATCTCACTGAGACTGCTGCATAGCCTAGCAGAAGCAGCAGCTAGCTGTGGTGGCTACCATTATCAGCTAGCATTTGCTCTCCGATTTTTACATAAAACGGAATTATGGATTATAAATTCAATCATTTTTTTATACATAGACGTTAAAAACCTATGGATTAACCGATTCAGCCGCGTTTTTTCTCATTTTAATGCCATTGAACACGTCTTTTGATCAGATTACGGTGGTGAGACGATCTCCCGAGAAGCTCTGTGAAGGTACGTGTTGTGATGACTGTATTTGCTTCCCCTGTCGCGAGTCCGGATCACTCAGTGATGATACTATATACCTACATAATCTGTGGAGTCTCAGCTTTAATCGGATATATTGTATGTGCAGCTACGATAAGTAATAAGGGTACTTTTATCTTGAGTTCTGTGCCAATGTCCGTTAGCATTTTTCGCTCAGGGGTCATTAGATGCTTCTTATGAGACTTGTGTTTTGTTTTGGTAAACATGGTTTGTATCGTCAGTTAGCTGAGATTATTTCCGTTAATCTGGTATAACACATTAATAGGTTCTTAAATATTAAGATCCCCTGAGACACAGTATCGTGAAAAAAAATGTTTTTACATTACGTTTTTTTTACATTACGTTTTTTATGAATTGAACAACAGAAAAATAATCGTTAGATTAGTCGACTAATCGATCAAATAATCGCCCGATTAATCGTTTTCAAAATAATCGTTTCCCCCCAGCACTACTAAGATGACAACAGAGACTTTCGACCCAAACCCAGCTGTTGACTTGTGGATGCAAGCAGCTAATCGCAGACTCAACCAGAGAGAAAGTAGTAGGCCTACATCATCAGCTACCATGTCTGACAGAGAGGAAGACAGTGAGGAGAACAGTGAGGAGGGTGGTGATGACAGCTTGTAGGATTACTGGTCGTGCTAATGTTGTCTTGTGTTCGCCTCTGCATGTGTGTTCAGTGTTCACCTCTGCATGTGTGTTCTGTGTTCGCCTCTGCATGTGTGTTCTGTGTTCACCTCTGCATGTGTGTTCTGTGTTCACCTCTGCATGTGTGTTCTGTGTTCACCTCTGCATGTGTGTTCTGTGTTCACCTCTGCATGTGTGTTCAGTGCCGTGTGTCTGGCAAATAAAGTCAAGACCCCTCAAAAGTTACGGTTTATTTCATTTTAAGGATGAGCACCAAGCAACATCTCCAGGTGCTCCTTTGAGAACCAGGGCAAAAAAATTATGTGCACCCCTGAACATGTAGTTTTACTTGTATAATACTTCAATTTTATATAAAGACAGTTTGTTTTCATCTGTTTTCAAATAAACAAAGTCTTGGCTTTCAGAATATTAAACTTGTTTCGGCAAATTCAGATGATAAATACAACTTTGAAGCTTCGGCATAATTACAAGCGGAGAACTGAGTAACTTAACGTCACAGCAAGCATAACAACAGCTAGTGTTTCTTGTGAGTGTTTCCCCGGGAAACAAACGCAAAAATACACAAACACACTCGCGAGCTTCCCCCAGACCAGTAATACAAACGAAAATGTGTCTTCGGTTCAATGTGACTGATTTCGATAGAGCAAGTCACATTTGGTTTAGGCACGAAACATACTACCAGTAGAAATACATTGCTTTCAAAATCGCTCTGTGTCGAATCAATAGATTATATTTCGTGACTATAACACGAAATGCCGTGAGTGCTTCATCCTCTGAACACCACAGGATGGCGACTGTAACGCACATAACATAGGTACGCTCCTCTGAAATGATTGTCCCCTGCAATTAATATTATCTCTCAATCGAGTTCGCTATTCAGCTCGCTAACGTTAGCTTAAACAAACGTAACATGCAACGTTAGCCTAATCTAAAATGCTCTTCTACGGCGTACCTTTCATGTGGCTCGTCAGCGCAGACTCTCGCATCGTTATTTTTGCAAACTTTGCAGGAGGCTACTCGTGGGCTTGACCCTCGTCTTAGCCATGGCTTGTATTTGTCTTCTGCTAGCCAAAGCTCGTTGAAACGGCAACCTCCTGGCACACAGTCATCTATCACTCTCATCAGAATGCCCAGGTCACACGTAACACAAACACTTGCAGGTCGCGCGCATAGCGCGGGAAGGTGCAGCGGAGCTGTTTTATGTAGAAGCGAAGCAATTCTTTTCTTTTAATCTAAAAAGCGAACTATTCAGACAGCAATTTATTGTACAAGTAAAGCATTTACATTTTCAAGCACTTTATCTCAATTTCAAGCACCATTCCCAAAATTCAAGCACTTTCCCAACCTTGAAAACACCACGTCAAATTGCAAGCATTTTCAAGGATTTCAAGCACCCGTACGAACCCTGATTTATATACATGGCCAAGACTTCCGAATATAAGTATGCCATATCTACACTTGTACCTAGGGCTGCAACAAACGACTAATTTGATAATCGATTAATCTATCGATTAATGAAACGATTAATCGGATCGTTAAGGTTTTAACTGTACTACTACTTATATCGATCCGGTCCTTTTAACGATAGTAGGCTATTAACGGTTCTTTTGACAAGAAATAAGGTAAACTAACTAAACAAATTGTGAACAAAACTAACATTGCTTTTTATTTGAATTAAATGCATAATATTTCACATCAAAAGAAACAACAATGTTTTAACAAATCGTATTAAATAATCTGATGACAGAACTGTAAACAGAATAGCTGAAACTTTAACAAAATAAATAACTCGGTTACCTCTAATCATTAACCCATGTTTTTATAACTGAGTTAACTCTGTGTGTTGCTGCTAGCATACATAACACCTGACGTGGAAACGTTACCCTTACATGATAAACTGTTATTGCACTTTTGGTAACGAGCATTGTTCACATCGAGACGGCTAAAGTTTAACCACACTTCGGAGCGCGTTCTCTCCGCCATCTCCTCCGTGTGTGTGTGTTGCATGCATGTAGCAGCTGCGTGTGTGTAAACTGCCCCGCCCCCTCGCAAGCAGGCGGGGGAGAGATCTCTCGTCTGAATTGGGAAGATCGAAAATACATTATAGACGCATTTTGTAGTCATATTGCATATTAGAAACGGAGTTGGCGACACTAAGACTGCGATATAATGTTTATGTAGCAATAATACATATGACATATGTTTTAAATGTCTCCTGTATCGATAAAAAAGAGCGATAACGTTGGAGTTTAACGGGGTGTAGAACACATGTGATGACGTCACCAACGAATCGACGACTGAATTAGTTGCCAACTAATTTGGTAATCGATTTTAATCGATTAAGTCGATTAGTTGTTGCACCCCTACTTGTACCCAAAGCTGGTTATCACATCGAGCAGTGGTTGGTATTTGATATACTTGTCCTGGAAAGCCTGGTCCATGTTCAGGTCAAAGGCACAGCCTACTTCTAATATTAGCACCTCCCTGTGGTTGGTGTCAACAAAAAACAACATCAGGTGTATTTGGGATGTTAGCAAAGACATCATTGGTAAAACCAAACCATTCTGGTAGCACTCTAGCGTGCTTGTACATTGCTGCGCTAGATGGTAAGATGTTTCGTACCGCATCAGACACAATGTCCACAATACAGTCATGACGGGCTATGTACAGGCGTTTGTATGCATTACATCCATTTGTTATGTGTGCAATGGATTCTAGGTGTTGTTGTGAATCCTGATGGTTTAAACAGAATGGAGTGTGAATGTGAGGGTACCAGGTGGTACTTAGTGGGTAATACCTGCAGTCTTGCTTTGATGGTAAATGTCAGAACATCCTCACCAACAGCGGCGTTCTGTGAGACTGAGTGTGTTGGGAACCCCTGATCTAGAGGACACCCTGTCCCCCCCCCACACACACACACACACACACACACACACACACACACACACACACACACACACACACACACACACACACACACACACACACACACACACACACACACACACACACACACACACACACACACACACACACACACACACACACACACACACACACACACACACACACACACACACACACACACACACACACACACCACACACACACACACACACACACACACACACACACACACACACACACACACACACACACACACACACACACACACACACACACACACACACACACACACACACACACACACACACACACACACACACACACACACACACACACACACACACACACAGGGGAGAAGTGTAAAACCACATTCTCATAAATCCAGTGGTTCAAAGCCGAGATAAAGGTGACACCTGCCATCGATTTTGTGTGTGTCTCAGCGTCAGTGATTGAGTACACTATGTGAGCAGAGGGTATCTGGGTGGCTGCCAAATAGTTAAGTGTGCTGCAGTCATTGTGTGTGTCAGTAATAGCCTCTCGTGTGTCCCCATGCATGTAATGTAGGTGTAAGCTAAAATCCAGATGCTTCCAGCCTATTCTTTACGGGTGTGAATACCTCGGAGTGAGTGTGTGTGTGTGTCTGTGTGTGTGTGTGTGTGTGTGTGTGTGTGTGTGACAACACAGGGTGTCCTCTAGATCAGGGGTTCCCAACCCACGGTCCGGTACCGGGACACGGAGGTGTTACTGCCGGGCCGTGAAATAGCTGTGAGTTTATCGTAATATTTGCAGAATTATAAATATATAAAAATAATTTATACATTTTTGGTCTTTCTATTTCAACAGTTTTACGACAAACTGACTTTTTTGACATGGAAATGATTTGTTAAGATTAACAAGCATCATATGTGTAATTCATGGCACAATTCAAACGGGATCGAAAGATCATCTTTCTCTCTCCATTGACTTCAATACATAATTTTTCAAAAATAAGGTCCCATGAGGCGGAAGTAGATGGGCGTGACTTCGCCACTCTAGGTTGGGAACCCCTGCTCTAGATGCCATCAGTAAATCATATACACAGTCACACCTGCACAGATGATGTTGGACCAAATGTAGCGTGTTGATCCACTCCGATACACACAAACACTCACACACACAATACTACATACGGGGGAATAAGCTACTGTAAAGGCTTTCAGAACAGATTGGAATAGAGGACAGTGTGCCATACACACTTTGTTTTAGTTTACAATATAAAAAGTAGCAGCATAGCGGTAGAGATGGATGGGAAGCATTTAACCTACAAACCTATATAAGTGATGTATTATCTCCACCGTCACACTAGAAACCACATTTAACTGAGCCACTAATGTACATTCACACATTTTTCTTTTTAAGTCAGGCTTGTCAGGAAAAAGAAAGCACGAGTATGTGCTGGTGAAAATGAGTCATATCACTTTAAAGCCGTATTCCTAAACAGAAAGTAAATGCATAATTTATGACAATGGTTAGTGATGAAACCTGGCCTCACCAACACTGGTGCCAATCAAACGGAAAGCATGTGACAGCATGGAGGAGATCATAAAAAAAACATTATCAGATCGTGAGAAAACTACGTTAAAAAGATTCCAAGGACTCTCGATTGAAAAAAAAGAAGCCATTTGTGGCCAATATAGCCTTGAACCGCTAGCCTCAAGCAGAGATGACCAGCAGGTAAAAGTGTGGTCAGCGCACATCTTTATTCAAATGAAATCTGCAACAGAGATTTCCTGCTACATGAAACAGAGCTGTAAAGAGGAAGCTGTGGGTGTTTGCACATATTCAGAGGAAAACTAAACCAAACAGGACCAGCTTGAGAAAAGAAGAAGAAGAAAGTGGTTTTCTGCCGTGAAACATGTGTTCTGCTGTGAGAGCAGCTGATCTGAGGTCTAGCAGCAGGTGATGCAGAGTTTGGCTGTCCACCACCCAGCTGAATGTGCTGTAAGCAGATCTGATGACAGCAGAGAGGGAGATACAGACAGGAGGACTGGAGGAGGAAGTGGGCAGTGGTTCTTGGAACTGACGGCTATTCCTAACATGTGGGCACATTCGGACACATGCTGCATGTCTGCCACACACGTGACTCAATGTCAAACCAGTCACCAAGGCAGAGTTTAGAGTCCAATTCCACTCTGTGTGAAAGTGTGTCTGAGGTCAAGGATATGATCTCATTCCTTGAGGAAAGGCTCTGAGAGCTCTCCATACAACAGCTCATCTGGAATGTATAAAACTTCAGCTCACACAAGTTGTGTAAGCTTAGTTGTTGGCGTGCAGAGCACTGTTCCCAGTTTTCTAGGAAATGTTTTATCAAATCAAAGTTCATTTGTATAGCCCACATGGGCAGCACCAGAGATTTCCTTTTGGGGGTGCTGTGGGGTAGCTTGAAGTTTCATAGAGGGTGCTCAAACATTTAGGGTTTCCCATTAATGTACCGGGCGCTACAGTGGAATGTTCTACTGCAACACTGCCCACACAGTGTACCCTCGACTGTTACAATGAAGGCTCGATAATCAGCTCGCCGCATATAGGTGTAAGCAGGGGTAAAGTGCTATTTTTTATGAGTGGGGGGTGGACCTAATCTCTTCTAGGGGGGTCCGGAGGCATGCTCCCCGGAGAAGATTTTTTTTTTAAATATTGAAGTTAAATGCATCAATCTGGTGCACTTTGAGAGCAACATTAGGAGATCTATGGATACATCTCTCAACACCCAGATGAAACAGAACTGTAAGCAGATCTTATTGTTTTATAACTATAATGATCATATAAAAGGTGTGCCTTGGAAATACTTGTTTGCATAAATGGTGATCAAACCGTTTGAGACCCACTGAGAAAACTTAGAATAAAGTTAACTATCTAAACCCTCAGAGTCCTTTAGCTCACTGAGCCTCTCACTCTGACAGGAGAAAGCTCTCCCTTCACGTTGTTGTAGAAAAAGCTTCCAATATCCGTTAGTGCAGCTAGCACCAGATGCTAACAACAACAATCTCTGGTACCGTGCGCTCGCTCGTGCACTCAAACAAAATTCACTCGTGCCACACACACAGAGACAAGCTTGAATGAAACACCCAGAAGTACTTGTACTGTAGCATATTATTTTAGAATCAATCATGTTTGAAATTATGAATTTCCCATATATATACAAATAAAAATACCTATTTCTTGGAGTTGCTAGGCAAGATGTTGGTGTTGCAACTCCAAGCTACCGCCTGGCGCCGCCCCTGATAGCCCAAGATCACAAAACACGTTTGTCTCTGTGGGTTTCCCAGATTAAAACAAACATTGTAAACAATAAAAATACAGCAAAATGAAAAGACAGTCTGTAAAATAAAAATAAATAAAAAAGGGAAACACTTCCAGGACAAGTGTGTTTGCAGGTCAACACAGACAGCACATAGACTTTAAACACTTCTCAGGAGCTAAGCAACTAGTCTTGGATTATACACTGACACAGGAACAAGGACATCGCTCCAGACAGCGGTTCACTCAAGATTAAACGAGGCAGCTTTTCTTAAAAACACACACACACACACACACACACACACACACACACACACACACACACACACACACACACACACACACACACACACACACACACACACACACACACACACACACACACACACACACACACACACACACACACACACACACACACACACACACACACACACACACACACACACACACACCACACACACACACACACACACACACACACACACACACACACACACACACACACACACACACACACACACACACACACACACACACACAGTCAGCTGGTGGCAGAGTTTCAGAAGGAAGGGAGAGAGAGACCTTTAAAGATAATCTTCCAGCAAACTTTAGACTCAATGTAAACAAAGTCAGGTGCTGGCAGTTTGCTCTAGCCAATCAGAATAGAGCTGAAACAGTGGACCAATAATAATAATATAGATTTCTATAGCGCCTTTCAAGAAACCCAAGGACGCTTTACAACTGGAGATGAAAAAAAAAAAAGTAGAGTCTGAATCTTTAACGGACCAAAGAGAGAAGAGCTCACCCTTGTACAGCGTGACCCTGCACAGCACAGACTGAGAGGCTCGACATGTGACTTGCACATGCACAACGCTCTCTTGGGATCACAACAATTTGGAAAAGACGCCCAGATCATTAAAACAGACAGAGTTCAAAAACATGCACACATGTCCAACTCAAAAAAACAGAGTCCTCAGGCTGCCACAAGACAAACTGTTCTCTCTGTCCCATTACCATGAGGAGGGCATGACAAATCTGCTAAAGCATGGCAACAAAGTAACAGATTTCTATCAAACTGTTCACAGTTAGAGGGCTTCATTTGTTAATGAGACACTTCAGCAACATTAAAGAGGAACATTCTGTGCCTACTGAAAGCCAATACAACTCGTTTTCTTATTTGCTTTTCTGACAGGATTGTTGGTGTTTGTTGATGTCCTTTATATCAGTGTTTCTCAAACTTTTTCATACCAAGGACCACTTAACCAATACAAAAAATCACATAGTTTTTCTAGAACAGATTACAAATCGCCTGAAAATGGTACAAACAAGTGGCCACATGTGTGATGAAGGTGTTGTGCTGGGCTATATCATGCAATCGAAAGTGAAACTTAACCTCGCTCCATTGCGGAGATATTCCCGCGAGAGTGCGGAAAACTGAAATGTATTTATTTATTTCAAATGTGAAATGTTACCAATATACTCATGGACCACTAGGGGGTGCTCACGGACCACCAGTGGTCCGCGGACCACACTTTGAGAAGCACTGCTTTAGATGATAAAAAGGTATAGGTCAGTGTTTGGGAAATATTCTTAAGTCGCTTTCTCGCAGAGATGAAAAGAATCATACCACTTTCATGTCTTTGTAATAAACCCTAAACCTCTTTCATTATATATTTGTGTTATCCCATTTTATCCTTACAATGTCAGAGGGTTCAAGGCAATAAGATAAGAATGCTGGAATAACTTTCATGTCAAGTACAATAAGAGGATTTCAAACTGGATGTTAGATCAACCTGAAGCTCGGCACCCATGCATGAACGCAACATATATGTCTGGCACAAAGAGAGGATGTGCAGAGGTCCAAAATGTTATTGTTTTCTGGTATTTGTTCACTCTTTAATGTCATTTCCCTTGTTTCCGTGGGGGTTTGAAATGTGTGCGTAATAACATTCCACAGCGGAGTGTTTTGTGGAATTTTCTTCAAAGTTTGAGATGCATTTTTTAAAGTGAAGCATCGGTCATCTCTTGTGTTTTGAAAAACACAAAAAAAACGTTTTTTTCTTTCTGGTAAAACTCTAAAATGCCAGGCTCCATTGAGTTCCTTTGCTATTTTAGTTTTCAGCAGGATCTCCACTCTCCTGAAAATCTCATTTTCATTCGCATAAACTTTCAATTGAAATGTACTTTCCTAAAGCTCATGCCATCTACGATTCCTCCAAGTCTTAATAAAGCAAATTCAATTAAACAATTTGTAAATGAACTTTGGTTTGGCCTTGATAGCTCACTAATGTAAAGTTGTTCAAGAAACAACTATAGTGTTTAAAACGGTCCGTTTTAGATGCATCACTAGGATACATTTCAAATGTAACGGCCTGTTCCTGAGCACATGTTTCCCATATCAAATATTTCTTTCTGAATAGGGTGAGCTTTTGGCAGGTTAACAACTATTGTTTCTTTTAAACAGCTGTGGGGTGTGATCAGAACTGAGGCAAACACCAACACTCATGGGGACAAATTCAAAAAAGGTTTGAAAAACAGGAAACTTGAAAAAATGTAATCCAGAAGTTTTTAAATAAAGTTTATAGCCAAAAACTGCCAAAATAAGAGACAGAGGCATCACATCCACTGATCTCACACCCACAAACTGCTGAAAGATTCAACAGGCGACCGGCGGGTGTGAAGACAGCCGGCCCTCGCTGATTGTGCCCCCCCCCCCCCAGCCATTTCAGGTATCCGCATTGTGTTACAGCAGGTAAAAAGGGCACACACGAGCAGACACAAACGATTGTGTGTCAGCTCAACGGCTGCGTGCTGAAGCCTTTCACACTGAACAACAGAGCGGCAGCTTTGTCTGCACACACACGCAGACACACACACATACTGTGGAAACAGGGACACACAAGTGATGCCTCTGATGCCCCTTTCACACCAGCGCTTTTTCAGCTCCGGCTCGGAGCTGGAGCCTGAAAAGCGCCGGTTTTTCCGGTTCACACCGCAGCGGCGCCGGCTCTTAGCTCCGGAATCGGGTTCACTTCCAGCTCCAAAAAATTGTCGGTCTAGAGGCAAGAGCTTCGGAGCTAAGAGGTGGCGTCGCTTATGTCTCTCTTACGTCGAGGCGTGCAGGAAACTAAACCCTCCTCCCCTGAACATGGGTCGACTGTCATGCCTGCCTACAAGCAGTAGTGCTTATAAACACACTTTATAAAGTCAGGCAACACTAACCAGGCTTCGTGTGATTCTGTTTAAGTACCTTACTTTGACTAGAAAGGGAAAAGCGCTGGTGTGAAAGCCGCATGAGAGAGTCTGTTTGATCAGTTCGATAGGTTGCCTTGATAGGACGCTCATCACACAGATTTTGGTAATGTGTTTGCTCTCCTTCCAGGAAGACATCTCTATATAGACATAGCGGCTTTATTTTTTTGTGGCAGTGAATCTTACTAGGGATGGGTATCGTTAAGGTTTTAACGGTACTACTACTTTTATCGATCCGGTCTTTTAACGGTACTTTTATCGGTTCTTTTGGAGAAAAGAAATGAGGTAAACTAACTAAACAAATTGTGAACAAAATTAACATTTCTTGTTATTTAAATTAAATAAATAATATTTCACATCAAAAGAAACAACAATGTTTTAACAAATCGTATTAAATAATGTGATGACAGAACTGTAAACAGAATAGCTGAAACTTTAACAAACTAAATAACTCAGTTACCTCTAATCATTAACCCATGTTTGTATAATTGAGTTAACTCCGTGTGTTGCTGCTAGCATACATAACACCTGATGTGGAAAAGTTACTCGTGGATGGGGCTACAGAGCTGCTAGAAAGACAGTCCAACCCGGTGCATTCCTCCGTCTGAATGTGGAGCACTTTTGCTAAATGTTTAGACAAATTGCTCGTGTTACCGCCCTTACATGCTAAACTCTTATTGCACTTTTGGCAACGAGGATTGTCCACATCGAGACGGGTCAAGTTTAACCACACCTCAGAGGTCTCTCCGCCATCTCCTCCGTGTGTGTGTGTGGCTGCATGTAGCAGCCGCGTGTGTGTAAACTGCCCCGCCCTCTCGCACACAGAAGGGGGGGAGAGAGATCTCTCGTCAGGATTGGAAAGATCGAAAATACTCAAAATAATCAAAGATGCATTTTGTAGTCTTTTTGCATATTAGAAATTGAGTTGGCGACACTAAAACTGCAATATAATGTTTGTGTAGCAATAATACATATGACATATCTTTTTTACATGTCTCCAGTACCGATAAAAAGACCGATAACGTCGGAGCTTAACCGTACCACAGTCTTTAATAATTCAGCCCGGGGCCCGTTTAATACCGGAGCTCGGTACCCATCCCTAAATCTTACACACATTCAATATCCCCATCACTTATGACTTAAGGTGCAACTTTAAACTGAGGATCGGGTGAAGCAGAGCCCCCCTCAGAATGAGTCATTGTGGAGTTTGAGAAGCCTTGAAGGTGAAGGGTGTCGATAATAAGCGGAGGTGTCGGAAGTTGAAAAGCTTGGGAAACAAGCTTATGATCTAAACGTGCAAACACAAGCTGGTTAAACTAGAGAAACTGATTACACAAAGCTCTATTCTCTTTCCGCAACTACTTCTGAGACGCTTTAAGTTAAGGCAGTAGAATGCATTAAAAGTCTGTTTGTTTTTAAGTTTTATCTGCACAGATCTGTAGACTCTGTTAATTACATAAATGGTGCTATTTTGACTGTATCTTCTTTTATCTAATCAAGTCATGCTTGTTTCCAGGGTAATCATTATTTCTTCTTTGCATTTTATTCTTTTATTGTACTTTTTTAGCATATTGCCCCAACACCTAGTTCATTTGAATCTATCTTTTTCGATCTGTGGAAACACGTTCAGTGTTAGTGATTTAACACCAATTACTGTTTCAAACCAACATTGTAGAGGCCTAGTGTGTGTTTACATGCGTCACAGGCTGCGTTGAAAATATATTGATTTATGATCGATTCCCATTCATGCAACTGTCAAGATGAGTTCATTCAGATCTTAAACTGGGAAGACTCCAACATGTTTTTGTTTCTGTTATTATACTTATAGACTTGCTGGTCAGAATAAGTTACAGAATATTATACTTCACTGCTAACAACACCTTCAATTATTCATGTGAGGGTGTGTGTTTTACTGGGGTAAGTTTACTGTGTGACCCATGCTGCGCCACATGGCCCTGACCAACCAGAGTACAGCAGCATGTACTGTGTGTGTGTGTGTGGGACACTCACCTCGGTGTGTGAGGGGCACTCTGCGGTGCTGAGGTGACAGGTTGGAACACCTGTGCTGGGCGTGTCTGCTTTCTCCCGGGTGCCGTCTGTCGTCTGTTCGACGGCGTTTAGGTTTCTGTGTCGGAGCACGAAGGCCGGGCCCTCCGCCGGGCCCTCGGCCCCACTCGTCTCTCCTCCTTCCAGCTTGACACGCCGACCTCCACAGAGAGAAGACTACGATGAAGAGGACTTATTGTGGACGGGACCAAAACCCCTTTGGATCCTCACTTTGTGGCAGAAAGAAGAGGAAGAAGAGAAAGGTAGAAAGAAAGGAAGAGAGGAAAAGATGGACAGAAAAAAAAGTTAGTCTCCATGACTTTGTTTATTCTCAAATTTGAAATTAGGGCAATACAATCCAATCAAAACAAAACAAGGAAACACTCCAGACATTCTAACTGTTAATACATCACATGCATAACAACATTAAAGCTTTAAGATAATACTCTGTAATACGCAGTTCCCCAAAGAAGGGAAAGTATAAGCCCAATAAATATCAACCATGGCTGTAGCAATTAAATACAGTTACATTCTAGATTATCATAAACATCACGAACAAAGCATTGGGAGTCTTTTATTTGGGCCAGAATACATAATCAAGTCATTATACATACGTCATTGGAGGCATGTTTGCTTTAGAGATAAAGATCATGTTGCTTTTTCCCGATCACCTCAAAAATGTACCCATGGTATCAAGGCCTTAAAATACAGGATCTACTAACACTGGCAGCCAATGAGGAGCTGCCAACTTGCTGTCATGGTGAGTTGCTTAGCGACGAGAAGGTGTCAAGGACAGGAACAAGGCATTCACACACAGGAAGTAGATGTGTTCTCTGTTTATAATTTACAGTTATCATCACAGTCTGTCTGCTGCTATACAGGGACAAAGTAACATATGGCTTCATTTACAATTCAAGCTTGATAAACAGTGTTAACGAGCAAGGTGGGACATTTACACCAAATTCAAATCGAGTCCAAATACTGCTGACATTATTTAATCATAAGAGGCTAAGCTTTTTATATGAAAAGCAACTCTCTGAAAAATCAGGAAAAGTTTGAAGGATTGCAATTTCACAGCTATGAATTAGGGCTGCACGATATACAGGGTATATGCAGGAATCCTGAAGTCAAATGTAATACCTTTTAAGACCTTTTTTAAAGACCCTTTCCATACATTTTAAGACCTCATCGCAACTTCGAGTTCTAACCGGTTACATTGGCGACACACTTTACCTCACATTGACTATATTGATTGTAAGATAGCACAACTAAACAGAGTGCAGACAGACTACTGAAGCCTCCTCTCCACATGAACTTCAACCTCTCTGTGAAGGTCAGGTTTAATGCAGCATGCTGCTTTGTTGCTTCTGTACTCTGTGCTCTTTCATTCCAGTAGAACTCCTCAGAAACCATTAGAAACCAGGATTTGACCAATAAACAAAACAATTGACAAAACTTTGAACTACGAAATATATTAAACTTTGGTGAACTTCAGCGGGGTAATGCCATATAGGAGCTCCCTCACAAATACCCAGGGGTTAAATTGGGCTGGGGCTGTCCGGGGCTAAGCCCGGCACATAGGACGATGCTCTGACGTCATCACCCTCACACATTTGTCATATGTTTACAAAAAACGATATATATGTTAAGACTTTTCTCGTTCTTAATATAGACTATATTTAGGGTCGATATTAGGGATGGGAACGATTAATCGAATATTAGAAATTATTCAGGTTTCGAATATGAGTTATGAATATTTTTATAATTATTTTTTTTATTTTTTTGGGAGTGATGTCTAAGTTGATTACATATTATCAAATTGAATAATTGAATATATATATACACACACGACAGTGCCATAGCTAAATGTGTTAGTTGAGGTCTAAAGGTGTGTTTTGCTCCGCTCACCGGTCCCTCACAGCGGGCAGAGCTGCAGGTGCTGATCTCTCTTTCTCTCGCGTCCGGTTATACTTCACTCGCGTTTATGTCCAAATCCATCAGATCTAGCTAGTTCTAGCCAATGATATGGCTGCTGCTGACATTTATTTTTTTTAAAATAGGATTTGCACATTTCGGTTAACCGGTTAACCGTTTTTTGGGGGGTCGAATATTCGAATATACATTTGCTTTCAAATTCCCATCCCTAGTGGATATGTGTTGACTTTACTTTAAAATAGTCTCTGTGACCGGATATAGTTTGGCTAAGTGAACATGTGTCTCTTCCTTGGAGGAGCAGCATCGCCCGGACTTTGCTGCTCCTCCGTGCAGTCTGCAATGCAGCGGTGTGTGTCAGCGACGTGCAGTTAGGGGAGGCACGGATTGGCCATCGGGAGAGTCGGGACTTAAACTAGCAATTAGCATGTGGGACCGGACAGCTTTGATCCCCATCGACAGACTCTCCCCCCACAGGGAACGAAACTTAAAATAAGAAGACGCATTTTACGGCTCGCTATGCATGGGGCCGCCTTGAGGGGATTTCCCGACATGTCGTTTCAGTCAATTAAAGGGTGTTTCATGTTGTCGTTGCTGTGGACCTTCTTAATACCTTGGAAAATGCTGTTTAATACTTTTTAATAGCCTTAATTTTCGCTAAATTGATTGATCAAATTTTAATACTTTTTAAGACCCCGCGGACACCCTGATATATCATGTCGTGACGATAATCACATAATATTCATCGCGTGGACATACGATTTATTAAAAAGAAAAAAAAATGCAGTTTCATGTGTTTCTCCAGGGCAGTTCGGCGTTGCTAACCGAGCTAGCTCAGCTTGTTGCTCTGATAACGTAAGATCCAGACGTCCGTGACTAAAATCCTTCATCCGGTTGAATATAATAAAAAAAATACCAATTGTATAGCATTAAAGTTCAAGAAAGGATGGTTTGCGGGGGAAAAAAACGGTCTTTTCTTCAATTCCTGTATGTTTTTATATCGCAGGGGAGGAAAAAAATCGCAATGTCAGTTTTTTCCAATATCGTGTAGCCCTACTATGAATACATCTTTTTAACTTCTGGGAGAAATGATCATGGTGGAAACAGCAGCTCATGTGTCTCCGAACATGTGAGGACCTTAATCACAACCTTCATTTGGAGAAGCACAACACGGGTTTAATAACAATTCCTTGGTTTTGAAGGTTTACCTCTACTATCCTGCTTATTTAAACCTGACCTCTATGTCCACATTTTTTTTTTTTTACAGCAACACACACACACCTTTTCAACCATCCCCTTGTGCTGCCACGAACACACATGGAGGGATTACACACTCAAGGGGGCGGGGGATGAAAACACATGCACATACACACCTGGGCATGTACTTGTGAACATACACACAGCTAAAGACATCATTTGAAATGGGCTGATGTAAGCATGCAGGGGGTAAAAGAGCTGCAGTGGATCAGGACAAATGACACACTCCTTCAAAATAAATAACAATGCGTAAATGTAACATCCTTATCTTACTTAGGTGATTGCTTTTGCTGCACTGTATCATGTTAAAGTGAGTTTCAGAGAGTTAAGGGAGACAGAAAATTGGCTTCTTCACTACTCACACAGCTGAGTGTCTTCCCTTGCATGCATAAAGCGTTTTTATTTTTATTTGAATGATGCCGTTTCAAGTGAAAAAGCCAAAACGTGTTATTTAATATCTAGTCACCTAAGTATGGACTTGGCACTGATTTTTAAGGACAACGTATAAAAACGCCCACAAATAAATGTACAATGTATAACAGCCAAATGAATACCATCCTTAAAACAACACCTATTCAAAAAGGATATTTTAAAAAGCCCTACATCTAAGCAGTCCGAACAAATAAAGAGCTGTTATTAGAAAATACTAGATGTTAGTAGGAAACAGACATTATTCTGCAGCAAAGATGATAAAAAAAAGAGCATTTGAGCTGAGATGAGATGACGTGCCTGTGGGCGAGTTCCCTAATCGAAGTCAAACACTTCTACTCAGAGATTGTCCAATCAATCTCTCCCCTTTGCCATCCTCCTCTTCCACCCAAATCGACTATTTTTTGAAAATGATATTGACTCTCTTGCTGAGTAACTGCACCCTCACGTTCTGTCATGATGAAAAAGTGAGATTTCAAGCTGGGTCACTATTAGCTAAGGAATAAGAGAAATAAACTACTCTTGATGGTTCTATTCTTTTGAAAGCTGTAGTCGATTCCCAAGATAACAGTCCTGTGGCCCGATTGCATCACAAGAACAAACAGCTCTCCTGACGATTGAAATAGCTGAGAAGTTTTGTTCTGCGAGGGTCTGATAAGAGCCTGAAAGCAGTGGAAGAAAAAACAAGAGATGGAGTTGTGTGGACGACAACACGTGACCATCTCTCTGGAGATATCAGCACCACACACACACAGAGAGAGAGAGAGAGAGAGTAAAGTCAGTTTCTTGCACTTTCCCTAAAGTGTTTTTCTTTGTTGTTTTTTCACAATATCACAAATGTGTATATACAATCTTTTATCTTGACCCACCAAAAACGTAAAAGGTGGAATATCTATTTTAAGTACAAAGCATCTCTTTAAGTATCATTTTGAGGGTTGATGCGTGATATCCCTAAGCACACTCTGTTTAACAAATATATTCTGTTCTGGGGAGAATTTAGAACAGCTCGAACATAGAAAATGAAATGCACTAAATAAAAACATGAGTAAAACTAAATTAATGCTGTTCGGTAAACATAGAACAAAAAAACAAATGGGTTGAAATTGAAAGAGTCCATGAAATTAAATTTCTTGGGGTAATAATAGATGACACAATAAATTGAAAATTACACATAAAACATACAAAGCTGTCAAGAAGCATTTCCATACTAAACAAAGTAAAACAAGTTCTAGATCAGAAATCACTTTGGATTCTCTACTGTTCACTAGTCTTACCATATCTGACTGACTGTGCTGAAATCTGGGGCGATAACTACTAAAGTTCTATACATGCAGTATCTATTCTACAAAAAGAAGCCATACGAATCATTCACAATGCCAAATACCTTGATCACACTAACAAATTATTCCTGCAGTCAAAATTGTTAAAAATGTACAGACCTGGTAGAATTCCAAACGGCACAAATCATGTTTAAGGCAAATAATAACGTTTTACCAGGAAACATCCAAAAAGTATTCACTCAACGAGTGGGGGGATATAGTTCAAGGAGACAATTTCAATTCGAAATTCATGGGGTCCGTACAACCAGAAGAACTTTGTGTATCTCAGCCTGTGGAGTGAGACGATGGAACAGTGTGAACGTGGAGATAAAGCCATGTCCAGACATTAACCAGTTCAAGAGGAAATACAGAGACATTATGTTCTCGAGGTGCAGGGATGGGGAAGGTGTTTGACTATGTGTATGTGTATATGTGTGAGTATGTAGGTGTGTATATGTGCATATATGTGTATGTGTGAGTGTACATATGTGTATATGTCAATCAACAGATAAAGCAGATGAATAATAATAATTATTGCAGATTATAGATTATAAATAAATCATTTAGGGACAAGGGGGTGAGATTAAATAAATTATACTTCTTCTCACTCCTTTTCGAACACTAGATGTGAGACTGTTTATGTTGCTAATGCTGTTGTTGTAAATGTCATTTTTTTTTTTTTTTTTTTTTTAAACTAACACAATAGAGTATTTACGGAAACTAAAACTACCTCAGACACCGCCCTGATGGAGGCAAGATAGCCAAACATGTGGTGAGGTAATTAAGGCAAAGTGTCCTGGAGAAGAGTTCTTGCTGCTTGATAACAAATGTTACAGTTCAGAGAGAACAGCTGACACAGGACGCCTGTCGACAACAGGATGCTAAATGATTCACCAAGATATTATATGCGGCGTAGCTGCACATAAAAGATTTTGGGGATGTTGTGTACGCCCCTGTTTTTTCCTAATTAAACTCTCAGTGTGTGTTTTAATTATTTTCCGACCAGAACCTCCATGAAATACGCAGACAAGTTTACCGTCTGCTGTTTTTCTGCAAGCGATAATAGCTCTATATCACACTCCCCCAGAGTGATGCTTTAACTGCAGGAAATGAACAGATAAAGGATATGAACAGTACAGCAGCCTGAGAGACCTGCCAGTTACACATGGGTCAAGAAGGGATTTACCATCTAATGAAAATGCCCAGGAGCCATTGCTTTTCGACATTTCTAAAAATAGATACACAGATCAAGGTTGTTTGCAGTCAGCAATGTTTAAATATAGTCTTTTAGTACGCTCAATGAGTTCCTATCTTTAGTTTGTAACATTGTAATCTCTCCTGAACCAGCTACAGCAATGTCATCAATAACCACTTTTGTCTTTTAACCAAGGATGCTATTAAGCTATTAATATTGATGCGATTGATTTGGCCAACAGGTCAATAGCAGCAATACTGGGAGTTTGTGTATATGTCTTGCAGGCTGAAATGGCATTTTGTGGAATTGTAATGACACAAAGGAACGCTCTTATCTATTAAATTGCTCTCAATGATGTGACCTTTGACCAATCACTGCAAGGACACTGATGTTATTCCAACATATATCTTTGTCCTGGTATATATGTAGTGATGTTTATGAATGCATTTTCTTATATAAGACTTCAATAGGAATAGATAGAAAACAAATGATAGCAGAGTTGAATTGTTGGACTGATACCACTTCAGCTAAGATGACCAGCGACTGGCTTCTACCCATACAAAGATGAGAGTGGTATCACCCTTTTCAATGAAAAAGTGAACAAGCATATTTCCCAGAATGTTAGTCACATTCATGGCCAGTAAAAGCCTTAATGACATTAGTGAAACCAGTCATCCATGTCAAATCTGAGATGGTACAAATGGTAATGCTGTATAATTAAAGCCACAGTCCAAGTATCTTTCAATCATCCTGTGACCTTTATGTAGTGAGTCTAGATTTCATCTGGTACCACATTGCTCTATATAATAGGATCAGCTGTTACTGATGACCATATTTTTTCATCATGCTTAGTTGCCAAGATTAGCATGCCAACAGTCTACAAGGTCATGTGCAGTATTTCACACAGGCACGTGCCGCAACACACACAATGTGGAGTCAATCATTGTCACTGTAGAGCTGTAAAGACAGCTCAAAAAATCAATCCTGGCAACCGACAAAAAAACAGAAATTCCGATCGAAAGAAAAAAAATGGACACATAGGAGAGAAAGAAAATAAGAACGACTGAAAACTGAAAATAAATGTCAGTTGATTTGTTCTTGTTTTTTTCCTCCTCAAGGGAAAGAGTGAGTGGTGCAGCTGGGAAGCAGTTGTAAAAAGTGGAAGTGGAGTGAAAAAGAAGTACCCATTTCTCGTTCTTATACTGAGGACCCACATTAAGGGGCCATCTGTCATGGATAGGGTTGCAAAATTCCGGGAATTTTCAAAGATGGAAACTTTCCATGGGAATAAACTGGGAATGTTCTAAATTGAAGGTTGGCTCTTCATAGGGAACTTAAATATAGTTGGGGAAAGTATATTTTAGCATAATCTTGACTAAAACAAACAGATGCCATTCAAGTACACTTGAATATCCATGCCATAGCACACCGCTTACTGCATGGCTATTGAGACCACACCCCCACAGGCACTGTGCATTCCTCCATCACATGCACAGATGAGTAATATTTAACTCAACATTCCTGTTTTCGTTCTTCAATGAAACAAATAATTGTTCAATAAAATAATTAAAACTTGTTCTGTTGTACTTTAAAAAGAAAAAAAATTTAAATAAAAAAAATCTGTTTTTGCATCGAATATTTCCTAAATTCCCCAGCTTAACTTAGTTCCCATGGAAACTTTCCGCCCCTTTGCAACCCTAGTCATGGATGCAACTGTTTGTGCTAAAACCTATGTAAGGCACGTTGTATAAAGAAAGGAAGGGGGGCTTCGGCAGGGGACCTTATTGGATTTTGGTTATTATATTTGGTTTGGAGAGCACTACAGAACCCATGTTTGAAGAGGAAGTTCAGTGCCGACGAAGGCAGTGGACAGAAGTGGGTGAGGGCATTACTTGTGCTTATCAAAAAAACAAGACATTATTAAGGAATGACAGAAGACATGACTCACCAAACCGGCCCTGCAGCCTCGTCTGGTTGTCAGACAAATACGCCTGCGTGCTGCATGAGTGTGTGGGTGTTTGTGTAATGACACATCGAGTTGTAGGTCAGAGTATTTGAAGAAAAGCACTGACTTTCCTTTACTTTTGTTCGGCAAAAAAAAACTTGTTGGATAAAGGTCAAATAGTACGTTTTACAACCACCTGATATTCACTGAAGGACAGCAGTAGATGGATTTTATCAACCATGTTTGGTTTGATTTCAAGTACATAAAAAAGGTTTTCAAAGCGGACCCTTAATTGTTCCGATTCTCATTAAATTGTGTGTACATTATTGCTATATTGGAGAAAATAGCCTTTTCTTATGCAAGCAAATTTATGAACTTCTCTGGCAGAACCACATACTCAAAAAAGGTTAAATAATATTTCCTAATCAAGACGAGTTGTTGTCCCTCTGTTGTTAGCGGCTATTTGCCTCCTGCTAATTGGTTCATCTAAATCTCTGTAATTAAGTACGTTTCAGCTAGCAGCTCCAGGTTGGGCTATAAAGGAGTGCGTTATTAAAGACATGTGTGTGCTGGAAAGGCCAACAAGCTAAAACAACAACATAAAGTCATATACACTGTTGGCCGATTAGAGAGATTTCAAGTAAATTCCTGTAACATTTTCTGTTTATAGTCTACTTTGGGACATTACAATAACCACAATGCTAGAGATATAACTACATGCTTAAAAACAACATTAGACATACAATATAGGACGTGTATCCACTCCCACAGCAATGCAACAGTATCCCTGTTCAACTTCAGTTCTCAGTATATGCTCCTAGTTCATGCGTTATGAATGTTAGTGGCTGTCAGGCAACATGCCTTTCCTCCATAGAGTGTGCTCACTCTCTGAGTCACATTGTCAGATATGGCCTGTGTGGCCTGTCACCCGCTGTCATTACTCTCCTCTCTGACACACACAGTGACATTGAGACATTGTTATAATAACAACACCAACTAAAACTGCTTTAAAGCCGCTCGATCTGTCTTAAATCAGTCTTTCGTTGGTTGATAATCTTTCAGAAGGTCCGATATTTGACTGATGATGATATTAGAGGTTTGTGTGATAGTTGGTTTATAAAATGTAATGCATGTTTACTAGGGATGTAACGATACCAACAAGTTTCACTTTAGTTTTTCAAGTAACTCAACTCAAACTCACTAGTCACTCACTCAGCATCATCAGACAGGTTTTTAGGAATATGAGAATGTCCACATTTCCAGGTATTTATAAGCTGGGATGTTTGGGCATTTACAATATCCCCTGCTCTGGGAAACTCTCTGGCTTGGTACTGATGTTGCTGGGACAGCAGTGGTCGCGTTAACCGAATATTTTATTTAACAATGACGGAAAAATCTGAAAGCAGTCTGTCATTTTGACAGATTAGAACAAACTCGGAACAGCGCCAACGTTTCCCCGCAGCGAGGCTCTGGTGTTATGCCGTGGTATGCATGCCCTCCAAAAGGAAATGATATAGTTTCCAAACCGTACTTTGCCGTACAGATCAACACATGTCTGGGAGGTTTTGCTTTACGCTGTGCGCGCTGCCGCGAGTTGCATGCACACACGGCATAACAACGTCCCGCCAACACGGCACCCAGACCCCACGCAGCATTCTCATCTGTTTGTCATTACTGGTGTCATTTTCTGGTTGCTAACAAACGCCATTGTAAAACATAATCACTGATGTTCCGCTGTAGCCAGAGTGGGCGAGCTGACCAATCAGAGCACACTGGGCTCACAGGGAGGGGGGGGCAGGAGCTCCAACAAGGCATGTAGGACAGAGTGAATACACATACTATACAGAGATGCTGGATGAGAAACCAATGTGAGTTTGGAACATTGAATAATGTAAATCTATTCTAGTCGACCTCAACAATGGAATTATGATCAGTAGAAATGGCCATGACATGGGACCTTTGAAAGCGTGTCTTTTTCAGCATATACCTAAATGTGAACTCAATTTATGCAAAGTCAACAGCTCAGACACTTAGACAGGGGAGGAATTTATTTTATTGTTAAGGTTAGTCCAAAATCCATAAACGTCTATAAACACCTTATATAAGCTACCGGCCAACGGTGACAACACATTGCCCTTGAAACAACCCGGTGAAGTATGCCATCACCTGGGTCCCAATCCAAACATTGATCCTTTCAAATTGATTAATACAATTGTATTGATCGTTCAAGAACTGGATTGGATTATGGAAACAAGTCATGGAATTGTTATCCGAATATGGATATCCATACCTAGTCCGTTCCGTCTCTCCTTTCTCCATCTGCCTATAGGTACTGGAACAGTCAGGGTGAGTGTGGGAGTTGGGTGTGTAGGAGTAGTTTAATCAATGTGGGATTTCTTCAGTGTCTTTTCTTGGTACAGTGTCAATACCTTAAGACCCCCAACCATGCTTACTTAGGTAGAAAGACATTTAGAATTGACATCAAATACTTTTTGAATCCCTAGCAAATTAACCGGACATAAACAAATAAAATATTGAGTTTAATCTGGTTCTTATGCTAAATATCAAATTTGATTTGCAATAAGTTCCTGAGGGGCTTCTGGCTGGTAAATGTGTAGTTATTTTGTTATCTAAAATGCCCTGCTTCCACTAGTTGTTTTGTGGAGTTGGAAATCACAATTTCTATCCAAAAAAAAACGAGATTTGACACTCTTGTACAAACTCTTTATTTGATGATGCAATTGACTTCACATTGCTTTATGCTGCGTGTGTTCCTATGGGAGGGGGTTGTGTATAAACCTCCCTTTGTAATTGGGGCAGCTTTACAATGATTTAAACCTGCTGTTGGAGACCACATGACTGCTTTTACTGTTCACTGAGACCATGTTATCAAACTGGAAACTGCACTCATCACACTCACGCCCACCCTATATTAGTGAAAACACACCTTTAATTCTCTAACACCGTTTGGCTTTTTGTGAAAGCTAGTCAGTGTTTGCTTTTACCTACTTTTACTTTGGGAGAAAATTAATGATATACTTCATAAGATTTGCAGGCCAGTTTACCATATTTGTTCTACGTCCACACACCTTTTAATCCAAAATTAATAAACCAACAGTAGCAGCGTTTCCGTCAGGGGGGCGTCTTGCCGTCATTTGACGCCCTTATGCAGCTCGGAACGCCCTGAACTCGAGCCGAGGGCGTCCAAAAAACAAAAATAATTAGAGAGAAGATCGAGTTTTCATCGCTTGAAATGACGAAAAGGAAAAAAGACAAGGTCATCCCTCTGTTGGAGGGGCAAAGGAATCTGGTGGGATTATTTTCGCCGCCAGCCAAGCGTGTTCCTGTGACGGAAAGTGTACTGCCGGCGAGCCTTGACGGGGGGTGCTAGTGGAGCACGCGCATGAACTGCCAGCACCAGAGCCTCGCAGCGGCGAAACTGAGGCTCCGTGGTAAACTGTGGTAACATGAAGAGCCGTTTAGGAGCCGAAAGAGCCGGCTCTTCTTAGTGAGCCGAGCCAAATGATCCGGAATTCCCATCACTAATACGTAAAGAGATAGTATCTATAAGGGACGGCTCAATTCCGCTCTCGGGGTGGACACCCTCTCAGCCCTGGTCTGGCGGAAACACTGAACAGTAGCCATTAAAAATAAACAGAAAATTCAAGAAAATTATCTTAACTCCATCTTTGATATTTTAACAACACCACGTGATATCTGAGTTGTTTGTGTACTTGTGAGTCCCCTGGTTATCTCTCAGTCCTGGTACAACAGTGAGTGACTGATGCTGCTGCCAGCAGTCTTATGATAAACAAAGGGAAACAGTGTGAAGTAAACCAAACACACCATAGTTCTGTCAGTAAACAGGCAGCTCCGTAGCAGCAACACTGCCACGCGCTAATATTGTGGACGGTGGAATAATTAGTATAAGAATGTTCCTTATGTATGTTGCAGGCCAAAACTAAATCGCCCCGCATTATTAACACAACACAATTCTTAATGAATTGTACCAGAAGACAAGAGAATAATGTAATTTCAGATTACACACACAAGCATTTGTCAAAAGTTTGGTGACATTCAGGTGTCCTTGGCCAGAGGTGACCAGTCCAATGTGTCTATGGTTTGGTTTAATAAACTAAACAAATAAATACATTTCCTGATTAGCCTGCAGAAGTGCCCTTATTATCAGCTTTCCTCACAGACACAATACCATAGGTCCATGTGAAAAACCAAAAAGAAACCTGATGAAACATCCATGCAGCAGGCTAGCGCTGCCTGGCACCGTTTTATCAACTCTCAACTGGGGCGGGTAATGAGGGCTGAAAAATGATCTGATATACAACTGCTAAGTTTGTCATCGTCTCTCTAAAGAAGGGCCGAAGTCTAACCTCAAATAGGACTACAACTAAAGCAGAGAATTTCTGAACATATCAAATTGTCATGAAATGAAGCCCACACTATGCCTAGCCTGACACTCCAACTGGTTCCATCCTGCCTGAATGACCACAAAAACATTTTCCAAAGAAATCTGCTCTGTCCCTGAACATGAAACCAGCTGAACAGCACTGAGCGGACCACAACCAGGTCAGTGCGCTGCTGGGCCTGCTGCTGAACACAGGGCAACGTAAAGCAGTGGTTTATAAGCACTGGGCGGTAAACCAAAGGCGGGTCGCACAGAGATAAAAATAGGTCCCCGAAAAGTTCAGATGAAAGGAGAACCTAATGCTACTGACAACTATATACAGACATCAATGCCATCCGTCTGAATAAAGGCTGAACAACACACTGAAATCACAGAATGTTTTTTAGCTAACTCCTTGATGGAGCTTGAGGCAGAGGTCAATGATCTCACTTTACTCAGATGTCTGTGCCTACATGTAAGTCTGTCTTAATGTTTTAACAAGGTGGAAAATGAGGGTGTCAAATAAAAATAACTCCTATTGTTCTGGATAGATAAGGCAGGGAATCTTTTATGACGTTATGCTTTGAAAAACATGATCGTAAAAAACTGTCGCCGATTACTCTCATAAGCGTTTAGGGCGTAAGATGCTTACTCTCCATGGACAAAGTCAATTACCAGGCTTATTTAGCTGCAAGTGTTACGAGTGTACATTTTCATTAAAGCAACACAATTACAGGATAAACCATTTAAGAGAAATGTGCTTCCTTAACAAAGGAAAGAAAGCTCAGACTGAGACAAGATAAGTGATCAAAAGGAAGAGAGACACAGCTACTCTTTCTTATGATCAATCCGTTTTACACTGACAGTTCTCTACTATTCGTAGAAGCTATGTTTAGCTGCTCTTCTGCCTGGCACACTGTCAAAGAGTGACTTCATTACACATTCAATTCTCTAGTGATTTCTACTTCCAGTCAAAAACATGACGTACGCTTGCTCAATAGCCATGTCTAGCAGGATTAAACTCTTGTGGTGCAAAACATCAGCTCAAGCTATGGAAGTTCGGAATTCATTCTTTGAATAATTGCAAATCGATATATTCCAACAGGAAATGACTGCAAATGTCCTGGTCAGATTAATATAAGGGTTCTAGGGTGTGAATCTCATGGGAGATAAAGGAACTCCATTGTGAGCTTACTGTGGTACTGCGAGTACTGTGTGCACGACTTGATTTTACTACAGATCACAGATACATACCTTAAAGACTGATGCGTGGATCTGCTTTGCATCCCTATGTGAGTTTAGACAAAGAAGTACAGTGGTGTGCACAAGTGCAATTCAAGAATAACAGCAACCGGGCAAATGTAATTTATTTATCAAAGTCTAATTCAAAATGTCTTCTTTAAGTATAGGAGTTATAACGTGGCTGATCCATAAAATAACCATAGGCTATGGGTCTGGGAGTGTTTTTGTACATATAAAGTTTGGGTTCTAGACAAATAGGCTATCAGCTACCCAGCCCATGAAATATGTATGAGATGACTTCATGCTTTATTGCAAACTGAACAGAAGAACACTGAAATGGGATGGGCATAGTACTGCTTCTCATTTTTCTATTTTCTAATATTTCAGAAAACATATATATACCAAAATAGTTAATATTGTCTGGTTAACAATACAAATAATTCTAGGAACTAAAAAAACACTTTGGTTTGACTGTATGCAATCCTCGTTAAAACCGGAATTTCATAAACCATACGGATCGGTCTGGAAGTCAACTTACTATCTTACATAAGAACATGATTAGTTTATGAAATAAATACTGGATATGTTCCAAAAAGGTTATTTTATTATGATCAGCTTTTTCTTTCTTTTTTTCACAATACATCAAAAACAACAAAGCAATAAGCCAAATAATAAACATGTATTTAGAACGCTGAGCCAGCAGGAACAGGACTGACCATTTCCAGCACCTACTTGCATCTTGTTCTTAATCAAATAATACGGGCTTTCTGGACCATTCACATATACAATGAAATACGTTGAAGTGCGCAGTTAAAGAGCAAAATGCGCCACTCACCAACGCAAACTCTGACACAGAGAGAGAGCAGACAGGAGTCAACACAGGCGAGCAGCGAGACAAAGAAACCCAAACTCCAGCCAGACTAACAGTTCATGTTTACAGCGACAGTTCGTACTTTAATCACCCATACAAAGGGGGCGATTTTCTATATTTTTACCCAGAAAAACAGTTTAACCTTACATTTGACTTAAGCTGCGTCGTCAAAGATAAAAAAAGAAAGAAAAAAGGATGCAGCCTGCAGCCCATCGGCAGGCTATGGTGATGGTTTGTTTACACCGAGCTAGGGAGCAGGCTATTCCGCTGCCACATCCCAAAGAAGCCAGATAACTATTTACCAGAGCCTGTGTTGATTTTGACAGCTTACCACATCGACCTATCCGCCTTTAAATATACCAATTAAAGCCTCCACGTGGGGGATAACGCCTCGTAAAGAGAGCGTGGAGAAGTGCTTTCTTGCTGGCTAGCAGATTATGCTCCTCTCTGTTGTTTTGACAGCCAGAATTAGCTGGATAGCAAAGCTGCTAGCTGGCAGGTTGCATTCAGAGAGGCGCTAACGTAACGCAGGGAAAGTATTGGGTGAATTCAACAGTCGACAAACAAGCTAGAACAACAATAAAAACAACCGACAGTGTCCGTCGTATTATTCACCTGGTGCAGATGTCTGGAGATGAATCCGTCCTCTGGGTAATGTGACACAGATATTGTAGACTTGAAGTCGCAGCTCTGCTCCTCTGTTCACTGAACGCTTATCTGACTGTCGCTAGACTAAACTGGACTCAGCGACGTCGGAGGGAGGCAATCACTGTGTGACGACACTCGCATGAGGGACAGAGAGCCAATCACATCTCTCAAAAAACTAAACACCAACCAATGAGGACCAGGAACAGGAAGAGGCTCGAAATGTGGTACGATGTTGTAGTTTTTACCGAATTTGATATACAATTGTGTAAACAAGTTAATATGGCAACATGTATTGGATGGAACAAATAGATATGAGGGGTTATGAAATATGATGCGGACTGTGTCACAATCCATTTAATATGGTGTTGTATGTGTGTAGAAGCAGTCATTCAGAAAGAAACGTGTCTGGGAGGCAACTGCCATGTGGACGACATTGAGCAACAGCCAGACTACCAGACTAGAATTAATATGACCACCACGTGATGTCTTCAAATTGCTTTGCTTTGGCAAAAACATATAGTCCAAAACATAGAGATCTGGCCATTTATAATGTAAAGAAGCTACAATCCACAGCAAATCCTGCCATTTAAAAAGCTGAAATGAGCAAAGATTCTGTATTTTTGCTTGACACACAACTTCAACGATTAATTATACAATTGTTGATCATTGATTTAATTGTTCCAGCATTAATATAGGGGAGAGTGGGGTAAATTGAGCCATTTTTTAGTTATGCTGTCCTCTAAGCAAGGAGAAATGACACGTAGTAAAAATGAAAACACACACCTATAATTCAGGATGTCTCCTATCAATGGCAATGGTAATAATTAATATTTGATCAAGGGCAGTGAAAATATTACTTCTAAAGAAAAAGTGGTCTTGTGGCTCAACTTGCCCCGGGTTAGGGGTAAGTTGATCCAGGTCAGGGGGTAAATGTAACCACTGTTCAAACCTGGGCATACCTACAACAAATCTTAAAGGTAACTATAAACAAAAAATAACGAACCAAATACAAGCTTAGTTTTTCAAATATAAATTTCGATTGAATTGATTGATTTTGTTTTAACATGTTAAAAGAAAAAGTAATCATACAAATGGTGATACAATTTCATACATCTTACCAATCAAACACAGGGTAAATTCAACTTTAAATGTAGCCTACAATGAGCTCTTATTATCAACTTGGCCTACTTTCATTCATTTCTCCATTGAAAAACTGGCTCAACTTACCCCAAGGCCCATGGTTCACTTCACCCCATCGCCACCATTTTAGAAAAAATAGCCTAGCATTAAAATGCAGTCATCTTTAGCTTAATGATACACATGGTTTAATACGCTGCCAACACATCAACACATACAATATGTTTAAACCTGGATAATATTTTTTGACATGACAGCCGATATAGCTGACATCTAGAACATTTACTTTGACAAGCAAAACACGTTTTTTTGTAAAAATGTTTACTCACCAGACCACAATGAGCATCTCTCTTTCACAGGCAATGAGAAATGGGTGGAGCTTGCATCATTTCTGGTCACTTGATTACAACTATAAGGCGTTGCCTGGTTACAGGGGGTGGTTCAACTTACCCACTGGCTCAACTTACCCCCTTCTCCCCCTACATGTTTCTTTAATGATGTCATCTAAAACAACAAGTGATTCTGTAGTGGTACTACTACTAACATATTTACAATATAATATTATATATTCATAAGTAAGTCTAGCAGATCGGTCAGAAATCCTCCCCATGTGATACGCAGCTACAGGATGAATAAAACATGTGCAGGTGGTGCTCTAGGTCCACTCCACCACCATATGGGAGGTGCAGTGGGATAAAATGGCTTAATACTGAGAGTCACACACCACTATCAGATCACCTGCTCTCTGCCCTTTCTGCTCCCTGGGCCTCGGCTGTACATATCCATGGGTGAACCATGCCAGAACACACACACACACACACACACACACACACACACACACACACACACACACACACACACACACACACACACACACACACACACACACACACACACACACACACACACACACTAGTTAACTCTGATTGCATGATTGTGTAAATTGATTTATTGTGATGGCAGGGCTGTGGCAGCTGGGTGAACTCAGCACAGTTCAGCAGTTTCATTGGTCTGGTTTATCAGGTTTAAACACTAAACACGCTCAATAACTTGTTCAACACATAGAGCAGGGGTCGGCAACAGGCGGACCGCGGTTCGGATCCGGACCCAGATGCCGACCTATACGGACCCGGAGCTATAATCAATACATTAATAGGGGATTTTTCGGCGCCTCCCGCTTTTTTAACGCTGATTTGGGTGACTTGTGTAATTCGAGGAGAACCGAAGAGTTTTCGTTTTGGGGGTGGGGGGAGGGAGTCCGTCCGTCCGTCAGTACGACTGACGGACGACTTCTCACTTCAAAAAAGAAGAAATCTAGACCGCAAACATAATTAAACAAGCGAGTACCTGTTTTTCCTGGCCAAGGACAGGTTCCTTGAACACAACATGAGCGTAACATGTCTTCACGTGGTATATGTCTCGTCTGAAAGGAGTGCTGACAGAGAGCACCGGAACGCCGCTCCAGCTCTTCAAATATTGCAGTACCCATAAGGAGCCGTACACATGCCGCAGTGTTTGCGTGGCTGTGTCTTTAGTTGTAAGCAGTGCTTGAATTGGAATGAAAAAGGTGCCAGTACTCTAAAATCAGCAACTTTTTCAAGTCAATTTTATATATACAGCCCACAAACAAGAATTTGGCTACTATAATGCTGGTGGGTTTGTCTCTTTACTACTGTATATTTTAGAAAGGTTCACTGTACTTAACATTTTTTATGATAGGCAGCGGATATGGCTAAAGCTCAGTAAGGTCAATATTAACTGAAAATATAGCAATCAAAGTCTAGATCTTCTGCTGAAGACACATGAAGCAGAGACCTTTCAGGTGAGAGCCCCTCTGGTGGTGTTCAACATTAATGACAAGGAAACAAAGCTCTGGTCAGAAGCATTTTTTATAAAAAGCTTTAACAAAATTAAGTATTTCTGTACATTTTGAATGCAATCTAACTTTCCAACTCAGAAAACGAAAAACGAAACAGTGCCAAAAGTCTTCTCACATGGCTGAGCTGCTTTGCAATATACTTCACCACTGAAGAATACAAATATGTATAAAGTAAACTATGATGCAATCTAACTTTCCAACTCAGAAAAATGATAAAGAGCATGAACAAAGAACATGTAAAAACAAATGCAAAATTTGCACAATCTAAAATGAGAAACTGTAACTGCAAGTAACAAAGTCTGAGCCATGGTAAAGAGTTACATTGAACACCAAGCTGATCAGATAACTCCCTGGTTGGTCTGAAGTCCTTCTATCTCCAGGATCTGTACAAATCGGCACATTATGCCAAAAGTCTTCTCACTGGGTGAGCTGCTTTGCAATATACTTCACATTGTTAGAAAAGGCTCCAGAAGGCCTTGGGGACATCAGTATCAGGGGCTGGAGCTGGACAGGCTCTTTCATCAGCACTTCTCCTTCCCTTTGCCAGCCAGGACCTCACATACTGTTCCGGATTGAACTGTCCTAGTGATGGTCCATTACATTTAATGAAAACCAGGCTGGACAGTCGGCTGACAGAGAGAGCATTCCTTTTTGCAGTAAGGATATCGTTCATGCAGCTGAATGCCCGCTCACACTCACTAGTGGAGACAGCGATGGTTCGGACTGCTTTCAGTAGAGGCTCCATGGCAGCAGGTGTACGGGATGCCCTGGTTTCCTTGTATTTGCGAAAGCCCTGAACAGTCTCTCTTCTGTCCACTTTCAGCACTTCGCACAAACGTAGCACCTCTACGTCCCCATACTGTACGTCTAACTCCTCTTCAGGCCAACTTCCAGGATGGATAACTTTCATGTCCTGGATTAGCTGATTGTCCCGGGCCTCCCGGCCATGTATTGGGATTTCTCTTGTGCTGACATGAGAGGAGGTTGTGGAAGTCATTCTGTGTCTCAGATTCTCTACCATACTGCGGAAAAACTGACCTGCATGAATCTGTACAAGTCTGCCATTCTCACGCAGGGCAACACCCTTGAAGGACTTCTCAGCTAGAGCTGTATGAACTGTAGTCATGTGTGGGCCAGGCATGGTGACCATGGATTCAAAAACTCGTATTTCTCGAGTTAAGAGCCTATCTGCTGTAGGCAGTGTCATCTCTCTTTTTTGGAGTTGCCGAGAGAGGTCGCTGAGCTCTGTGAGCGCATCGTACATCAGTCCCAGATTGCTGACAAACGTTGCAGATGTGAGCACATCATCCAGGCCCTTGTACTTTGCTCTGTCTCTGGAATCCCTGCTTGTGTCGTTTGCAGCATTTGTGAAGTGATCATGAAGCACTCTGTAGTTTTCCCAGACTGCTCTGACGCTCCTTTCACTTGAAGCCACCCAGCGGATGGACAAAACACGCCCTATCACCAGGAGACGCTGTCCGACTGCTTGCGCACACTGCGCTAACTGCCTCTGATTTTTGGGGGAGGCATGGAACAAGGAATAGAGTTTGTCAAAAAAGATCTGGAAATGATTGAGCCCTGAGACCTCCTTGACCACATCCCCAACTGCCAGCTCTAGACGATGATTGGAGCAGTGCCACACAAACAGGCTTGGGAATTTACTACACAACTGGGTAGCAACGCCTGTTCTCTTCCCTAGCATGACTGAAGCCCCATCACATGCAAAAGAAACGAAACACTGACCTAAAAAGTCCTCGTTAAAATCTCTTCCAAGACACTCCATTAACGCCTTTGTGATGTCATCAGCCGTTGTTCCATCCAACTCGATCAGCTCCCAAAAAAACGTTTCGGGCTCAGCATCAGCTAATGCTGAGTGTAGACACACAACAAGCACCGTTTTACCACTAATAGTGGTAGATTCATCGACCAAAACACAGAGTTTTCTTTGGTTTTCTGTAATGTCTTTTGCCATTTTTTTCTTCAGCTCATGAGCTATGTGGTAGATGATTTCGCCACAGGTTTTATTGGAGTGCAAAACCCTGCCCACGTTCAGCCCATTCAGTTTCTGTACATTCAAATCAATTGGCATGTCTGTGAATGGCCGGCTATGTTTGCCAATTTTATATGCCGTTCGAAAAACTCTGATAGTGGTGTCTAATTCAGATTTATGTATAGACTGCACTTGATGTTGAATAGTTTCACGTGAAGCAGATGTAAGGATGTCAGCAGCTTTTACATGGGCTTGTGATTCTTTATGTTCTTTGATTTTTTTTCTCAGGCTAGCTTGTTGTTTGCCCTTGTCAACACCGAAATGAGACACTGCACACTCACCCCATTCAGTTGACAGTTTCAGTCCTTGTCCAGTGTGTATTCCCAAAGATTTGACATCTCTGCATATCCGACATCCTAGCTTCTTATCTTTAAGAAGGAGCCATGCATTGGTCTTGCAAAAATATTGCACCTGGTCCGTTGTCCAGCAGTCAGGTGCATCGCTTTGCCCGGTGTTGGTGGTGGCAGTTGCGCCAGCAGCAGCTAACGTTAGAGGCTCTGGAGGAGGCGGCGGAGCTAGTGCTAATGCTAATGCACTAGAACTTGGAGCAGGAGGATCAACCAAAGAAAGCTCCCCATCAGACACAATTTCCAACACAGGCACAGCATTCTCTGTATTTGAAGTTTCTTCCGGCGACAACCGCTGTCTTTTTGCACTTTTATTAATCCACGCTAACATTTTAGAAATGCTAATTTGTGACGTGACTTGCTTTCCTTCTCTCGGGGGCGTGCCTGCTCTGTTCTATCACTCTACATAGCCACCCACTGGGTGGGAGTTGCACTGCATAAACACAACACACGTGCATCTAGGTATGTAAATGGTAAAGCATTAAAACATGGTTTTACTAACAGTTTTCAGTATGTTGTTACTTCGGCATTATTATTATTATTATTTTGAAACGTGTATTACTATTAAATCAAGGTCAAATAGGTTAATTTTGACATAGTCGTTTCCACCACAGTATTTACATAGAGAAGATAAGCCCCGCCCCCTCTCCAGCACGTTCTGTTTGAATGACAGGAGTAAACAGCTGACAGCCGCTGTGAAACTCTAGCGGTTAGAGCGATGAGAATGTCCGTTCGGCACCTCATGACGCATCTACTGAGTACCGGGCGGCTGTATATATATATATGGATGTATAATAAGAACGGCGGGAGAGTGTTGAGTACTGGCACGGTGCATGAGTACCGGAGTACCGCCAGCATGCCGGTACTAAGCAAGAAGTGCCGGTACTCCATGGGTCAGAACCAGAAGTGCCGGTACTGCGTACCGGTGAGTACCGGCCCAATTCCAGCACTGGTTGTAAGCACAGTGGCGATCTGTTGTTATTAGCATCTGGTTAGCTAGCTATGCTAACGAATTTAAAGAGCTTTTCTACAACCAGGTGGAAGAGAGCTCTCTCCTGAGAGGCTCAAATAACCTCAGCTCAGTGAGGTTAAGGCACACCTTGATATCATTATAGTTATTAATGAGACTAAATAAAAAATAGGTATAAAATACTATGACAGTAACAAAAAAGTTGTTAAAAATAACAAGAATAGAGTTTAAAAGGGCAGTGATTTGTAAAATATCCCAAAAGAAAAATCTGCTTACAGTTCTGTTTCATATGGGTTGTAACTGACCGCTACGTTATTTAATATGCATGGTTAGGGGCGGGCGTAGGTATGGGTGTGACGCTGCGAACCCCGGAATCATAACTGATTTAAACTATTGCCAGGCAACGAGGTCTAGCCTGTGCTACGGACCTCTCAAACATACACGTAAGTTACTGAATTGCCACGAATATTGTGTTATATAATCGGTTTCTATAGGTTTTAATTGAAACGGTGTGTGTTGTTCCTTGGCTCAACTGTTCATAGTGCCAAGTGATATATTAAGATAAGGACTGCCAGGCCTGACGTCGCACATATTGCACCCTCGGTGAGCGGAGCGAGGTACGTTACAGGGACTGTATTACAAGTGTTTGTTTGATCCGTGAATATATATTTGTGATTTAATCAATGACTTGTACTTGTTCTATGTCTGTATATATTTTAGTTTTCACGATGATTGAAAGACCATTAAAAGAAACTGCATCCGTCGAGACTCTGCTGTGATTATTGCCGAGGGCAGCTACAGTGAAAACTCGACTGCACGAGCCATTCACCACGTCGTGCCGGCTCAGCCAGCGGATACGAGATCATCTGACGTCCTGCACGTCAACGTACGGAGGCCAATGCTGCAGTAGGAGACTTGGCTGACTAAAAGTTAAAGCCAATAATAAATATAAGAAAATAGTCAATGTTAAGGTGGTAAATCGATTTAAAGCTGTCTGCTAAGCTAATTCATTGTATGCACAATTAACGAGCTCAAGAACAGCCATATCATATCGTGCATAAATACAGTCGTAAAGCAGAGAGCTATATAGTTAAAGAGGGCCCTTAACCATCTATGTCATTTCATGAGAACTTAATTCCCGAACGTGTATTAATGTTTAAAGGGTAAAAATTGTCTGACTGTAGAGCATTAGCAGTACTATTGTTTGTGACATTTTGTATCATTCATGTTTTGCTCATCTTAGCGTGTCCAAGTGTAAATGTCTGATGTGAGTGGTATATAGTTAAAGGTAAAGTTAAAGTCACCATTCACTTAAATTGAGTTTAGACATAAAACACTGTAAGACTATAGTTAAAGCACAAACAGAGGAAAAAGGGCAACAAAATGTCACTACCTGCTAAAGAAACAGACAAACCCCCAGAGACACAAGTCAGGTCCAGCTCTCGTGAACGAAGTCTAACACAAAAAGCCCTAGAGTTGCAAGAAAATGAAGCTAAGAAAAACGAAAAGGCATTCAATAAAGCCTACGACTCTTGGAAGCAGACAGCAAGAGAGGTTAGACTAAGACTGAAAGATTTCTGCTCAGCTGAAGACCTAAATAGATGCACAGAGGACACAGAATCCAAATATGTCATAGTACAGCAACATTATGAGCCCATTCGACGCAACCATACCACTACTCCAGATATTGCCAAGAAAATGGATGCATGTGTCACTCTTACAGCTGAGATTCGTGAATTACTCAGTAAAAGGCAAGAGAATATAGATGAGGTTTTCAACGACCAACTTGAGAAGGAGAGAGTGAGGGCGGCGCTAAATAAGAATGAGTATGGCTCTGTCTTTGGAAACACGAACACAGAAACTGTAATCTCAGAGTCATCACGAGAACCAAGTAACACCTCCAGCTCCTCTAGTAAACGTGCAGATGCAGAAGCAGACCTTGCAGCCAAACAAGAACAGGCAAAAGCTACACGAAGTTTACATGGCCAACAAGCAAGACTCGATAAACTGGAGAGTGAATGGAAACTCAAGGAAACACAAATGCTGGCAGAAATCAAACAGAAGGAGGCTGAAATGAAGTTAAAGCTAGAAGAGGAAAAAACAAGGTTACAACAGCTACATGTAGATAATGAAGTAAAAGTAGCAGCAGCTCGAGTGAGAGCGTACAGACATTTTGATGGGTTTGAAAGTTGTGAAGAAGAGGTCGACCACACATCTCAACATGGTGGCCGAAATACCGACCACAAACCCCCCCCCCCACTAAATCCACAAGCAAAGCCATTCCGGCTTCATCCTGCACCGCCTGAAGCGCCAACGTCTCAGGAAGAAGTCAGCCTAACCCAGGCAATTGCAAGCTCTTTTACGCTGAATCGTCTACCTGTCCCAGAACCAACAACGTTTACTGGCGATCCTTTGAAGTTCATAGACTGGAAGATGTCCTTCATGGCCCTCATTGGAAATAAGCCCCTCCCAGTTGGTGAAAAGATGCTCTATCTAAAGAGTTACCTCGCAGGGGAGGCGCGCAAGGCTGTAGAAGGATTTTTCTACAGAAACTCAGAAGATGCATATCACAGTGCCTGGGCAGTCTTGCGAGATAGATATGGAAACCCCTTTATTGTCCAAAAGGCTTTCAGAGACAAGCTCATGAAGTGGCCCAAGATAGATTTAAACGACCCCATAGCACTCAGAGAGTTTGCAGATTTCCTTCAAGGTTGTGTTGAAGCTATTCCCCATGTAAAGGGCCTGTCCATCCTAAACGATTGCGAGGAAAATCACAAGCTTCTCCAAAAACTGCCTGAGTGGATGGTTCACAGGTGGAGTCGGATTGTTGTTGAAGAGTTAGATACATTTGGAGACTATCCAAGTTTTGCACGTTTTACAGAGTTTACACAAAAGGAAGCTAGAATAGCTTGTAATCCCTTTGTATTCCCCCTCCTGATGAAAAACACCAAGACCACAGATGAGAGGTTTCTCAGGAGAACGAAAGCACTCAACACCAGTACTGAAATGAATGAACCCAACTCAGAGACATTTGTAACTTCAAACTCAAAACCATGGCCACCTTGTTTAGTTTGTAAGGATGAAACACATGGTATTGCAAGGTGCCCAACCTTTACAGCAAAGACTACAGACGAGAAGAAAACTTTGATTCACGAAAATAACCTTTGCTTCGGGTGCCTAGGAAAGGGGCACATTTCCAAAAACTGCAAAAGGCGACACACCTGCAGCACATGCAGTCGACGTCACCCAACCTGCTTACATATAGAAACAGACAAAAGACCTGCAGAGACATCAGGCAAATATTCTGCTGCCACAGGAGAACATACTAGTAAGGAGATCCACAAAGTTATGTCCCATGCAGTGACAAAGCATACTTCTGCCACCTCTAGCATTGTTCCAGTTCTGGTGTCGTCAACAATGGATCCAGATAGAGAAATTCTCACTTATGCCCTACTGGACACACAAAGTGATTCAACCTTCATTTTGGAAGATTTAGTTACTGAACTAGACGTGGACACTCAATCAGTGCAGCTGAAACTCAGTACAATGACAGCGGCTAACACAGTCATTGCAAGTAAGACTGCCAGTGGTCTTCAAGTTCGGGGACTCAACTCTGAAGCCTATGTCAAACTACAGCAGACCTACACACGAGACTTCATACCAGTTGAAAGGTCTCATATCCCCACTAAAAGAACAGCACTCCAATGGCCTCATCTCAAACACTTAGCAAACAAGCTACCACCACTTCAAGACTGCGAGGTAGGATTGCTAATTGGTTATGACTGCCCATCAGCGTTGGCTCCCTTGGAAGTTGTCACAGGAGGCGAAAACAAACCTTTCGCACAAAGAACCGTGCTTGGATGGAGCATCATTGGCTCAGCCAATCCCCATTTGGATAGACAGGGACACCAAAGCTTCGTACATCGAGTCACAGTGAAAGAGATGCCAACACCATCAGCCACCGACGTGCTGAAAGTCTTGGAATCAGACTTCAATGAAAAATGCTACGAAGACAAGTATGTGTCCCAAGATGATGTTCGCTTCATGCAACTCCTTAGTGACAACATTAGGCAGAAGGAAGACACGTACTCGGCCAAAAGGTGGCGACGAGTGCAATACCTGACCGAACAGTTCTGGAGTCGGTGGAAGAAAGAATACCTCCAGAACGTTTCCTTAAGACAAAAGTGGCACATACCCCAGCGCAACCTGAAGGTTAACGACATAGTCATTATCAAGGAAGACATGCTTCCAAGGAATCAGTGGCAGCTAGGACGAGTGGTCGAGACAACTGAAGGGACCGATGGTTTGGTTCGTTGAGTCAAGGTGCAAGTTGGAGATCGCAAATCAACAAAGAAACAAGATTACACCTCCAAACCCTCGATCATAGAACGTCCTATTCAGAAGCTAGTTTTACTCATTGAAGGTGAATAATTGGCTAAAATACACTTGCATCAGACATACTAGTAAACATGTTTGCTAAGGCGACAAAGCTTATTTGTGTGTGAACCACCATACCTTTAAGTGTGTTTTGTTTTTTGACGGTCTAGAAATCCTGTATGATTCACCCAGTTTGTTTACCTCGTTAAGTTTGTTCATCAGGACAGGATATGGTGGGAGTGTAACTGACCGCTACGTTATTTAATATGCATGGTTAGGGGCGGGCGTAGGTATGGGTGTGACGCTGCGAACCCCGGAATCATAACTGATTTAAACTATTGCCAGACAACGAGGTCTAGCCTGTGCTACGGACCTCTCAAACATACACGTAAGTTACTGAATTGCCACGAATATTGTGTTATATAATCGGTTTATATTGGTTTTCATTGAAACTGTGTGTGTTGTTCCTTGGCTCAACTGTTCATAGTGCCAAGTGATATATTAAGATAAGGACTGCCAGGCCTGACGTCGCACATATTGCACCCTCGGTGAGCGGAGCGAGGTACGTTACAGGGACTGTATTACAAGTGTTTGTTTGATCCGTGAATATATATTTGTGATTTAATCAATGACTTGTACTTGTTCTATGTCTGTATATATTTTAGTTTTCACGATGATTGAAAGACCATTAAAGAAACTGCATCCGTCGAGACTCTGCTGTGATTATTGCCGAGGGCAGCTACATGGGTGTTGAGAGATGTATCCATAGATCTCCTAATGTTGCTCTCAAAGTGCACCAGACTGATGCTTTCAACTTCAATATTTAAAAAATAAATCTTCCCGGGGGAACATGCCCCCGGACCCCCCTAGAGGAGGTTAGGTCCCCCCCCACCCACTTAAATCATGTTCACATGGATAGGATACTAAATACATTTGCACACATCTTGTGTCCATATCTTTCTGTTTTGGTGGTCATGCCACACCGTGCACATGCATGCATGCGTGAGTCATGGTGAGATATCTGGATTCAGAGGTTGCCTTTTCTTTGCACAGCATGAAAGAAAGGTGAAATGAGTGGGCTGTGATTTTAGTTTTTTTAAGCAGAGGTTGAATTCAATAATTTGTACGACCCTCGGAGGATGTTGTAAAAATTGAAAGGAAAAAGGTTCCCCACCCCTGCTGTAAATAATAATAAAAACCCTTGATTTTTAACTTAACATCTCTGTCTCCTATTGATCTGAGTATATTATAAAGAATAGCAGTTAATTGAAGCATTGAAGCACAGGCCTTTGTCAGATGGTATATTACGCTGTTTTTTTCCTGCTTCGAATAGTTCTCTCTTTTTTCCCCATACCTGTGTTTGCATCACTGTAACCAATGAGCACCTGCATGTGTATGAGAATGGCCCTGACTCCATGTCGGCCCAGATTTACAAACTCCTGGCAGGACAAGCTCCAGCTCAATTCTCACACTGAATTAAAAAAAAGTGAGTGAGGGACTGCAATATAAGAGGGAAAGAAAGAGAAACTTTAAAACTGTTCAATTGTTATGATGTGTAAAGACTGATATTGTTCTATAATCGTCTGAAACAGTTAAGTCATGATGTGAAACGGTTAACAAAGAAAAAGGGAAACTCAAGCTGCTGCTACACTTTATTGTATATATTTAAAATTAAGCACTTTTAAGATGCACATATTTTCAAAAGCTATTTTATTTAGTTTCTCTATTTTATTTTTAAATGCAGCCCGAGAGGAACATTACACATATCCACAGTATTTACTGTATATCTGTGTAGTTCAATGTTCATTGACAATAAATATTGTTGTTTTTGAATTGTACTTTCTTTATTTGATTGGCAGTCAGTTGTTGATGACATGCAGACGTTGATAAAGACACAGGTCACTTCAATACATATCACACTAATTCATGAAGCAAGTTAGAAATGTTGATGTTCCGGACCTTTGCATGGGGACATTTTCACTAACTGGACCTCGTTGAATTTTAGTTGAATACCCCTGACATAGAGTATGTTTCTTTCGTTTCCAGGGCAGAGGAGGCCTCAGAAATACCTTTTGGAAGAGGTGGCCTCTAAAAAATGTGAAAACCCAGCTGCCATTGGTGTGCTGAAGCAGATAGTGGTATCTCTGCTGAGACAGTGTGTGACGTTATGTCAGTACTTTGACCCGATTATTGTTGTGTGTGTTCCTGGGGAAATAGGTTTATCTTATCGTAGCTTACCTCATAGAAAACTCGTAAATGATGAGTGCACATTTGTATTTCATTTGATCTACAAGGACAGTGTAAGGGTTTAACTGTTCTCTGAGATATCAAAAACAAGATAACAAATGAGTTTAAATAAAGTTGTATAATAACAAGATACAAGAACTGCATGTGACTGCCCTACTATTTCTACACATTGTCAAAGTGTACCAAGCTGTACAGTATTTTTTATTCATGACAGCTTCTCATTCACTTATAATGTGTTAAAAATGATTTGATACATGCACAGTTTTATTGACTAAGCCAGTGTTTTTTCAGCTTATCGGTTGAACTGGCTGGCCGGCATAGAGTCTGTTTAAAAAGTCCACCCTAAAGGTTCATATTTAAATATATAAAAGTTCTGTGTTTCTAGAGTTCTGTGACAAGGCACATTGTGTCTTAGACGGTTTGGTTAAAAAGATCTTCCCTGAAGTCACAGCATACGAAGTGGATAGCTTTAAAATGCTCTTTTTTTTAGGAATTTGTCTCAGTTATCCTTATTTCTCCTGGTAGCAGCAGATGATACTGAATGACAACCTGTTTGCCAGCTTCATGGTCATTTTTATTTCTCAGTCTGATTGGAAGTTTAAATATGTCATCTAATTGCAGCATCCAAGTTAATATTCTGTTTCATCTTAAGATTTAAATAAGTGTAGAGTTTGAGAGTGACATTGATTGCAGATTCTGAATCATATTATTTTGTATTACAGCCAGCACATGATCTGGTATGCTTCTCAACACCTGGAGTCTCTGCTCACACCAAAGACCTTCAGCTCCACAGTGAATATTCAACATGCATTGGCATTGCGAATGTCAGCGTATTGCAGCGTGTTTGCATAACCTGGATTTCTGATTGCACCATATACACATTGCTCACCCAGCATTTTAATGTTTATTTGTTGCTCTATCTGTGCGTATATGGGAGTATATGTATAGACATCTTCCTGGGGGATTGTGGTCATCTAGATATTAGCTTCTGTACCAACTGGAGCTTCAAAGCACAATCGGCTGCTTTATGGATAATTTTAAACTCAGTTAAAGAAATGCTAACCATGCACAGTTCAATGTGTCTACAAACATAGTGTGTAAAATATGTGTGATGCTTTCTATCTACAACATCGGAGGTGTAGTTCAAACACACAGAGGAAAAAACATTTAAATATAAACAATGAAAAATTAAGAATAACCATAGATAAATATGGTAACACATCACTCCTCTTGCTCTAACATCATTCTTTCCAATATACCTTCCATTAGTTGTCAAGGGTGTGTGTTGGTGTTGTGTGTTGCTAGGATAATGGCCTCCACAAATCACAGCAGGTAGACCACACCTGACATCAGGCAAAACAAGTCCCAATGTAATACAAAGATCCCACATATGGCCACCAACACCCTGATTTAATACACACACGCAACCACACAAACACACCACTCAAACAGGGCGTGACAGAAGAGAAGGGAACAGGTTCTACCACTCCTCGTTCTCTCTTTCACAGGTCATGGAAATGTTTGACAAGAAAATAATTCTGAGTTCATATTAATAATACGGTCCAGGAAATAGTTTATTGCTTAAAAACAAGAATATATTTTCATTCATTGGTGCTCAGTGTTGACTTTGCATGTCTTCACCTGCGGCATGTAATGATTCAGAAATGATGCCAAACTTTTCATGAAGCCTGGAGTGACTCTTTGCATATTTGGTGTCACTGTTCATTTTTAATAACCTTTTCTAGTCGCTGCTCTGAATTCCCTAAAGTGGTTTGATGTGAGGCTATTAATGGATTTTGTTCGCAGATGAAGATGATGGTTAACCCTCCTGTTATCCTCAGATTGACTTTACACCCTGTGTCCTCTGGGGTCAATTTGACCCCAGTAGTTTAAAACCCAAGACAATGATCATATTCCAAATTGTCTCTGGTGCTTTAGGTATCTTAGTTGACTACCTAAATAACCTTTTGAATAAAACATTACCCCAACCTTCCCCCCTACAGACCCCTTTATACATCCAGAATTCCTATTATGTGACTATCGAAAAATATATAAATCACCATAAAATCTCACTGACTGAAATAAAATGTTAGAGTAAGATCTTTTTGATGTTGTTAAAGGACCAATAACTAAAGCAGAGGGTCGTTTTTTTTACAATGATACATTTGCGTGTAATAGTCACCTCAATATCATCCTGCACAATCAACACAAATATGTGTCAAATATTGACATTTGTATATGTTTTACACTACTAAAACAGCCTGGGGTCAAGGACCCCAAGGAACACCGGTGCGTACAAAGTGCGTACAGGGCATTTCAAAAAGATCTTCATGTTCATTTTACGTTTACCCATTAGTCCTCACTAAATTAGGAAAAGTCATGAAAAACGAAGCAAAACAAATAATGTGAACCATTTGTTTAGATACGTTAAACATTGAATGGGGTCAAATTGATCCCAAGGATAACAGGAGGGTTTAACATTTTCATTTTGTTGTTTGCATGAGCAAGTGTTTTTGCAACGGAATAACCCCGGATTATACTTGGTTTAATCACAAACTGTATATTTTTCAAGAGATACAACTAAAGCCATTAACACTCTAAACATGTTGAAAACAGGATTATGGCATAAATAGCAACTATTTGCATCCTCTTTGATCTCTCCAGAGAGAGGGTTAATAAAGTGCAAAATCTATTTATCAGCGTGAATAAAGTGATGTGAGTCTTCAACTTTGAACTCTCAGTGCATTTACTGAATCTACAGCATCATCCCAAGAATGACAGAATTGAGAAGAATTATTCTGGTTTACTGGAACTGAGCAGTCCATTCTGCTCCAGCCGCAGCTTGTATATATATACAAGATGCATATGTGATTCATCCATATATATATATATATGGATGAATGACCTTACACATCAGTGGCTGAGCATCAGGGATAGACTGGCTCTTTGAGCTCCCTGTGTGTTTCCAAGAAGACAGAAAAGGAGAAGGAAAAAAAGGGAGATGCTTGACCCCAATGACATCCTATTTGCACTCAAGGGTTCTTCTGGGGCAACATCCAGTCTGTTTTAGATGTTGTTGTTTCCCCCTGCTGGACCCAGAGGGAGCTGCTCCTCTCCTGCTAACATATGGGAGAGCAGGCTGTGGAGGAATTACTGCTCATTGTTCAATGCCAAAAAACTGCACGGAAATCAGAAAAGATGTCGTCTCGCAGTCATTTAGACCAACTGCAAAATGGCCAATTCATGCCACCAAGCAGCTTTGGATCATTATAAAGCAGCTGGCAGAACACACAGCAGTCCTGCAGGTAAGACCAGGGGTCGGATCAGGACTCTTCCTGAAGCTCTACTGGGGTCTCAGGCTGGTTAGCGCACAGATGCACACACACTTTTGGCCTTAAATCAGACCTGCGGCATCGAGCCGAGTGGGACATTTCTCGTCCCACTCGGCTGCTTAGCTGAGAGTTAACGCTGTAAAAAGAAAGATGAGAGAATATTTATAATAAAGTCTAAGCTGCAGGACAACTCATTTCATCAAACACCTGAAGAGACAAGTCAAACTTCAAGGTGATGGAGGGGGAAATGGAAATGTATGTGTATTATTGCGTCGCTTCCTTAGGGCTAAATGTAAGAACTGAGAAGTGGATGTTGTCCCCTTAAAAAAATTATGTTTTTTTGTTTGTTCCTGAGAATGATGCCAAATGTACAAGATGGACTTAAGGCACCAAAGCTGCAGACAGAGTGATGGTGAAATCAGCGCCAACATCCTCAGTCCTCCATCTGCACAGGAACAGACATAACAACTCAATCATAATGATAAGAAAAACATGGGAACATTCTCGAAAAGAGCAAGAAATGGCGCTGTGAAAGAAAGATAACATTACCTTTGTTTTAGAGCACAATGAAATCAGCAGCATCACCACCAGGATGCACTGTCCCTCCACACAAAGACAACAACAACAATCACACAGACAGAGACAGCACCACAGGTCCTCATGCCGCTCGGCTCAGTTGTCTAATCCAATTATAAGCAGCTACAAGTCATGGGATTGTTGGTCTCAGTACACACCTGTGTAACCATGACGACTGTGCGCTACACATTTCATCACTGCAGATTTAGGATGTGGCCGTGCTTTTCGTTGCTACATTGTACGTCATGCTGTGATGCAATACAACTATGAGGCCATTCATCAAAATCAGTTAAGAGTTGTTTGTAAAAGCCAGTTCTGCACAATTGTCATCTCATCATATTGTAGTACAAAATAATGCATATTACTATACAAACCACCATAAGAGACATTAAGCCAGTGCTTCAGACTAGAATTACTTAGTCCAATTATTTTAATGTGACATTTATAATGTTGGCATAGTTGGACGACTGTACTCCTTTTAGCAACTGCAGCATCATTTCCCCAAACACCCTGGAAATGACAAAGACGTGTCTGTTTGTAAAACACGCCGGCGGGGATCAGACTTTTCCAAAAGAACTGCAGCAGACTCAAGAACCGCACAAAGCTTTGTTTTTGAAGACTAGTTTATCAAAAGAATACACAATAATACTCAGGTATAAAACATAGAAAACAGAAAATGAAACACAATAATAAAATATACCTTCTTCTCTGATCTACTACTTGTTTAAAAGCAGTAATAAATTGCAGTCTTTCTGTTTTTCCACGTTCACACATTCATTTCCCACAGCATGTTCAGTCCACTCTGTCATCTTCATGGTTGCTATTGATTGGATTAGATTATACACTTAAAATATTCTTGCAAAATTCATGGTAATACAGAATTATAAAATGTTAGAGTCGACCCCACAGGGCTTTTTGTTGACAAGTTGCATAACAACGTGAGATGAACAGGTCCACTGGCAGTGTCTCTCAGTGCGGTGCATTAAGGCAGAGAGAGCATCATCTCACTGATGGAGGCCTCGCTCTCTTCACTGTCAGATGAAGGACGCCGTTGTTTAAATGTTCGTGGAGCCAAGATGGCTGCAACCAGCGAGCCTCATTACCTGCGCAGACACACGGTCAGGTCACAGCTGCTGGAGGTCTGCTCCAACATGTGTCTCCTGGAGGACTAAGTGTTTTGTTGACAAATCATCATAAAGTCCTTCTCATTGTACTTGAACCTTTTCCCTCTATTCCCTCCTCTCGTGTCAGTCTGGACATCTCGGGTGTTTCCCACACAGCAGCACACCTCACGTCTGCAGGAAGTTCTCTTGCAGGGTTAAAGTTCCGAGAAAGACACAGGGACACTGCTCAGCCCTCACATGGCTTCAAACTCCAAGAGGACTTTGATGACTCCTGAACCAGTGAGTTGTATGGGTCCAAAGTGTGCCTGCAGTTTGAGTCTCTTTAAATAACAATCAGAGTTGTATATTCATTTATTATTTATTAATATATGTATTTCATCTTTTATCACACTGGTAATAGGTGTCCATTTGTCCTTTATATCCTTCATCCATTTAGTCCTTCTTTTCTTTCCTCCTTCACTCAGGGTTGTGATCAGGATATCATGCAGGGGGAATCTCAGTTGATCGAATAAAAAGTTGTTCAAAAAGCGAGGAACAAATCCTATTCCTCTGTGCTTCCTCCTTTTGTCCACCTCTCCATCTTTACCCATCCACTGCATCTATGCATCATGGTGCTACTCACAGACACACAGCTGCTGTCCTCAGGATGGAACACAGCAGGGGACATAAATGGAGCAGGGTAAAACAAATGGATCTTAAGTCCCCCCCCCCATCCGCTTGTGTGCTATTTACACACAAACTGGTCTACGAGGGTGGAGCAGCGCTTGCACTTGACGTAGCAGCACCAGTGGAACTTGCAGTGGCAGCGCTCGTGCTTGTAGATCTTGAACTGGTCGTACCCTCGGCCGCAGCACATGAGCTCGCAGCCATCCATGCCCTCCGAGGTCTTGTTGCAGAGGCGGCCCTGCGTGCCCAGGGACCCCGTGGTCTCGTTGCGGAGGCAGTAGTCCGGACTGGGGTCCGTGTAGACCAGATCCTCCGGGCCTGGGGGGTTGAAGCGCTTCTCTACCAGCTCCAGCTTGCCCTGTTAGAAGTGGAAAGAGACAGCTTGTGTGAGATGATTCTTTCAGGGTTTTGTTCGTGACGCTTCCTCTGCTATGCGTGATGTTTGTATACCTTGCGTCCAATGCGCATGGCCGCCGCGCTGTCATACTTCTCCTTCAGGAACTCGCCCACACTCCTGAAGTCGGCCAGCTGGAGCCAGCAGGTCTTCAGACTGCAGGACCCCGAGACCCCGTGGCACTTACAGGCCACGTTGGCAAGGTTATAGGCCGCCTGGGGAGGGGAGAGAAAAGGATGTTATTGTTTCTTTATATCTGATGAAATCACAGTCTTTCATATTCCTACTATCCAGATCCAATTGAAATGTCCGTGCTCCAGCTCAAACATGCTGCACATTCAGAGAGAGACATTTCAGCTTGCAAAAGAGCACTTAAAAAGCCACTTGTCCTGCCTCGATTTTGACTTCCTTGAATATCAAAAGATTGCTGTAAGGTAAAAATACAAAATTCAATTAAAAAAAAGAAGAAAGTTGAACTGCCACTAAGAAAGCTATGATTATGAAACACTCCATTTGTCCTCCATTGATATTTAATGGGATTATTTTAGGGATATTTTACTAAAAGACCGCTAGCTTTATTTCACCAATATATCTCAATGTTGCTCTTTTAAGTCTAGCACAGATATTATGTGTCACCTTTATAGAATGTAAGTTAACTGACACACACATTACATATCTACCAATGCCAGGACTTATTTTAGATTTTTTCTTTTATTGTTATTCTATATGTTTTTGATCAGTATCTCTTTTATTATTATTATTATATTTATTTGTATATATTATTTTTATTATTATTATTTTATATATATGCATTTTTTTTTGCAAGGCAATGGTGATATGTATATAGTTTGTGTTTAGTAGTGTCTTCATGTTTAGGAGTCTTATAGTACACATTTTTAGGTAAGCACTAAACTTAAAATTGGATCAAAATAAATACAAAAATGTATTTATGTTGCTTCTACGCTGCTGCTCTCTAGTGGTCAACCTGTGAAATCACTCAATCACACTTTATTCATAGCCCAATATCACAAATGACACGTGTCTCAGGGGGCTTTACAGTCTGAACAACATGACACCCTCAGTCCACAGACCACCTGCATCAACAACTCCTAAAGAAACCCCACACACACACAACTGAATACAACGTTTAGGGAGAGCAACAGAGGAGGATCCAATATGCAATCCAAATGATAACAAGGATAATATGAACGTATATAAAAGGAAGTGACATGGCTCCAGGTGGATACTAAGTAATGCAGAATAAATGTGATCACCAAACCCTGGAAAATCCAGGTACTTCCCGAAGATATAGACATCTTAAGACTTAAATATTTAAATGCAGCCTTTTGCAATTGTTTAAGGCTACTGCTCCATCAATAAAATGTAGAAGAAAAATGTGAATATTGGGTGAAAGGAGAGAGCCCACTTTTTCCATGCCCTGCTCCTCCAGGGACTTTCCTCCTAAATTAGCCTCTTACTGGAACACATGTAGAAATGTTCCTGTCTCCGGCTCTCTGTCACCACTGTGCGCTGATGCAAAACCCACTCCGGTTCAAATGTGAGGTCAAATACAGTAGATGACCTGAAGTGAAAAGTGCAAAGCAAAGAAAAGCAAAGAAAAGATTCTTTGCAGCGCGGCTGTCAATACATCTCCACCAAAGTAAAACAAACAGCTGACTGAGAATAGACGGGTTACTGCTAACCACAGGAAGCACGGCTCTATTGTGAAGTCCACTTTCCCACACAGCTCCTTTTAAAAAACAAAGATGACATATCATTAGTTTGGCTATCCAGTCAGTCAAATAACAGAAACCATGGAGTGACCACTTTGCTGCTTTTCATTACACTTGAACACCGGCTAAATGTCTAGAAAATGTAAATACAAGCATAATTTGCCGTGATTTAAAACAAAACGCCTTATCTCAACCCCAAAGAGTCCTAGCCATTATCTTCATGACTTTTCTTTGCCTCACAAGTTTGGGAACTGTTTGGCGGGGTCTCGGCATAATGAATGGTTTTATACACGTGTGTATACGGAGGAAACAGAACAGGAAATACAAGATTTATGGCCGTGGCGGTGGACTTTAGAGGAGCCCTTCACACCCCGCAGCTCCGCCAGGCAGCATCCCATAAACACAACACACCCCTCCTCCACACACACACACACACACACACACACACACACACACACACACACACACACACTTTATACCATGTCACTAATCATGCATTGTGCTTTGTTTCCTGTTTGCAGCAGCTCCCACCATACTTGCTGATTCCGTTTTCTCTGATTCCTCGCACAAATGAAAGCCATCACTCCTCACATTGCCTGATCTCAATTACCTTCTCACCTCTGTTAACCCCTGCATCCCGAACACCCGACCCCCACCTCCCACCCCTGCTCACCCTCTACTTTACTACCCAGCAGGCATAGCACTCGGCACCCTCCAATCCTGTGACTCGACCCCGCTGACCCCCTCAGACAGAGAGCAGGGACAATGACATTCTGTAGAGCCTCGTTTCAAACGTTTGAGTTCTGGTTTGGATATTTTCTCACTTTGAACAACATTTTGAATTCAACGTTAACAAAAGGACTTACATATCTATGACTGCTATTAAGGAAAGTATGTCCTCTTTTCAAAGGTTAGAATTGGTTGCATACACACATTCAGAGCCGGGGGAAATACTCTTGTTTTACGGGCCTCAGATCCCCCACTGAGGGGGTTAGAAGAGGCTCAGACCCACTACAATTAAAAGGTAGGATTGAAACCCTTTTTTCACATCTATGGCCCCAAACTGTGGATAACAATTTGAGGATATCAGTGAGGCCAGGAACAGTGGGAGGTTGAGCCTGAAACCAGATGCATTTGAGTGAGCTATTTGCAATCTGATCCTTTTCCTCTATGTAAAATATTTTACATGTCCATTTGTGATTCTAGAATGTATTATTTATTTGTATTATTATAAATATTTGTTTCTATTTTATTATGTTTATACTATATTCCACCTTTTAAATGTGTTAATGCCTGAACACCCTGATGCTGTAATAAAACAATTTCTCAATTAAGGACAAATAAAATATCTATCTACCGTTTGAATTTGACTATAGATGCATCTTATTAATATTTAATTTAATCATAGAACAAGCAAACTATGCAAACGTGTGTGTGTGTGTGTGTGCGTGCGTGTGTGTGTGTGTGTGTGTGTGTGTGTGTGTGTGTGTGTGTGTGTGTGTGTCCTGCATCATACTGAGCTATTTGGTGGGTCGTGTCGGCTGGGTGCAGTGACACTAGACCTGATGAAAACACACACACACGCGGTCAGTCATCCGTGGTAGAGACACGGTCCCTGTGTCAGGCACAATAGATTCTGCTCAGACAGGGTTAGGGGTTAGGAGCCGCGTGTGTGTGTGTGTGTGTGTGTGTGTGTGTGTGTGTGTGTGTGTGTGTGTGTATGTGTGTGTGTGTGTGCGTGTGCGTGTTAGTACCAGCATGGGGTAGATATAGAGAAAATAGCCCACCCGGCTGTGGGATAAGCAGTGAATGGGGATTAAAGAGGGGGGACTCATATTCAGGTTGAATGTTAAAACTTAAAAAATATTGTTATTAAATACATATTTTTAAGATGATTTTTGTGCTTGCTGTTAACATTATTTCACCAGCTAGAGTTGTATTATTGGCCACTGGAGCAGCTCCACTGAGTGATGCACTCTGAGCTGTAGAGAAAGACCCTCACACACCTGAGTGTTGGTCAGCTGATCAGAAAATGTCCATTGTTGCAGTTAGTAAAGTGATATTTAAGATTGACTTCAGAGCAGAGGCAGCACTAAGGTGACCTGGTATTGTTTTTTGACGGGAATGTACATCCAGTTGTTTTGGTCTCTGTGTGACCTGCCTCGTCTGATCTGTGTGAAACGGAGGCAGTGAACCTGGGTGGCAGTGTGTGTGTGTGTGTGTGTGTGTGTGTGTGTGTGTGTGTGTGTGTGTGTGTGTGTGTGTGTGTGTGTGTGTGTGTGTGTGTGTGTGTGTGTGTGTGGGTCTTTGAGAGTCAGGGGACTGTGACGGAGGTCCATCCCTCACCCTGCGTCTCTGTCTCCAGACGCTTGTACACACAGACGACCGCGTTATCCGCCTTGCACACAAATCAATGCACGTGCATGCGCACACACACACACACACACATACACACATACACACGCACACACACACACACACACACAGTGGCACACCCCTGTCACTTCCACAAAAGCTCTGCGGTTTGCCTTGTTCAACCAAGCAAGACAAATCCCGCTTAGGAACAAACCGGCGTGGCGACGGGAGAAAGAGAGAAGAAGGGAGGCAGAGGAAGAGGAAACGCTCTTCCTCCTTTTCATCTCTCTCTGCTCCTCTCTTCCATTTCGATGGACAGGCAACAATAAAAAACAGGGATCAAACAGGAGAGAGGAGGAGAAGTCGTTCAAAAGATTGTGTGTGTGTGTGTGTGTGTGTGTGTGTGTGTGTGTGTGTGTGTGTGTGTGTGTGTGTGTGTGTGTGTGTGTGTGTTGTTAGGTAAAGGCTATGGCAGTAGATTTTTCTCTCTCATACACTCTACGATAGCCCCAATGGGACCCTCGGCAGAAACACAACCTCTCCAGACCCTCACCTTTGACCCCTGATACACACACTCACACAAAACCAGGCTCACTGTCTCTCACACAAATCAAACGGAGCTGAGACGACACACACACTCTCTCTCACACACACACACACACACACACACACACACACACACACACACACACACACACACACACACACACACACACACATACACACATTAAACAAAACTCCTCTAACTGAAGATAAACACATTCTCCTGACCCAGTGTGTACCAGAACGAGCAAATGGACCTTTTACGAGGAAGGTGTGTGTGTGTGTGTGTGTGTGTGTGTGTGTGTGTGTGTGTGTGTGTGTGTGTGTGTGTGTGTGTGTGTGTGTGTGTGTGTGTGTGTGTGTGTGTGTGTGACCTAGTCGAAGGTGAAAGGTTTCTGTTAGTGCATTTCTCTCTACCTGAAAGCATTTCCAAACACTTTTAGCTCCAGTACAAGGTCTGGAGCTTCTAATGGTTGCTGTATGGCAACCAGAGAGGGACAAAAACCCTCAGAAACCCATTTATCCATCCATCCCCCCATCTCTTCATACAATTAAGCATGTTACTGTCTATTGTAATAATGGATTTATTTAGAAATGGCAATTATTGCTCATTTTGATCATAGAAGACAATTCTGTAAATTATTCATTTTGTACGTTTTTTTTCAGGCTAAATTACTTTTTGAGAGGAAAAAGTATCTCTGTTAAACACGAGATTTAAATGATTGCCTTTGCATGATTCCTTGAGAGGCTTAGAATTTCTTTAACTGAGGATATCCCCAGTTTTTAATGTGTGTATTATGACTAAGTGTGTGTATGTGTGTTTTCCTTCACTGGAATGTGCATTGACCTGGCGACCTAGCCCGACTCCAAGGGCGTTAGCAGTTATACCATATGGACACTCCCAATAAATAACTTGCACACACACACACACACACACACACACACACACACACACACACACACACACACACACACACACACACACACACACACACACACACACACACACACACACACACACACACACACACACACACACACACACACACACACACACACACACACATTCTGCCAGGGCAGGCAACAACCTTAATTCACACACACATTCTTTATTGCAGAGATGATATAGGATGAGTTCAGAAGCGTAGAGTCACTCACTTCCTTCGACAAAGTTTTCCTCCAGTCATCAAAAAGTATCATTTCAATTTTTTAAAGACAAAAACTGAAGTAGTGTCTGGTACCTGTCTGCCTGCCTCGTTGTTCTGCAGGTTCATCAGGGTGCGGGCGTGCTCCAGGGACCCCCGAGGGTAGTTCTTCTCTCGCTCCCTGGCGTCCACGAACTCCCGGGCGAATCGGTACCCATAATGCACGTTGTCGCCGCAGCCTCCCCAGAGCCAATCACGCGGCAGGTCGCGGGGGCGGGCCGAGCGGCTGCAGCCACAGGTGGAGAGCTCGCCCTCCCGGCACGCCCGGCTGACCGCGTTCACCACGCCCGCCGCACTGATGGCGTACGTGAAGGCTGTCTCCCTGGAGCCTGAGGGAGGGAGGGGGGGGGGGTCATTAGATTACTCTAAGATATACACTGATACTGAACCAATAAGGTAAATAAAGTAACTTAGTACATTTACTAAAGTACTGTACCTAAGTACAATTTTTAGATACTTTACATTTACAGTATTTACATGTTTTGCTACTTTGTACTTCTGCTCCACTACATGTATTTAATACCTTTAGTTACTCTACAGATTTGGATTAATGATGTGAAATATAATCAACTCTTAAATCAGACTTTAGTTACACCTGGAGTAAATTCACAAGCTACCCTGCTGCGTTTGTTTCACCTTGAACAGCTTAGATAAACACATTTATATCAAATTAATTTGAATCCAAACTTATCATATATATTATTCTGAAATGGACCAATCTGCATAATGAGTACTTTTACTTTCGGTACTTTAAGTATATTTTAATGCCAATACTTTTGCACTTTTACTTTAAGTCACATTTTGAATGCAGGACTTTTACTTGTAACAGAGTATTCTTACACTCTGGTACTTCTACTTTTACTCAAGTACAAGATCTGAGTACTTCTCCCACCTCTGAGATTAGGTAAGTGCTCATCATGTTTATTGCTGTTTTGGCTGTAGTGAATGTCGTGTTCACTGACAGGAATCATGGGTAACTGCTCAGGTTACCCCCCCGCCCCACCACCCCACAACACACAGCAAACAGCCCCACACCCCACTCCACCTCACAATAGACAATAGAAGTGATTTCAGGCCCTCACTGTGTACCTGGTTAAACTCAACCACTTCAAACAGCAGCAGCCCAGTGATCCAAAATACATGAGAGCATCTGATCAGGTAAACATATACCTGCCTGGTTTGCTAAGGATAAAGGATAAAGGATAAAGGATAGCACAGATGACCAACAATATTGTCTCCCTCGCTTCTAGTGGTGGCATCTGGCTCTCCAATACTTTGGCTTTTATGTGTCTTGCTCATTTCTGGATTATATTTGTGGCACTCACGGCAAAGGATTGTTTTGTTTTAATATTTAGCAACATGTCTTTCCAGAAACAATGTCCCTGTCACTCTGTGTAAGCAGTTAACATTGGCCACTATTTTCTATCTAATAAACAGTCTCTATAAATACTGTTGCATGTGAATTTGCGGACAAGTAAAAGTCAAAAGTAAACATTTTCGGGAAGGATTGTTGCAGCTAACAGTTATTCTTCAATCCAGAAAGCACCCACAGTAAAGGTAGTCTACATTGTATAAGGGTTAAGGCAGACGGACATTTCAAACCCTGTACAAATGAATCAACTATCTGCATGGGCGACACTAGAGGAAAGGAATTGTCCCCTAAAAGAGAAATGACCCTTTAAGAGGATCCTGGATACATCAGAAGCTCTAACTCTGATGTACTGCACTGCAAAGACCTGCAGGTAAATACATCATTAACATCGAAACACAAAGATGGTTCCCGACTAAATCTGTTTTAAACAAACAAAGGAACATCTCTCTGCTGTTACTCTTTGATGTTGGCTCAGTACACTTCAGTATTAATGTTTTCTGCCCGCCCGCTCACACTGTGGAATACACACCCTGCATGTCTATTCTCTGCATTAATACACAAACCCTTCCAACACACAAAGACCAGTCAGGGCTGACAGAGAGCCTCAGAGACCACAGAGAGGTTTTACTGGATATTATAGGGGGGCATTTCTCTGTATAACACAGTCACAACTTGTGTTGCTACAGAAACCAGATCATTTTGAAAACTAACCTGTGTTTGTTTTGTAATGTTTCAAAATTCTTGTTATTGCACATTTGTATTGGTGTGTTTACCTCAATAAGATTATAATGATGTTGTTTTCAAAATTAGCAAATATCTGTTAATGCTATTTCTGGCTCGCATAGTTGTTTCCCCACTAATGTGCTCTGTCCCTTTCAAATAAACAAATAATCATTGTAAAAAAGATTATTTTAATTATTTAAGCCTGTTATACTGTCTCAGTCATGTTGCGCTTGAATTTATAGTTAGATATATACTATTTTGGTATGCAATTATCTTCTATAATTATAATATTCCAACTGAAACACTATTGGGATAAAGTAGTGTAGTAAAAAAAAGTACAATTGCTCTAATACTCTATTGACATTCTTAGGTGCTTGTATTTACTTGAGTATTTAATGTTGACCGCTTTAGTTACTTTAGATTATTAGCTAACAATGAATATATATAAACTAACAAATAAACTATGAAACATAATGATATCATATGTCATGATATCCAGCAGCACTATATATAAAGTAATTAAAGGTTTCACATTCACCAGCTGCTATGAACACATTAATGCATCAACAATCACAAGTAATAAGTAATTCATTATATATCATTCTGAAATGGGCCATTTCTTCTACTTTTGGTAGGCTACTTTCAGTATATTTTGATACCTAAACGTTTGTACTTTTACTTAAGTAACATTTAAATGCAACACGTATACTTGAAACAGAGCACGTCTAATGTATTATTGCTGCTTTTACTTAAGTATACAATCTGAGTTCTTTTTCCATGTTGTTGCTTTTCCTGTGTTATTTGCAGCCTCTAGTATCGCTCGTTGATATATGATGGGATGCCTGTAGCCTGGAATAAACACCAGGCAGACAGACAGGCAGGTATGCATGCAGAGCTTCCATTCAGCTTTTAGGAGCAGAGGGTCCATCTCAGGTCCCTCTCACATTATGCAGCGGATAAAGAGTCAGGAGCGGCGGAGGGTTTATGGGCTGCGGGGCCCAGACTTCAAATAGCGGGTCCGGATCTGCCGGCTCGGTGTCAGCTCATCAGCGCATTTCAAAAGAGCAGCCGCGGGACAATGGGCCGCCTCACACCTCCACATAAAGCTGGAGATAGACGGACTGTCAATAGAGAGCCCGGCCAACAGCAGAGAGTCTGAGGCCGGACACCTCGCGGACTCCCGCAGCGGATCTCACACCTACATGTTGATGAGAGCTTTCCCACATCGCCTGCTGGGAATTAGACGCACATGAGACTGATCCCAGGGTCTGATCTGCTGCTGCGTGTTTACTGAACCTCTGCGTGGACACTACACGGGCTTTGCGCTCTTAATTGTGCAGTGTATGTGCCTCTGTCCGCGTGCCCGCTTTAACTGGACTGAGGAAGTTATTGTTGCGCGTGCGCAGGGCCGCCCCTTCCTACAGGCAGATCACGCAGACTGCGTGGGGCTCACCTCGCGGAGGGGGCCTCATCTTGCGGAGGGAGCCTCAACTGAGTCGCAAATACGGCGCACCTATGCGCTTATGCGGCGCAATTAGTGTGGCGAGGCTCCACTAGCTTGTTTCAATGTGAGGCTACTGTTTAGCTCATATTCCTGACCAAACAGTGACATGCAGTCTAATATTATTTCAGACTGTTACTTGAGCGACCTCAGATAACCTCCTGTGTTCTGTCAGACATTTAACATCCTGACCGGCATGACCTGTCCAAACTCCTGTTGTGTTTGAATCATAATAACAGTTAAATCAGGGTGAAACAATAAACTGCTGCATTACGTACTGCCTTGCATCTAAGAAAGAAAAAGCCTAAACTAAATATTTAAGAAAGAAATGAACTCTGTTGGTTTTCAGTATAAAGCAGTTGTTGTCAAGTTTAATTTGTACAGATTATTTTATCTTTCAAAGACACAACACAGCTGGTTCAGTTCCTGCTGTCCTGATGCTGGATGTAACATCTGGGATTTTACATGCTTGAGGAAATCACGTCTTTTTCTAATTGCTTATCTGACGTTATAATGCACAATCATACATATGGAGGCAGAAATAAAACAAAACACAGAATTAAATGTGTCATCACTCTTAGATTTGACTGAGAGGTATTTAAAGACATTAGACAACAACAATCAGTTCTCCTTATGCTGATCGGACTCACCGATCTGCATGACGCGTCCGAACACCGACGTGTTGTCCACCGTGCTGCAGTTCCACCTCCTCTGTCTGAACTGGAACTGGCACTCCTTGATGCCGGTCTTGGCTCCGTCTCCGATGTGGACCATGTGGTCCTGGTACAGCTGGCACAGCTTCCTCTGGCCCTGCAGATTAGCAGAGATTAGTTAATGGTTCCATGCTTCAGCGGTCCCTGTGAGGATATTCTTAGGACTCAGATCAGGGGTTAGTCTGTGTTGAAGTTGATGTTGTACAGCCAGAAACTGAGCTCTTGAAGGTAGGTTTGCAACAAATGTACCTGGGAGAGACCGGACAGCTGGCTGCACAGAGGCTGCGCTCCGATGATGTACATCTCGGGCCGCTGGATGGGGGTCAGAGCTAGTGACCTGAGAGACAGAGGGCCATATGAGTCTAACATTGAACCAATAAACTCTATCTGTTACCATCAGAGATAAGTGGCAGAGACAGGATCTCTGTGATGTACGACTCTCCCTGGAAGGAGGTCGGCGCTGCAGAGGACAAAGTTCAGACACAAGTTTATTAGTATGACTGGCCTATAAAGGGAAGATAAATAGACTGCTGGTGTTCATCTCTGCAGACACTCCCCTCCTTTCTCCTTTCCTGTCCATTTCACCCAAACAGTTGCAGCCTAATCATACATTTTGAATCATTTTGGTTTAAAACCAAGTCACAATTTGTCCCTCATGACTCGTGACCCTCCCATTGAAAGGCTATTCTGATTCTACATAAACTGACAGGAAGGTGAACCCAATCCTGCTCTAACCTGCACACCCCCTCCTCAACATTACCACAAAGCCAACAGCATAGTTGCAGAGTTGCCCTGTAAGTCAAGAACAAGTGTGGCTAATTGAGGCTCCTGCAGCACAGCAGCAGCAGCAGCAGGCCGCCATGCGGGCCATTTGGGGCTCAGCAGGGTAAATATTGTGACAGAGCCCTCACATTTGTTCCATAGGGCTCTACAGGACTGGGCATCACCCCCAAAATACACACACAGACACAAGAGAAAACAAAAAGTCTATAGTTCACATTTCTTGGCCATTTGTCTTCTTATCAACGGCATCCAAGAGAAAAAGATTGAGGAGAAAACATTTTTTAACTGAAGCTTGTGTCATTTGGGCATAACAAAACAGACATCCCTCTGTATATCACAACAAGGGATGTGTTGTATATGTGTCTATGTAAATGTATTCAGACCCACTGTGTTTAGGTCCTGTCCTGCATGTGTATGTTGTATACTGTGTGTAATGAATATGGTGAACACCTGAAATTCCCCTTGGGGAAGGTTCCTCTTCTCCTTCTTAAACAAATTAAGGGCTATAACATATTCAACAACAAAAAAACATGTTCTAAAAATCTGTCAAAGTTCGACTACTTCTAAATGGATGTCATAGGTCATCAGTGCTCAAACATAACAATGTATTTATCTTTCAGTAACTCACCACCATGAGTTGGCATCCACCACCAGCAGTTGGGAGCTGCACGCCAGGAAGGCGGCTGCCAGAAGCAGATGCCGCAGGGCGCCGGTGCGCCTCCTCCGGACCGGTCTGGTGTCCATGGTCCGCCGCGTCACCGCCACACAGCCGCTGCGGGGGAAAGAGTTCTGCTGTTGAGACATGGGCAGACAGTCAGGAGGGGTCCGTCCTGCTCGGGACAGCGTGTGGCGCTGCGAGGACAGTCCACTGGTTTGCACCTTTCCTCCCGATGTAGTGTTTAGAACTATAACAAAACAACCTGAAAGGGGCTGGCTAAAACTAATTTAAAAAGGGCAGATTTGTAATCCTCAGGGATGAAAGTCGGTCTGAAATTACAGCAGCATTTCCCCAAAAGGCCAGGGTCTGCTTGTTTAAAATCCAGTGTCTCCAATCCAAAGGCGTGCGTAAAATGGTTTTGGTATCATTTAGGTTTTACGCAAAGTGTGAGAAGTGTATTTCCTCTCACGTATTTGGAGATAAATACACAAAGCTACAATGTGAAAAGCGTGATCCTCTTGTTGTCTTGAGGAAAGATTAAGAAGGAGATTAAAACGCTAATTGAGCAGCAAAGCGACTGTTCATTTCCCTTCCTGTCCCCTCACCACCACCACTCCACATCTCTCTCTCTCTCGCTCTCTCTCTACACTCCTCCTCTTCTCACCCCCACTTCACCCCCACTTCAACCTAACCCCCCCCCCCTCTCCCTCCCTGGTTATACATTGCGCGCGCATCGGGGTGCATTTGTGTGAGCGGCGAACCACCAAATGGGTATTGGACACAGTCAACAATGGAAGCAGAGACTGGAAACACCTGTGATGTTGCATTCAGAGGTTTTAAATAAGATTAAAGAGCTAAATCAATTGTGTTTTTTGGGGCAAGCTCTTCCTCATGACTTCAGCCGAAACACTAGACAAGGCCTTTATGATTTCTGTCTGACCGGGGATCAGTTTAATGTCCATGGATCATCCGCTCCTTTAATTAAGAAGTTAAACTTGTGTATTATAATACCCATGCATCACTCATTTGGGTAAAATAGGACCAGCAGAAGGTGTAAAGTAGGATAGGGTAGAAACATAATGAGCGATTGGATTTGAACTCTTTACAAAACCGACCTCACAAAAAGTTCACGTGCTCAAATTCCTTCCATCAGCTGAAGTGAATAATTTGTTTGAATAAAAGGTGAGTACTTCAAAAATCGTCTAATCCCCTCTCTGGTCTGCGAAAAAAAAAAAAAAAGACCATAACACACCATAACCCCGCCTCTCTCACATACACACACAATATACGCACGAACACACACACGCACGCACGCACGCACGCCTGGGACCTGGGGGGGTCTGTGATCTGAGGAGGTCTGGGGGGTCCTAAGCCTGAAGAAAATGCCGGTTTGAAAACATTCATAAAAAACGGAGAGCTATTAGTTTAAGGAATGTTTTAGGTTGACTAATAAAAAAGTCATCAAGTTCCATAATCCTGAAACAGTGTTTAAGGTGTGCTGCTGTCTGATACACACTAATGCAACATCACATGTGGCTTGATCCATACCGGACATTCGTAAATGAGATAGAGATCTAAGATATGTCAACATTATAATATTTGGAAATGTGCTGAATTTCTTTTGGGTGTTTCTGCAGAGAATCGGATGTCCCTTGCTTCTGCATTATAATAGATAGGCGCTGCTTTCATCTCCCGGGGGCACACACACACACACACACACACACACACACACACACACACACACACACACACACACACACACACACACACACACACACACATACAATGATCTAACTGGCTGCCTTCAATAAACGTCTGATTGACATTCTGCAGTGGGCGGGTTTTGGGTCAAAGTCAGGTTGAGCGAGGGAATAAACAATGAGATGATAAAACTTTTTTAGGAAACAGGAAATTGATTATAATATATTATAATATGCAACACCAGGTAAACTGGTCCGACAGACCCTGAGTCACCCTGAGGCTGAATAAATGGTTTCCTTTCTGCTTGCTTCCTGTTTTTCCACTTGTCATCTGCAGTTTACAAGATTATGCACTTTATAACAAGCCTTTCTGTTACATGCTGACTATACCATGAGAACAGCGCCCTCATCTGGTGAGATACATACATTTATTTATTTCAACATGAACTCACAAAACTGTTAGAGCTCAAGTGTTTCCATCCTATGCTTCTTAATACAATATATTCCCTTAAAGTTATCTGAAAAGTTGTGACAGTAACAGTGTATTTACACTCTAAAACGGTTTCATTTAAATAACTGATTGAGTCCCAAAGAAGTTAAAATATACAACATCCAACCTTCAACATCAAAGGTTAGGTAAAAGTTCCAAAATTCACGTAAATAAATGTATGTTTCCCTCTTTTTCTAAATCATTCATTATTTCATGTTGTGACCCTTAGAGGGGCCTGACCCTCAGGTTTGGCTCCACTGGACTTCACTACCAAACACTGCAAATATAGGAAGTAAGGCATACAAAATAGTTCTGTCTCAAGCAGCTACAGCAGTAAAATAGTACTTAATCAATTGTGCATCAGTTAAAATGTAATAATGTCATATGTATATAATAATAACAAATCACAATCAGGGGCCATTATTTTTGCATAACGAGTGATTTGACTTTGATGCGTTAAAACAACACATTCTCACTCCCAACTCTTCTGTACTTTAGTAGAATTTTGAATGAATACATTTAACTGATGATGGCATATTCTTTATTTGTTTTACTTCCGAATCCGAGCACTATAGGACCATCATTAAGGGACTAAAATGAGTTTGTACATCTCATGAAGTCTACAGATGTTGGGGATCATGTGATCAAACACTCCCAGCTCTTATTTCACTCAGAAGTCTTTGTTTACAGCTATTTGTATTGTTGTTTACCTGTTTACCTCTACTTGTTGTGCTTAATGAAAGGCTGGGACACAGCAGTGACTCATGATAATGACAGACCCAGCATCAGTCTGACAGAACAGCGCCCTCTAGTGTTACTCAACACACAGTCTTTATATTACAGTAACGGTAGTGGAGGTACCATTACTCATTTCTAAAAACACTGTTATAAGTAAAAGTACTGCAATCAAAGTCGTACTCAAGTATTTAAGTATTGACATCAAAATATACTTTTAGTACAAAAATAACTCTTTATGCCGTATGACCTTTCAGATTTAAATATGAAATCATTATTGTATACAATTATTTGTAATGATGTATTATTTTACTTTTTATTCTGTATTATTAATCTATATCTGCAAATAGCTAGTAACAACAATCTATAAAACAAATGTAGCAAATACAAAAATCGCATAAATGTGTAAAGTAGCATGAAAAAGAAGTGAAGTACCTCAAGTTGTACTAGAGTACATTAGTAGAGTAAATGTACTTAGTTACCTTCCACCACTAGGTGCTGAGACACAGCAATAAGCCTGATTCTGATGCATTTATTCTGTGTACACATCCATCACATCTGTATTTTGGTTGAAGCATCTGAAATATATATGCTTCTCCTCTTGAGACGGAGCTTTTGAAACCCTACTGATGTAATCTGGGAGCTGAAGAGGAGCAGCCCAACATGTTATTCTAGGACTGGATATCCCTCCCCACTCTGGGACAGCTGCTGGTTATACTGGGAAGGTGTGATGTGCCTGTTGAGACACAAGGGGGCGCAGCTCAGCCACAGAGCCAATGAAAGGAGAGATCAACTGTGACAGGGAGGGGGTGAGGACATGGGGACAAAAGTTGGATGGAGCGAGATAAAGAGAGAAAGCAGTAGGAGGGAGAACACAGAGGGAGAAAGAGAAAGGGAGTGTCCAAGTAATGGATACAGAGAGAAAGGAGAACCAGGCAGAAACAGAGGGAGCGAGGGAGGACGAGTCCCCAGAGGACATGTGCAATAGCCCTGCAACAGGGAGCAACTGAGAGAGACGCTCCAGCAGGACTGAGCAGCTGCAGGGCTGGGGGGCTCTGAGCCGGTCCCCTGGAAGCTGCTCCAGCCAAAATGCTAAATGTCAATTTTTAGAAATGACTGCCATTGAAAATGGATCATCCTCTAGTCAAAAACAAAAGAACAGCAGAGGAGACAGGGCGGATTGATACACGCTTATTCTGATCTTTAGCTGTTAAACTGCAACACAAACAGAATATGAATTTGGAAGTCAAGTGTTAAAATGTCACACGAATACATAAATTGTCACACATTTAAAAAAGAATGCATATTTCATTAAAAAAATATGATATTAATAGACTGTGTACGTGGCATTTTACTGTTTTCCAGTCATGGTAAAGCTAGTATTTATTGTTTTTACGTACTTTAGGGCAGTTAATACAATATTTTATATGAATTATTTCACAAGATCCGTTATTTATCTTAACTAACATTTGCTGTCAAATAAATGTTCTCATAGCTGAAAGTACATTCCCAAAGTTCTGCATTAATATCAGCAAGCAGCATAACATGTACATTCTCAAGTAGCTCACATTTGTATTTGACTAAATGTGCTCAGTCACAATCCAAATGTTTCCACAATCTCTGCAGTCTGAGGAGCGCTGATATATGTCCACAGCTGCCAACCTGAGCTGCTTTCTATCATTCGACACACAAACAAGGGTCTATCTGTTTCCAAAGGACAAAGGTCAGTCACAGCTGCAGAGCATTGACCTGGAGCCTGGCAGGATGTATGGCTATGCTATAGGACACCTCGGTCTGGCAGGTGTTTGTATTTAAATGTGTGTGTTGACTCTCCAGCACACTCTTATCTAACTCATCCTTTAAAGAGGCCCTAGTTTGTTATTGGGTGTTTCCCCTGTCCTGTAGTGTGTTCTATAGGGTTTTGTGCATGTAACATGGTCTGCAGAGGCTAAAGTCCCCCCCTCCCCACTTGAAATGCCTCCATTGGACTACTTTGTCAACTTCCAGAACATAGTCATATCACTCACGCTTCTTTTGGCTAGCGCTCCACCACAGTGTACATGATAGGCTAAGGGGCTGGACATCTCTAAACTGTTGACCAATCACAACAGAGCCGGCCAGCTAACCAATCAGAGCAGACTGGGCTCTGGTTTCAGACAGAGGGTGAAAAGAGGTGCTGCAGCACAGGCAGTATGAGAACAATAAAGAGCTTTTTGAACATTAAAGCACGGAGGCACGTCACAGTAGAGGCACTACGTACTGATATGAACCTGAAAAAGAGATTGATATGTCCTCTTTAAAGAACAAGGCAGAACAGACTGGAATGCTTGGCAACTTGGTGCAGACACATGGACACATGTGTAAGAACCAAAGAACCCAAAACTACAAATATGATGGTGTAAACCCGAGGGATGATGTCTACCTGCTCCTCCCTGCATGATGTGTCTCTCTCTCAGTCTGTCTCTGTGTCGCTCTGCCTTCATGTCTGTTCCTTTTCCACACACACACACACACACACACACACACCACACACACACACACACACACACACACACACACACACACACACACACACACACACACCCCCACCCACCCACACCCACACACACACACACACACACCACACACACACACACACACACACACACCACACACACACACACACACACACACACACACACACACACACACACACACACACACACACGTGAGCAGCAAACTGCCAAATGCAGCTGGCTGCGGGGACATTTACTGCACACACGCTCTCTCTCTCACTCACACACACACACACACACACACACACACACACACACACACACACACACACACACACACACCCTTGGGGACGCAGTGGGACTTGGAAGCAGCTGAGAGGAGCTTCAGAGACCTTGGGCTTCCTTGTGTCTGTTTCTCTTTCTGTTAACATGTGCGGTTGCATGTTGTCTCATATGGAAACCCACCCTCACCCTCCCACACTCTGCTGTCCCCCTTTCTCTCCTCTCTTTGTCACGCTTGCTCTCCCCTCTCCATCTCTCCTTCCCCCCTGTCCCTGTCCATCTCCTCCCTCCTTCCCTCCATCCATCCTTCTGTCAGCTGGCAGAAGATGAGTCATGCCTCTAGCTGGGAGGCTAAAACCCTCTCCCCCTCTCCCTCTAAATATATCTTGCCTATACTTCTCCTCTTCTCTCTTTCTGTGTCTCTTTTTTCGCCTCCTTCTCTCACACTTCTCACCATCTGTTTCTCGACGTCTCTCTGCTTTGTTCTGTCGCTATACTTCCAAGCTCTTCCCCTCCTCTCAATTTTACTCAGCTTTTATTCAGATTCATCAGCTGTTTGTGTTTCTATCAGTCGCTCACCTTCTCCCCTCTGTCTCTCTCTCTAACAGTAAACTAACGCGTATCAAATTCTGTTTTCACGTTCCCTCCTCTCTAAACTGTGGTGATGTGAACATGCATTCGCTCCATTTAACCCTCCCAGTTTATCATGTACAGAAACTTGATATAATATCCATTTAAACAGTGTATGCTTTTTTATCTCAACTTGCTACATGTCCACATTTGCAGCTTCTTGTAAAACGATGTGTAACATAGTTAATACGCTTGTTAAAACCTCTGCTAACCTACTTGATTGTAATAAAGGTATCAGACCTATAAAGTAAAGGCAAGGATATCCGTGTATGGATATGTGTGTGTCCAATTGAGGTCATTTCTGCTGTTTGATCAAAACAAAGCTACTTTAGTCTAGAGTTAGAAACTGAAGCATGCAAGCTTAATGCAATGTCACTGTAACACATCAAATCCAATCCAAATGCAAAACTACATTCAATAGCTGATACCAGTCAGCATCTAATGCCGCAAGTGTAAAACTGAACGGAGATAGATACTCTACCATTGACAATTTCAAGACATGCAGCATTGAACCCTTTCTGTCATTTCTAGAGAGATGCTTGAAAAGCATCATCATTAGGCGACCTGACTGAGAGTGAGCAGAAAACCAACAGAGCTCTTGTGAGTTTACTAGCAGTTTATTTGAATGGAAATTGAAAGAAATGAAATGCTTTCCGTCAAACCCTAAAACATAGTTTAACAATAGAACAAGCAGAGAAAAGTCATGAGGTATTTCAGTAACATTCATTCTGCCAAAGTTAAAATAAGCCTCGATAAGCTTCTGCTCATAGTAGTTTCCTCAGTAAGAAGAAACGTTTTGTTCCTCGTCTCATTTCCTAGAACGGCTTGCATACCCAATGAGGTCAATTCAATGTGTTATGTCAACAGATTTCACATCACGGTATTAGGTTAGTTAAAAGTAATAATATTAGATTCAACTTCATATTATTGCTTTCTACTAATCTAATACCGTTATGTGAATTTAGTTGAAAAAAATACTTTTAATTAAAGTCAATGTTTCAGTGTTTTTGTGTGGAACCAGCCGTGTTTGGCTCCTCAGCTGAAACGGGCCCAGGAGAGATCTCTGGCTGCCCTGGTTTGGCTCCGGACTGGAACTGTGTGACAGGCCAAGTCACTGATCAGCAGCCCAGGGAGAAGCCACTAAAGCTGGGCCGGATCCGCTGATCCCCCCCGGTGCTCTGGAGCTCCGCTGGTCAAACTACACTGCTCTCCTGATCCCTGAACACACACGCTTAAACAAGTATAAACACAATCTGGAAGCATACACACAAACACTCTGAAAGGCTGGATGACACAGATACACACATACCAGTACACATATGTTTGCCTCACTCACTGTTACACACATGCGCACACACACACATGCTTCCAGTATGCAAATGTTAGACTCTGGGTATATACAACTTCTCCTCTTACTTTGAACACATTGTGAAACAGCACTCATACCTGACTAGCAGAGGTACAGGTAAGGATTCTGCACACACATACAGTATGACACACACACTTACAATGTGAATCAGAGCAACTTTCAGCAGGGGAGGAAGCTACGCTGCTCTGGCCTGATTTACTGCTCATCTCTGAATTGATTCATTTGGTCTATAAATCCCCAGGAAACCTTGTACTCTGTCAGGTCATGCAAAAACACACAAAGACAGACACACACACACACACACACACACACACACACACACACACACACACACACACTGGGACTTACAGAATAATAGAGATCCTTCTATCTGTCTCTCCAGTGTTCTCATACTTTTCCAAATGTTTGCTGAATTTTGGTTATTATTTTTACCATTGCATTTCACTACAGAACACATCTTTTTAGCTTTCAGTCTTTTCGTTTTATATGTTTCACTTCACATAATACTGTTTACCTGAATGGAAATGTTGATTTGCCTCAAAGCCCTGAAAGGCAAGGGGAAAAGATAACACATAAAGAGGATTGAATTATTATAAGGAACTGTATGGTAGCTAAATTTGGACCATTTGATTATTTAAATGCTGGCTTGTGTGAGACTTGAGCTGGTGAGTAATATTTCTTAGAGCACGTTGGTGAGTCATCTTTGTCTCAATGGTTTGCCCATGTGCTGCTGTTTCTGGATTTCAGTCAGTTCTGGCAATATGTCCTTGCTTTTCCAAAGTCTCAGTCTAAAAGGTATTGTTTTTAAGTCCATCGGATGTGTGATCTTAGCCTTGAACACAGTAGAAGATAAAACAATGTCCCTGACACTAAAGCAAAGTAAAAGTAAAGCACTTTGAATTGCCTTGTGTTGAAAAGTGCTATATAAATAAACTTGCCTTGCCTGACGGAAAGAATAACTTTCCAACAGCCAATATAACTGGCTAGTTAAGATGGGGGGAAGCTATTTAAAAGAGCTACACAACTACAATATAAGTAGAAGAGTAAAGGAATGCAAGTCCTTCCTTAAAGGGTGTACAAAAGAACTTACCCCAATCTGTCTCATAATATCCCACATATGTTATGTGTCTTTACTTGAGCTATCAGAATCAGACCTTTTTGGGGATCTTTCATCCCAAAGGGCTAGATAAAAGTAGAAGTTACACCATTTATAAAATACACATCCAGTACCAGTGACAGCATTTAAAAATAAAACGAGTGTAGCATTTGGAAAGTTGTAAGACAGCAGCGAGGTGATATTATTAAAAAGTGGAAGTATATATTGCAGTTATTTACAGATTTATTACAGAATTTGAATACTAACTCAGGGACAGCAGCCAGTAATAAATATAGTATTTATGAAGCGATATATATATATATATATTGCACATAAGTAGTTTTGCATATGTATGGGTGTTATATATGGGTGTTATAGTCTTCATTGTGATATTTATGTGGGGTCTACCAGGGGCCGTGATGGTTGTAAAGTGTGACTGCTGCAGGAACAAAGGACCTGTATACTGTATATATTTTACAATAAGCACATAATTAAAAAAAATATTTGTACTTTTTATGTCTTCACCCTTCCATCTTTTTACACATATTCACAAGTATTCTCTCCTTGCAGTGGCTCAGTCTGTAGGGACTTGGCTTAGGAACTGAGAAGACTTCTGACATCTCTCCATATGTCAGAAAAATGCATGCGTTTGTATATGTCTCTATGTATTTGTATATGTATCTATGTACATGTAATCAGACCCACTGTGTACAGGTCCTGTCCAGTGCCTGTGTGTGTGTTGTACTGTGTGTAATCACAACTGAGTGAACAACTGAATTTCCCCTTGGGGATAAAATAAGGGTTCTTCTTCTTTAAACACAACTCTGCTTGGTCTCACATTTTAGATTTGAGAGATCCTGCTTAAAACGTTAGTAAGGATACGTGGTAATGGGGTATATATCCCCATCAAAAACCTGCAAGATTGAAAATAAGCTATTTTTCCACCTTCATGGCTCCCCGCACAAACAGATAGTACACACACACACACACACACACACACACACACACACACACACACACACACACACACACACACACACACACACACACACACACACAATTCATGCCAAGAGATGACAGAGCGCATTGAGAAAATGCCAAAATGCTGACTACTGAGGGAGAGAGAGGACAAGGCTGAAAAATATCCTGTCAGACTGCAGAGCTGGCAGAAAAGACACACACACACACACACACACCTATACAGCCTGTGTGGTTCAAGAACTGGAGCAGGGCATCACATAAGTGTACACACACATAGAGGCTGTGAGGCATTGCTGCGAGACGGAAGCACGGACAAGCTGTCGAAGAGAGGAAAGAGAGGAAGAGGGATATAAGAGGGAGGCTGTGGCTCAGTGAGTAGTAGGGATGTAACGATACCAAAAACTCACGGTACGATAATATCGCGATAAAAAGTCCACGTACGATATTTATCGCGATATTGAAAAATAAAGGGAAAAAAATGTGAATTTCTTTTTACTTTTTTGTTCTCTTTTGAGTAGGATAGTAGTATTTTAAAGTGTCAACAATATAATAATCAGACCCTGCAATAGAATAAATGTTAGGAACTTGGTTACACAAGGATAAGGACTCAAATGCACAACCCGGGAGACAGAGATGAAGTATAAGTAATATACTTTTATTTGCCAAAAGGATATACAAAAAGAAAAAAACACTCTTTGCGAGGTGACAAAAATAAAGAGTTTCAATAAGGCTCAACAAAAAACGCTCACAACGTGAGGAACAAAACGTACAAAAAGTTTTCAGGAGCATGAATCAGGCATGTGTCAAGAGAATTGACACAAACTGATGAGCAGAGTTCTGACATGAGGACAGGACAAGACGAACTGACACTGGGAGACTGGGGAATTTAAACACTCAACAACAAGACACAGGTGAAAACAATCAGGGGCGGGGCTGACGCTGATGAGCGCGGGAGAACACATAAGGAAAGGGAGTCAAGGAACCTGAAATGAGACGTGACAAAAACAAAACAGGAAGTGAAAAACAATACAACATAAACATGAAACATGACTGACTAGCACTTTTGACGGTGCACAACAATAAATCAAGTTTCACTTTAGTTTTTCAAGTAACTGAACTCTAACTCACTCACTCACTCACTCACTCACTCACTCAGCATCATCAAGGTTATCTTTTAGGAATATGAGCATGTCCACATTTCGAGGTAGAAGCTGGGATGTTTGGGCGTTTACAATATCCCCTGCTGTGGAAACAACTCTCTTGCTTGGTACTGATGTTGCTGGGACAGAGAGATATGCTTTGGCCTGGGTGACAGCAGTGGGTAAAACTGTGCATTGTCTCTCCACCACTTCAAAAACAATACAGTTGTTGCCAAGAAGGTGAGGCTTATTGACAGCGCGAGATATAGATATACTGTTGGTACTTGTCAATGTCTCTAGGTGTGTACATGTGGCCCTGTAAATACGATGTCCTTTTGTGTTATCTGTTGTAACCTACTTGCTGCCATGTTGGACAGGTCTCCTTTGAAAAAGAGATCGATGATCTCAATGGGACCATCTGGTTAAATAAAGGTTTTTTTTTAAATAAAAGCGTCAAAACAAATGACATGTAATGTAATAAAAGTAAGAAAGAGTGTGTGTGTGATGCTCAGAGAAAACAGGCAGAGACCTCCTGCTGCCTCTCTCTGTGTTCCTCCATTACCTTGAATAATATTACGCATATTTCTAGCTTTCAAATTATTGGACATCTTGGATAACATTGGGACACAACCTAACAAAATACACAACAGGGTTGGGAAGGTTACTTTAAAAGGTATGGCGTTACAATTACTTTTTAGTATGACAAATGTATCCTCTGCTCAGAGATTTCATTGATAGGAAAAGCTGCCTTTCATGAAGCATATTCAGGCAGCAGCCTATACACCAACACTGAAACACATGAGCACATACTATAGTTTAAAAAAATAAAATCTGAGCTGACAGAAAATGCCCCCGTTAGATTAATACACACAGTTAAGCTCACACACTATTTTATGAACATAGACCGGACAAATAATAATAATTGGTTGTGCTTTGTACAGCGCCACGCCTTCCACAGATGAAATGGATGTATTTATTTATTTATTGTCAAAGCATTTAATTTATTCATTGCTATCGGGATGTTAAGAGCATTCCATGGAATATAACAAAAAGTGTTTAACTGGTGGATATAGAGTTGCTGCGGGGGGGGGGGTTGAGATGCACAGGGTTCAGTGGAGACGCTGCGCACAGCTGATCGACAGCTGGAACATAAACCATGAACACATTTCAGATCCAGTCGTCATGACTACACTCCGGAGGGATTCCCCGATCATTTCTTACAGTTTCTCATCATGGGGGGGTCTCCTGTCCCCGGTGCAAACACACTGCCTGAGGAAGGCTCTGTGTATTGTTTTTGTCATTAACTTTTTTCGGACCACTTATTTATTTATTTTGGTGACGATCCGACCTCCATGCTGCTACTCTGGTTCAAACTGCATCCACCAAACTTTATGATTTATCTCGACCTCCCCAAAAGAACCAAAATCTGACACGGTGTGAAATGCCTTTTTTAGCTGTTCTGTCGTCATTTCCTGCGATCTTCTTCATGCAGTCAGTCAAAATGAATATTAATACGGGGCGTTTCTTTGACTATTTATAGGCAAATATGGGCGTTACGTGAAGCCTGCAAAAGCTGCGCCGCATTTCGAGGGAAAACCGGCGTAGGACTTGCGTACAGTGTTGTATAAATCGGAATATTTTTGTGCGTATTATTTACTGTGTCCTATAAGCCACCTTCCCACGTGAATCCTACGCAAAGCTATATAAATGAGGCCCATGATCCTTTACAACAAACACGATTACGTAATTCCGTTACATGTAATAGCCTACGTTGCTCCAAAAGTCTGTACAAAACATTGTCTAGTTGTTTTGAGACATTTGAATGTTGAAAAGGTACAAATGATAGGCTACCTTTAAGAGTCTACTAACCATGGGCCTGTAGTTGAGCAGTTACTGCAGCAGGACGGGATGTGTTAAATTTGACGATACGATACAGGTTATATGATTATAACAGGTTTCTCCCAGTCAGGACCCTCCAGCTCTCTGTTCGCTTCAAAGGTCAGCACTGTCAAAAGTGTTTTCAATTTGTCTGTGGCATAAATTCATGTGCCATAGCTCGCCAAAGCTGAATGCAATGTAAGAGCTCAGCATGGATGTTTGTTGCCTCCGTGTACAAATCAACTAATGCTGATTCATTTGAAGTCAATTGACTTTTAGTCTTTAAGTTAAAATATTGAGGTGACAATGCAAGTATCCTCCCTCAGGAATGTTACATTTGTGGTATTTGGCTTTATTATTAAATTGGAGTAATTAATTGATTGTCAACACTTCTGAATTATGTCGTACGACGCAGTTAACAAGACTAACTCCACTCTAAGACAGAGGATGGAGACATACAAAGACAATAAGAACCTACAGAGAGAAAGAAAGACACATAGGATCTTGAAGCCAGGTTCATAAACACTCATATATACACACACACACACACACACACACACACACACACACACACACACACACACACACACACACACACACACACACACACACAGAGACCATGTTTCAGTGCTCAGGTGAAGCAACGGTGAAGCAAGGAAAAATTGAAGGCACATAAAAGATTCATCAATTACAGTGTACAGTGAGCAGGCACACACAGACACACAGACACAGTCACAGACACACACACACACATACACACACACACACACACACACACACACACACACACACACACACACACACACACACACACACACACACACACACACACATACAAAGGCTTAGTGCACCTCAGGCCATTGTTACTGTCTGCTTTTTCCTCCATTTGTTAGTGTGTGTGTGTGTGTGTGTGTGTGTGTGTGTGTGTGTGTGTGTGTGTGTGTGTGTGTATGTGGAGAGAGAGAATCTACAGAGTCATGGTAATATCCATTCAGGAAGGTGTCGGCTTTCAGGGGGACGTGTTGACACACGCCCACGTAACCTTGGCAACCGGCAGTCGCTGCGGGTGAAGCACGTTGTTGAGGAGAGCAATTATGCAGTTAGAGCCCTCCCTGAATCATCAAATACAGACACATTAAGTTACACAAAAACACACGCACACACACATTATGGGTCACATGCCGAGTAGAATGTTCGGAGAGGTTCTAGAACACTTTGGGGAGATGAAACACACACACACACACACACACACACACACACACACACACACACACACACACACACACACACACACACACACACACACACACACACACACACACACAAACAAACAAACACATCTCACTCCTGACATCATGTTTTCTACCTCTCATTTTTATAATAAAAAAACAGCTTGGGCCTGTTCCTCTGTTTCTCACCCTTCATCTCTTTTCTTACATTCTCTGAAAACACTCTTCCTCCCTTTTCTGTCACCCATCCTCTCACTTTTTCCTCACCCGTCCATCCATCCCTCTCTCCTCTCCTCTCTTGCTCAGTGTGAGTGCTAGCTTGGACCCAGCAGGTCTTCTCGGAGAGGTATGACACACCACAGCAGCTCACACACAAACACACACAGAAAAACAGACAAAATACATGCTGAGAAAACACACACACACACACACACACACACACACACACACACACACACACACACACACACACACACACACACACACACACACACACACACACACACACACACAAGGCAGGTCATGCAGAGCGACTCAACTACTGCTGTTCAAGAGAAAGCTTGTGTCATATCTGCCTCTCTGTTTCTACATCCTCCATCCTGTTTCTCCATTCCACTTTCTACTTATTTCCACTTTCACTTTTTTTTCCCGCTTTCTGTCTTTCTAGTCTGTTCAGATAAAATATGGCAAACAGAATTAACCAACACAGACAATAACACATGCTAATAACCTCCTACACAACACAGTCTGGCTGGCAGGTTTAAGCCACATTAGGCGCTTTCACACCGGAGTACTTTTCCCCGTACTTTTCCCGTTTAGTTCCGATAGTTCCTGGAATTTTGCGTTCACACCAAAAAGAGTACTTAGTTCAGAGAACTTTTAGCCCCATTTGTAGTGCCTGCTAGAGAGGTGGTACTATTATATCCTGGGGAGAAAAAAGTTCACATTTCAGATTGGCTGGGCGAATTGCAAACCACGCCCCGTAAAACTCTGAAAAGTTTTTGTGAAGCCGCCATTTTATTTCCTCGCATCAGCATTATTAGCATTAGCATTAGCCCAGCGCACCAACTGAGAGACAAAAAATTGAAACAAAAAAAATAACATGGTGGAGATGAGGAGGTGTCGGCGTTCTGGCGATTTACTCGGAAGGCTTCAGTAGAAGCTGCTGGAAGTCCCAGCAGCTTCTACTGAAGCCAGTCCCCAACTAAGGAGACTTCTGGCCGGGGACTTCGGGTGTAGAGATGGGTGAGTCCTGATTCATCCGGATCATTAACCCGGATCCTAGTAATGAGCTGGTCGTGACGAGTCTCCCCTCTCCATTAACCCGAGTCCTTTGAGTCCTACACCTGGTGACGTACAAATTAAAACTATAAATTGCGTCACTCGCTACTCTCCATATAACATGTAAAATCACATTACAACGTACCCCAGTCCATCTGCCTAGCCTTTAGCAAGTATAGCTGCCAGAAGTTATCGTTTGGCTCAGGGGAGGGGACGTGGATCAGTGAAACTTCCTGCAAACTCGTGCGGACTCAGAGCCGTAACCGTAGCAGATCCAGAGATCCAGGCAGACTCATCATGCACGAGTCAACAGCAGACTCAGATTCGCAAATCCTCACTCACTGAATCAAGGGAACTTCCTTCACTTCCTGCAGACTCGTGGGGACTCAGAGCCGTAACCGTATAGCAGATCCAGAGATCCAGTCTCGTCATGCACGAGCATAGCCGCGGGTACTGGGAAGTCATTTTACTTAGGGGGTGCGGACAAAAGTCGGGAGAAATTTCAAAAACAGTAACATGAAGTTTTTCAAATGTACACCATTCACAGCCCCGCCTCCAGCACCCCTACTTCCCGCGGCTATTGTGCACGAGTCAACAGTAGACTCAGAGATTCGCAAATCCTGACTCACTGTGCAAAACATAGCAGAATTGTGCGGACTCAGAGCCGTAACCGTATAGCAGCAGATCCAGAGATCCAGCAGACTCATCGTCATGCACGTCAACAGCAGACTCAGATTCGCCAAATCGCAAAATAACCCTTTTTTTGTGATCAACATTTTTTATTAAAGCAAAATACACTGTGTAGCGGAGGTTAATGTAACGTTAGATTAATATGCTCGTGAAATGCAACAACTTTTCGGTTTCACCGGTAGGATTTCTACGCTCTTGGTGATGCTGACTCATATGTTTCAAAGGACTCGTATGATCCGGATCTCTTCAATGACTGACTCAGAAGACTCAGAGTCCGTAAAAGGATCCGGATTTGCCATCTCTATTCGGGTGGCAGTATACGCCGTGAAGTTGTTTGCCTGCCAGTAAATCCAAAGCAGAAGAAGACGAAGTGACGTCAGCGGCTTCTTTGCGTAATCTGCAGGGAACTTATTCCGGTGTGAATGCGATCTGTACTTAGTTCCATGGGGGTACTAAGTGCTGGGCACTAAGTGCTGGGCACTAAGTGCTGGGCACTAAGTGCTGGGCACTAAGTGCTGGGCACTAAGTGCTGGGCACTAAGTGCTGGGCAGTGGGCTCTAAGTATGGCAAAGTACTTGGTGTGAAAGCGGCTAATGGCAGTTTTTTATTTTACATTGTGTAAGAAACATACATTTGTGGCCAAGTAATCCATTCCAGTTTATTTAAATAGGAAATATTATTATAATTTCAAGGTCCATATTTGTATTTTGCGCAGACATGTCTCCATGCTTTGATATTCAAAAAGCTCTTTATTTCTCTCATACTGCCTGTGCTGCAGCACCTCTTTTCACCCTCTGTCTGAAACCAGAGCCCATTCTGCTCTGAGTGGTTAGCTGGCTGGCTCTGTTGTGATTGGTCAACTGCTTAGAGATGTCCTGCCCCTTACCCTATCACGTACAATGTGTTGGAGCGCTAGCCAATAGAAGCGTGAGTGTTACAAAGTGATGTCACTATGTTACGGAAGTAAACAGAGAAGTCCAATAGAGGCATTTCAGGCAGGGGGGGGGGGGGTGTAGGAGAGAAACTCCCTCTGGAGGGAACACAGGGATTTTAGCCTTTGCAGACCACTAAAACTGAGGTTAACCCCAGCATCTATGAGTAAATGGCGCAGCCCTCTAAGGCTATCGCTATTGGGTAATCCCCCTGCGCACCCGCGCAGCACTGAAAACTTGTAGTCCACGCCCACCCGCAAGGTGGGCCCCACCCTCGGCCTCCTTCCGGTATAAATAGGAAGGAGGCCCGGCAATCTGCTCCCATACAAAATAACTTTTCTTCAGCTATTCGTACAGCCAGTGGGGCCCCGCACTTATGGCGCATTTCCACTGCAACGGGGTAGCCCCGTTTAAGCGTCCCTAAGCGTCCTCGCTCAGGCCTCGCTGGCCGTCCGAGGCCGTGGCGCATTTCCATTACAGTTTAGGACCTGGGGTAGCAACGCAGTGTAGGCGGGGCGATCAGCTTTGTTTTTGTTCACATTTCGAGTTGTTCCGTCGAGCTCCCGCTGGATTTGATCATCCCCAATGAGATGTAGGAACGTCGTCACCTCCTCGGTCGACCACGGTGTGCTTTTCTTATTAGACGTAGCCATTTTTGTAGCTCATCCGTTTACAAAATGCTGTTTATAAAAATGCTGCAAGCTTGCTTCTAAATATATATGCGACGCTAGGGATGAACTTGCGCGCGATCTTGTGACGATTCTCTCTGACCAATCAGCAGTCGAGAGTGTTGACGTCACTAGTTCAGCCCTGGCCCTGGTCTGATAGAACCACGATTTTATGGGGCCGGAAAAAGAGGGAAAAAGTACCCGCTACTAGGCTATATGGAAAGGCCACCAAAAACTGGCCTGGCGGCTTGAGGACGGTTAAGGACGCTTAAACGGGGCTACCCGCTGCAGTGGAAATGCGCCATTAGAGGGCTGCGCCATTTACTCATAGAAGCTGGGGTTACAGTAGGTAACCTCAGTTCTATTTCGTATATGGCTTCGCCCTCTAAGGCTATCGCTATTGGGTTAAGGGCGAAGCATGATGTAGTCTGCGCCCCACTGGGTCCGCCCGGCACTAGAAGCACAGACACACCTGCTCAATAACACCCCCTGCCTGTTGTGCCATGCGTAATGGCGCATCACCGTCCCTGGAACATAGCAAAACATGCCTATCTTCCCTGACGGGGTGAAGGCTGGGAACAATACATACCGGCCGCTGTGAGAAAGTAGAGACGAAGGTCCCACCTTGTCCTGCGATCATAGAGGGGGAACAGCAGCTCTCTGCGTGTCAGACAGGTAGGAGAGCGCCCAGCTGGATCCCTGACGTCACTCACTCTGACCAGGCACTCCGTACAAAGTGTGTCAGAGGAAAAAGGAACATCCCTCCTATAAGAGGGAAAAAGGGCCGCTCTCCGCATGCCGAGAGGCAGGAGAGAGGCGCACAGCTGGCTCTCTGACGTCACTCACTCCGATGTCAGGACACCCAGTACAGGGTGTGTCAGAGAGGAATGGGAGACATCTCTCAAATAAAAATGAATAAATGAACAGGGGGAAGACCAAGATGCAGCAGTGCAAATATCTTCCACTGACATTCCTCAGTGCAACGCCGTGGAGGAGGAAATTCCTCTGGTGGAGTGCGCAGTGATGTTCTCCGGGGGCTCCACCCCAGAGGAGACATATGCCTGTGACACAGCCTCACACAGCCAGTGTGACAGCCGTTGTGCAGACAGAGGTTGCCCGATCGAGCGCTCTCTATAGTGCACAAACAGGCGCTGAGAACGGCGCCAGGCCGCCGTGCGCGCCACATAGCAAGACAGCGCGCGCACAGGACAGAGGAGATGAGACGTGGCTTCTTCCTCCGACCTGTAAGGAGGGGGGAATAAGCCATCCAGGGTGATCACTCTTGACCTAAAAGAGTTGTGATGACCTTAGGCATGAAGCCGGGTTAGGACGTAAAACAGCTGAACTGCCATCTCCTTGGATCCGGAGACATGACGGAGCCACAGAGAGAGCAGACAAATCACTCACCCTTTTCTCTGATAGAGCCAAAAGTAGTACTACTTTGGCTGAAAACAGTTTAAGGGGAACCTGATCAGGTTCAAATGGGGCTTTGCTTTAGTGCGTGTAACACCAAAGCCAATTCCCACTGAGGCGCCAGTGCGCGTGACATAGGTCTGAGTCTCCATACTCCTCGCATACAACGGCTGCTGCGCTCTGCGAGCCCCTCTGTTAATTTCGTCGGGAATATACATTGCTCTGATGGAGAGCAACGTGTGTGTGCGCGCCCAGAACAGCAGCCGCCTGGCTGCGTTCAGAAGCTGCGCAGATCGTACTCCTCCCTGGTGATTGAGGTAGGCTGCTTCCATAGCCGTGGCCTGTTGTCTGTGCAAATCAACACCTGTTTGATTGTACAGCAACGGGGCGACTCCCCCGTTCTTTTCCGAGATTTAGACAAATAGCGGGGGTAAAAACCGCGCAAGACACTGTTCCTGGGATGACAGGAGTGTTTCTTGTATCCCATGGAACTGCTGGGGGGAGAGGCTTCTCTGTGATGTGCCGTAATGTTCATCATGGTGACGAGCCACGCCATCGCCGCTGCCCGTGAGGCAAAAGGGCTGCGAGGGAGTTTCCACATGCTGCATTTCACTCCGTCTCTCATCATGAGGCGCATACACACGCCCAGAGGATGAGAGGTGTGTGTATGCTGTCCACACGAGGCGTTATAACGGTGCTCGTGGATTTATTATGACCGTGTGTAGGAGGCATATCTGGGACAGAGGAATGCCGCGAGCTCTGCAGTTTATAAACCAATAGGTTAAAACAGCAGGCTTCTTCAGCGAATGAACCACCTCTGGAGTGTCCCCCTGTTGGAAGAGACCCAAGGGGATCATCACGTGACCAGCTGACGCCAACGCCGAGCAGCTGCGTCACTGTGGGCTGTGTGGGTTGTGACATGCCGGAGGAGAGCTGTCAGTTTCTCCACTTGCTGCCGCGAGAGCCGCGCTCTGCTGGCTGAGTTTAATTCCACTCCAGATAACCGTTTGTCTGAGAGGGAAGAGGACAGCTCTTCTTCCAATTCATTATGAAACCCAGGCTTTGACAGATGCGATACGAGATGTACCGTCTGTAAAGCGACTTCCTCCCTGGAGCGAGCCAGCAAATAGCAGGTCGTCCAGAGAAAACCACACTCTCATCCCTCCTCTGTGTAGTGGCTCCAGCCTTCTCTATACAAAAATGGGAGGAGCCAGGAAATATCCGAATGGCAGACGATTGTCTGGTCTGATATTCCCTGAAATGAGAAAACGCAGGAATTTCCTGTGTTTTGGGATGATGGGTACGTGGAAGTATGCATCCTTCAGGTGGAAGTGAACCAGTCGTTCTGGTGAACACATTCCAGCACCTGTTTGATTGTCAGCATGTGGAATACTGACAGATCGAGGATGTCTCATTGCCCCAGTCTTTTTCGGGATTAGAAAAATAACGGGAGTGAAAACCCCTGATTTTCCTCCCTTTGAGGAACCCTGGAAATATCCTCTTTCAACAGGAGTTCCCGCGGCTCGGATTGGAGCGCAAGACATAGCTTCTGGGAGGACAGGAGTGTTTCCTGTATCCCATTGAACTGTGGGGGGGGGGGGGGGGAGAGGCGAACTGCAGGACGTATCCTCTGCTGATCAGCCTGCTCATCCATCTGTCCATCAGACCCACGCACTGCCACTCTGAGAAAAACTGTGAGAGCGGGCGCACGTGCTCGAGATGTGCGAGCCACGCCAGAGCCCCTGCCGCCGCTGCCCGTGAGGCAACCCAAGGTGTGCTTGGACCGAAAGGGCTGCGCGGGGGCCTCCACACGCTGCGTCTCACTCCGACTCTCATCATGAGGCGCGTACACGCTCAGGGGATGGATGGAGGTTTGTGCAGTGCTGCCCCCATGAGGCGTTATAACGACGCTCATGGGTTTATTAAGGCCGTGTGTACGAGGCGTATCTCGGACAGAGGAATGCCGCGAGCTCTGTAGTTTATTAACCAACAGGCTAAAACCAGGCTTCTGCAGCGAGCCCTGCTGTCTACTAATCAACAGATTAGTGGCAGCCGGCTTAATTAGCGCGCTCTGAAATGTATTAACCGACAGGTTAAAACCAGGCTTTAGCAACGAGCCCTGCTGGCTATTAACCAACAGGTTATAGCAGCTGGTTTACACAGGGCGTGAGGCAACCCCAGGTGGGCTTGGACCGAAAGGGCTGCGCGGGGGCCTCCACACGCTGCGTCTCACTCCGACTCTCATCATGAGGCGCATACACGCTCAGGGGATGGATGGAGGTGTGTGCAGTGCTGCCCACATGAGGCGTTATAACGGCGCTCATGGGTTTAGTATGACCGTGTGTAGGAGGCGTGTCTCGGACAGAGGAATGCCGCGAGCTCTCTAGGGAGACCCTGTGGGGAGCGGAGACATGGGACGGAGCCCCTGCAGCCGCCGAAGGGCGAGTCTGATGCCGAGGCGGTTGCTGTGGGCGTCTCTCCGCTTGCGGCCTCCTGTGGCCGGCGTGGACGCCGCAGCTGCTGCAGGCGTTGGTGCCGCTGTGGGCGCTCAGCAGGCTGGAGCCAGCTGTACATGCTGGCGAATGCCGTCCGCCTGTTCCGCGGCCGTCTTCATGGACTCCACCATGGCGTGGAACTGGGGTCCGAACAGCCCGTCCGGGCTGATTGGAGCGTCCAGGAGCACTTTTCTGGCCGTCTCCGTAACAGACGCCTGTTTCCGCCAGAGGTGGCGCTGGATCTGTGTCACCCGCGCGGAAATCCTCGCCTGGGAGACAGCAACGGACGCGCACAGAATGAGCGCCGTGCTGGCCGCCTTGCTGATTTCCTCTGCCTCGGTGGTGGACCTCTACCAGTGTCACCACCGAGTTGGAGAGCAGCGCGATGTTATTCGCCGCCGCGCTGTGGCGACGGAGAGGGGGAAAGCATGTTCGGCCGCCAAGCTGGCACCCTGCTCTGACTCTGTCTCCCCCGTCCGGAGGAGAGGAGGGAGGGGAGAATCGCACGGTAAACCGTGGAGGGAGGCGGGGCAGGAGTTGCTTTTCTTCGGACTCCTGCCGGCACTCGGCCCCAGGGACACGAGGCCCCGTCCGCGGCTCGTAAGCCTGGACGGGCCAATCGTCCTCCTCGGCCACAGCAGCAAGAGCGTCCGCTCTCCGCTTCCTGTCGCCCGAAGGGAGACGGGCGCAGTGTGTGCATGCTACCTGCTGGTTTAGAGCCGCGTACGCGTGCTCTGACCCCAGGCAGGATTCGCATAATGCTTTTATCGCTGCTGGTCATAACTCATTATGAACCCAGAGCCACATGAGGGACAATCGCGGACGCAGTTGTTGCTCATGATGATTCTCAATTGCTGTGCTTCAGTAACTGTGCTGGTTTGCTGAAGAAAAGAGGGAGCAGATTGCCGGGCCTCCTTCCTATTTATACCGGAAGGAGGCCCGGCAATCTGCTCCCTCTTTTCTTCAGCAAACCAGCACAGTTACTGAAGCACAGCAATTGAGAATCATCATGAGCCCTTCCTATTTATACCGGAAGGAGGCCCGAGGGTGGGGCCCACCTTGTGGGCGTGGACTACAAGTTTTCAGTAGCCTTAGAGGGCGAAGCCATATACGAAATAGAACCATAGAACACACTACAGGGAATCTAATTAGGATTGATGTGCGGCTGTTTTTTCAGTTTATTCCCACAGGGTGTGTCCAGCAAACTGACGAGCCACGCTCACAATTTAGCAACATTTAGCAGAGGGCGGCTGTTAATCTCCCACTCTGTTTATAACTCAAGGTGTTTCGCGATCATTATGAAGCTTGGTATTCATGTCAGGATCTCTATTTTGAAAATGCATGACACACCGTGCGCCCGAGCACCAAGGACGGAGGTGTAGCCGGGCCACAGGGGACAGTGCAGTTAACGGCTTTAATTTTGCCCTTGATGAATTTACAGGATATACGTTGAAAGCAGAGAGGGACATGAAGGATAGTCACCAGACAATTGTGGTGCTTTCCATTTGTTATTCAAATCAATGTTTAAACCAAAGATTCTGTTTTTTTTTAAAAACAACTCCAAAACAAATCCAACCCTTTAGGAGTTACTTTTCTGATTAATTGAAATAGCAATGATGCTATATCAAGAATAATAATTAAAGTAAATTGCTGTAAAACAGGGGTGGGGAACCTCCGGCCTCCGGGTCATATACGAACCGCGAGACCATTTGGTACGGCCCTCGAGGTAATTTATAAACACACGCAAAAGAGAAAAAAATTAAAGAAATCTATACCGCAAAATATTAAACAAGAGTTCCTGTTTTTCCTGGCCAAGGTCAGGGTCCTTGAACACAACACGAGCCTAACGTGTCATCACGTGGTATATGTCTCATCTGACAGGGGTGTAATTCTGACCGAGAGCACCAGAACGTTGCTCCGGGCCAGCACTTCAGAAATTGCAGTACCCATAAGGAGCCGTACACATGCCGCAGTATTTGCGTGGCTGTGTCTTTAGTTGAAAGCCCAGTGGCGATCTGCTCATCTGTCATACTGATCATACAGTCAATAACTTTGTTGTTATTAGCATCTGGTTAGCTAGCTATGCTAACAACCAGTGAGGTAAAGGCACATCTTTGATCATTATAGTTATAAAAAATAAGAGAATAAAGTAAACAGGTATAAAATACTATATGACAGTAAAAAAAAGTTGTTATTAATAAACAAGAATACAGTTTAAAAGGTGAGTGATTTGTAAAATATCCATAAAGAAAAAGAAAATCTGCTTACAGTTCTGTTTCATATGGGTGTTGAGAGATGTATCCAGATCTCTTAATTTTGCTCTCAAAGTGCACCAGATTGATGCTTTTAACTTCAACATTTAAAAAAAAAAATCTTCCCAGGGGAGCATGCCCCCCGGACCCCCCTAGAGGAGGCTAGGTCCCCCCCCCCCCACTTAAATCATGTTCACATGGACAGGAAACTAAATACATTTACACACATCTTGTGTCCATATATATCTTTCTGTTGTGGTGGTCATGCCACACCGTGCACGTGCATGCGCGAGTCATGGTAAGACATCTGGATTAAGAGGTTGCTTTTTCTTTGCACAGCATGAAAGAAAGGCCAAATGGCTGTGATAGTTTTTTTAAGCAGAGGTCAATAATTTGTACGGCCCTAGGAGGATGTTGAACAAATTGAAATGGCCCTTGAGGGGAAAAAGGTTCCCCACCCCTGCTGTAAAATGTATTCTCTTCTGATTATTATTATTAACATTTTTATTTAGAAAATGTACAATTGTTTTCAACATTGTTAAAATGGGCTTAAGATTTTCATTGCCAACAGCCAGCTGTAGCTCTTGTACAAATGACAAATAGAGCCTTGAGTCTTTGAGTCATGAGTTGGAGGTTAGAAAAAGAGAGAGATGCAGAGCGAAAGAAGCAACAGCAAAGACAATTCTAAAGAGAGAAGAAGTTTAGACGAATAAAATGAGGACAAGGGACCAGTGGTTGCTGTGTTTTACGGGGGACAGTTTCAGAAAGAGGAACATTTGTAAAAAATACTGCAGACCCCTATAATGGCTGCAATTAAATGTATGTATTTGTACAAAACATGACTTCCATGGGTTAACATAAGGGATCTATTGAAGGGCAGTGTGAACAGAAGGATTACTGCTGCAGAATATGGGTAACTGTGTATACACTGGTGAAAAACTCTCTTCTTACAGAGGAGAGGACGAGAGGAGTTGATGTCAGTTGTGCTCGGCTGCTTCTTTTCCGTGTAAAACGGGCTGTTTCTGCAGCTCCTCTCCCTCTCTGTTATCCTCACCTGATCACTGCTGCCCCCCTCTCCCTCTCTCCCTCCCTCTGTGCTTCTCCTCAGCTCTTCCTCTCTTTATCTCTTCCTCCTTCACTCTTTCTCCACCACTCTTCCACACTCCGCTGCTTCTAGCAAATGGCTCCCCTGTCATATTATCTTACACCCACACACACACATCGCGCACACACAAAGTGATGCAAGCATTTAAAAAAAAATACTGTTTACATGCAAAAAACACATATTCACAGACATATGTTCTCCTGCCTGTCACACACACACACACACACACACACACACACACACACACACACACACACACACACACACACACACACACACACACACACACACACACACACACACACATACTCTGGGGGTAAGAGAGGCCCACCGCAGGGGATGAAGGTAACAACTTGGTCGCGTATTAAAAAAAAGATACTCCGTTCCTTCTGTTGTATTTGATCTTTTTAATGCTTTGATACACTAAATAAGCAATTTAGAAAATATATGCCATATATAGGCTAGCTGTCTATCATTGATACACTTTGCGTACCAGATAGGCTACTAAAATTAGTTTCAAAACTTAAGCAATGGCAGATGTTAGACAACAGCTTCAAAGTGATTATTTTGGGTCTTTATGAGAGATACATGAGAGAAGAGAAGACTCAATGGATTGTTTCTCCACCACAGTCATTTAAGGACACCCCAGCCTTATATATGTTATATGTGCACACGATGCATTCACTGGCAGCTGCAGTAACGACACATATGTAACACCATCAAGGACATTTGTTCTTTACAGATCTCAGATAGGCTACTGTGCCGGAGAACTGTAACACAAAGCCGAGTAAAGTTTATTTATATTCAGTGTGTGCGTGTGTGTGTTTTCATACTTCTCAATATCACACACACTTCCACAAAGACTTTAGAAAGCAATACAGTTTGTTGAAATGAATTAAAGTAGACTTTTACGTATTTGTTGTAGCCTATGTTCTTGCTATATTATTTTATGAGCTGAATTTTGTTATATTGCATGTTTGAAATTGGGCAGTTATTCCTCTCATTTGACTGATAAAATGCCAATATATATATATATATGTTTTTATTTTGCAACAAAGTAGCCTAACAGCACAGAAGCTGTTTCAAAAGAGACAAAGAACACAGTATTCTGTTATGTGGCCGTTGTGGAGAAGCTTTGCTATATCCACACAACAACAACACCAGCAAAAAAAACGCAAATAAAAAATACTTTATATTTATGCCAAGTGAGCGGGGTGAAAAGGACTTCTCCGCTCGGCTTCTGTGTTTCCTGTGTGGTCCGCTCAAAGGGTTAAAGCCCAGAGTGAACTGAATTGTAAGAAGTTGGTTTCCAAGGGAAACTGTTCTCACCGTTCCAGCTGAGGCGGAACAAACCAACTGACTGACACGGAGGGGGTAGGGGGGTGCGATAAGAATACGAATTAATGTCGCGCTGCATCGCATATTAAATATCACCATACATATGTCCAAGCATTAGAATACGTTGAGGACGCTACTTGCAGCATTCTTTGTTATTTCATCTCTGTTTAATGGCTCAAATTAGTACTACTACTTGCCTCCACCCCTGCCGTACAGCTAGAGTGCCGGGGTCCCTGCCAAGTCGGTTTGAAAAGAGCAGACAAAGGCTTTGAGCCCAGGACGCCCCTCTCTCTCTCTCACTCTGCCTACAAAGCCAACCTAGCTCTATCTTTCCTGCTTTTCTATCATGGACATGTTTTTGAACAGGCGGCGTACAGAGTGATGGTTTTATTTTTACTTTCTTATTCTGAAATGCACGACCGTCTGGATCCCCGCTCGGCCGAGAGAGGAAGGCTTTCAGTAGGTTTAATACAAGGAAGCGTCGTCTGAGAGAGGGAGAGAGAGGGGGAAGGATTGACGTTTTCCTCCTCTCCTCCTCCTTCCTATAGCCCCCTCTCCTCCTCTTTTTGGCGGAGAGAGGAGTTGAGGCAGGAATAAACGCTTTTTTTTTGTTTTTCCTCATTTTTAAATGCAGTTGAATCCTACTGCGCAACGAGACCGGATCACGTGGGTTTGGAGAGAGTTGGATCGATGTTGGACAGTTCAGTGTGAGAAAAGAGAGAAACAAACAACTCCTATTTCTTTTTACTTCTGTGGATAACTGGGACTGTTGATACTTTTGCATAATTGCAAGAGAAGGGGAGAAGGGTATTTGCTCAGCCTTGGAGGTGTGGAGTATTAATTCTTATATGCCTGGGGTTTGAAAAACAATGGAGACGCACATTTCGTGCCTCTTCCCGGAAATTTTGGCCATGATTTTTAGCTATCTGGACGTGAGGGACAAAGGCAGGGTAGCACAAGTGTGTATCGCTTGGAAGGACGCTTCCTACCACAAGTCAGTGTGGAGGGGGGTGGAGGCCAAGCTGCACCTCCGCCGGGCCAATCCCTCTCTGTTCCCCAGCCTCCAAGCCAGGGGCATCCGGAGGGTCCAGATCCTGTCCCTGCGCCGCAGCTTGAGTTATGTGATCCAGGGAATGCCTAACATCGAGTCCCTCAATCTGTCCGGTTGCTACAACCTCACAGATAACGGGCTGGGTCATGCGTTTGTGCAGGAGATCCCATCTCTGAGGGTTTTGAACCTGAGTCTGTGCAAGCAGATCACAGACTCCAGTCTGGGCAGGATAGCTCAGTATCTGAAGAACCTGGAGGTGCTGGAGCTTGGTGGCTGCAGCAACATCACCAACACTGGGCTTCTGTTGATAGCCTGGGGCCTCCACCGGCTCAAGAGCCTCAATCTGAGGTCCTGCAGGCATGTCTCGGATGTGGGGATTGGACACCTGGCCGGTATGACCCGCAGCGCGGCGGAGGGCTGTTTGAACCTGGAGTACCTGACTCTGCAGGACTGTCAGAAACTGACGGACCTGTCACTCAAACACATTTCCAAGGGGCTGACCAAGCTCCGGGTTCTGAACCTGAGCTTCTGCGGGGGGATCTCAGACGCTGGGATGATCCACCTCTCCCACATGGCCTCGCTGTGGAGTCTCAACCTACGATCCTGTGACAACATCAGTGACACGGGGACCATGCACCTCGCCATGGGCACCCTGAGGCTCTCCGGGCTTGACGTCTCCTTCTGCGATAAGATAGGGGACCAGTCCCTAGCATACATCGCCCAGGGGCTGTACCAGCTCAAGTCCCTGTCCCTGTGCTCGTGTCACATCTCTGATGACGGGATAAACCGTATGGTGAGGCAGATGCACGAGCTGAGGACCCTGAACATTGGACAGTGTGTGCGCATCACGGACAAAGGGCTGGAGCTCATAGCGGACCACCTGACCCAGCTGGCGGGCATCGACCTGTATGGATGTACCAAGATCACCAAGAGGGGGCTGGAGAGGATCACACAGCTCCCCTGCCTTAAAGTGTTGAACCTGGGACTCTGGCAGATGACAGAGAGTGAGAAAGTGAGGTGATTGGAAATGTTTTGCCCTTTTTGCTCTTCTGGTTTTGGATGGGGACCGAGGGGGGCCTGAGGAGCAGAAAGAGGGGGAATAGTTGGGCGGGTAAATTTCTTTTCTTGTTTAAAAAGAGAGAAAGCCTCCTGTGGGGTTGTGTAAGGTGTGCTTCTCCCATGTGACAACAATTATGTTCATGTTTTATTTTTCCTCTGTTGGCCTTGCAAGGTTTCAATTTGTGTTTGATATTACCTAATATCCTGCCTGGTAGGAAGCAATTTAAACTTACTTTTGCTATGAGCTCATGAAAACCCCTCTTAGCAAACATTTAGATCTTGTATAATTCAGTTTTAATATCTCAGAAAGTCTGACATACTGGAATAACTTGCAATGCAGAGCTTGTTTCACATTCATTTACTGAAACTTGCTTCAAGAACAATTCTTAAAGTTTGCATCCATCCAAAGTTGCATCCACGTTTTGATTTAAAGCAAAGTGAGGTTTAAAAACTTTTATTTGTATTGTTTTAAAGTGAGTCTGGATCGAATACACTTATGACTAATCTCCGCTACAGCCATCACGCCTAAAAAACATTTGGCTACCTCGTATGTGGTTGTTTTCAAAGGGGTGTATACCCTTAAAAAAAAAACAGAAGGAAAGCGAGAATGAGAGACTGGGAGAAAATGTGCCTAAAGGGACTGTGTCTGCCCCCTCCCCCACCCCTCCCCCTCCTCCGTGAGCAGAGCTGGAGAAAGGATACAATCTAACTACCTTTGTTAATTTAGCCCCGTAAACAGCAACTATTTCCCAGAGAGAAAGAGAAAGGGGAAAACGAGCTGTAAAATCTTTTCAGATTTTAATGACGACGCTTTATGCAAAAAAAAAACAACCCCGCTTGTGTGCAAGAGCTTTTATATGGTTTGTTTTCCTCATTATTTTGGGATAAAGTCCAACTTTTATGTCCTTAAGAGACGTGATATGTTCAAGCTTTGACATACTGTATAAAGGAGGCAAGATTATCAGCATATCCTTAGAAGAAATACCTACATTCACATAGGAATATCAAAGTGCTACAATGCTAAATTAAATATATAATCAGGCTGGTATTAAACCCAACGTTCAACCATAAGCAGGAATGTTTTTTTTTTCTAAGGGGTGCTGGTGGGAATAAATGTCAGTGGATGTTCAGAGCGTCGTACTTCAAATTGAAGTGATTTCTATATCTTCTACCCTTTTATTGATCAAAAATAAACCAGGGTTTGTCTCATGGCTTTATTTTCCCACGTTAATGCCAACACAGGTCGCATTCATATTCATGTTGCTCTCACCGGTGAGAGAGAGGGAGGGAGGAAAAGAGAGGAGGGGTAAGGGATATATTTTTTCTCCTCTTTTTCTCCATCTCTCCCCGAATAAAAATACCCTGAATCCATTTTGAGACATGCTCAGAATAAGGAGCCATCGATTATTTTTCTTTCCCTCTCTCCGTGTCGGGTTACAGGCGGAATGCATCTCTTTCTCTCCCCATCTCTCTCTTTCACACACACCAAACACACACACACACTTGCACACACCGAGGCCTGTGTGTGTGCACGTTTTAATGTAATGCAATGACCTGCTAAAATTAATATACGGATGTGCGTCCTGCTGAAAAAGCTGTGTGTGTTTGAAAATAAAAAAGATGTACTGTATATTATGTGTTTGTAAAGAAGAAGAAAAACTGCAGAATCCCAAAATTAAATTGTTTTATATTCTTACGGTTTAAACAATTAAAGATATTTATATAATGAACGAAAAATAGCTGTGTGGCCTACTTTTGTGTAGGTGTAGCACTTCCCTGTTGTCATGCTGTGTGTCTTTTCTTTAAGGATGTGAACAATCTCTCCACATTGTTATTGTCGAACATTGTTTATTCCTTAAACAGTCAGTATTGTTATATTGTCCATTATCATGAGCATTTACTACAATTGGGGCTTTTGTAAGAATGCCTAGCTCCTAATAACCACCCACACATTTCTGAGTATTGTCCCTGATCAGTCCAGCCTTGCTTCTCAAAGGGCTGAAAGACGAACAAATTTGTGTTGTTTTATTATTTACGAGGAGATTCAAAATGGATGCTTGCCGTCTTGATTTGGCTGCAGTGCCTGTGTAATTAATTATCACCACAGCGTTTATTATAGGAAGCTGTTCTAGCCTGCTGACTTTTTTTAATCATCAACGTCTGTCTTTCATCCTGAAATGCAGCAGAGAAAAAGGTGTAGCAGCTCAACTGGTAGGGCAGTTTGGTCTCACATTTAAGTCTCAAAGATTTCATGGTTAATATGTCAGGTTTTGGGTGTTCGTTTTATTTATTTTATGACAGAGCTGCGTCTGTACGGCTGCATGTGCGGAGTAATGAGATCTAAAGTTGGTTAGAGTAGATTTCCCTCTTTCTGCTTTCCATCAGGACGTGCCCTGTGTGTGAAGTGACACACACACACACACACACACACACACACACACACACACACACACACACACACACACACACACACACACACACACACACACACACACACACACACACACACACACACACACACACACACACACACAGTTGCCAGTCCAGTCAGTAGCCATTGTCTGTCTTTAGAAGTTAGGAAGGCAGATTTTGGTGGGGGGTTTTGTTTTCTTCTTTTTCCTCTCTTTTTCCTCTATTTCTCCTCCTTGTTCAGTCACGCATACCAGATCCTAGACCAGGCAGGATAACTCCCCCCCCACCGATACCCCAACTCCTTGCTCCCCCCTTCAGCCACACACACACACACACACACGCTTTTTAGCATTCCACACCATCATTCAAAGCATTTAAGCATTCTCCCTCCCCTGACTCTCTGTCTATGGGGATTTGGGGATAAAGGCCAGCGGAGGGATTGTTGACCACAGGGACAGAGAGACGGGAAGAAAGAGGACAGAGAGAGGAGGGAATGTCACTGTTTCTTAAGTTTGCTTTAGCTGGCCTTTGGTCTTGTGCAATAACTCTGCAACGAGTGCACACTGAGATGTGAAAGATTCGTCTGTGACATTTTGTGCCTCTTTATCCTCGTTACATCTGAAAATCGGTTTGGAAAACCCAGAAAGAAATATATATAGACTTAAAAGTTGAGCTATGAATGCCTATGTGTTTTGCCTATAAAGTAAGAGTGTTTTAAATGATGACCAAACATGTGGTTAATCCACGTGAGTCAGTTTGGTTGAATTCAAGAAGAAAGTTAGAAGTTAAAATAAAAGGGGGGTGTAGTTACAATTGGAGCTTGAAAACGGATAAATGAATAGAGAGGTGGGAGGCGTACAACGCAGCCAATTGTTTCTTTATCATTCGACATTTGGGTCTGCAGACCTTTGCCAACAGATACAGGAGACTTACGAGACAAGGTCACATGACGCGCTCTACAGAAAGGTCTGCAGGCTGAGATGTAGACTGACAGAGATACAATCAGCTGCATTCAAATGATAATGTGATACTTTATTAATCCCCATTGGTAAAGTCTCTTTTTGTCTGTCCCCCTCCACAGGGAGGTCTGAGGTCAGGCTCAGCTATACTGGGGAGTCTTGCTCAAGGACACATCAGCAGGGTGGAGGGTTGTCATGTTTTTTCTACATTCGGTCACCTTGCCTCACTGTCCTCCATTGCTGTTTGTTTGAGAGTCCTTGGAGGCGGGCCACCTGTGTAGCACCAATTCCTTAAAAACTGAAACGATGAGACAATTCTCCCAGAACAGACTGTGAGGGGAATGCAAATGCCTCCCTTATTGTATCAGTTGCAGTCTCAATTTGCATTTTGAATAAGAGAGAGCTGAGTGTGGATGAAGCTCCTGAGTTTCACTGCCGGATGTTGTGCATTATGTGGTAACAGAGCATGATATGTAGCTCCATTGTAAACCTTAAACATCCATTGTATGGAAACAAGTGTAACCTAAAGGATATTGATATTTATTTTCTTTACACAAAAATGTAATCGAAATGACTGCAGATCACCAAATCGAATTGTTGTTTTTAAAAGACTACTGTACGCATGCTAACACAGAGCAAGTATTCTGTAACAATTTGGGACCATGGGCTTGTTTTCTTTCCATCCAATAGAGTGGCGAAGTCACGCCCATCTACTTCCGGAAAAATCATGTATTGAAGTCAATGGAGAGAGAAAACTTATCTTTCGATCCCGTTTAAATTGTGCCATGAATTACACATATGATGTTTGTCAATCTTAAAAAATCATTTCCATGTCAAAAAAGTCACAGTTTGTCGTAAAACTGTTGAAATATAAGACTATGAAAAATACGCAACTATAAAGACTACACATCCCAGAGTTGCGTAAGTGATGTCATAACTGATGTCACAATTGTTTTCCTCCGCTAAATATAAGAGATAGCTAAGAAAATATAACTTTAACAAGATGCCTGTGTGTAGTGATGGTGAGATGAAGCCTTATGAAGCTTTGAAGCTTTCCAGCCAATTGGTTCGCAAAAGGGTTCATCTCATGAGGCTTCATCATGGGCTTCATTTGAACACAAACCCCCTGTTGGTCAAAGTGTGTAAAACAGGCAGGTTGGACATCTCAACAGTGTGCTCTATCTCATACCGAGTTCCCAATGAGTAAAGCCTTAGAATAACTCTAAACAACGAACATAAAATCATATCTTCATGTTAACAATATTGTTTTTATTCCAGTTCAATGATTGTGATTGAAAAGCCTAAGGAGGCTGGTAAACATTGCAAAGAGGGATTTGCATTCCTTCATAAACTTAACCATGTTGTAGCCTGAGAAAGGCTAAACCATATCAAAGAATACATTTATTAACTACATTGTCTCATTTAGCTGTAGCTTTTATAAACAACAAAAAATACGTATTGTTCAGTCGTTGAACCAGAGACCCTGCGGTCGTGAGTCAACTGCTTTCCAGCTGAGCCACAGCACACACACTACAGCTCTCTGAAAACACTGGAACATATTTATTCCTGTATTTATTCATGTTTTTATTCCTACATTTATTTATGCTTGTATCTATTTATACGTTATGACATGTTTTGACCTCTATATAGGTGAGGGTTTGAGCTCTCTTGATTCCATCGTGTCACCGGGCCCGGGTACAGGAGGGGTAATATGGTTCTTATTATACATCCATTGTGAGCGTTGTGGTTCAACGGTTCAACCGATCTGAATCGCTTCGTGAAGCAGTCACGTGGTATCGACAGGCAGCGAGGCTTCGTTTGTCATCGATGACGTCACTGGCACAAAACGATACAAGCCTCGATACATGCTTCACAAAAAGCTTCGGGGATTACTCGACACACGCTCCGAAGCCTCGGCGCAATACGTAACATCACTACCTGTGTGCTTAGTACCAGGTTGTTATCATACCAGCAATGGGTCTTGCTCGTTCTTTCGCTTCCCGTCTGATGAAAGGACCAGGAGTGGCTGGATCAAGTTAGCTACCTAGCTAGTAGCTAGCACGTTAGTTAGCATTACAGCCTTGTCATTTTTATTAGCCTTAATATGAAGTAACATTAATTAATCCACAAATGTTAAACAGTAAGAGTAGTAGTCATATTTCGTGAACCCTTTGAAGAGTAGCCTACTGTCACCGGTGTGATCATTCTATAATACACAATTTAAGCCCGGGGGAGAAATGCTAACGCTAGCATCGGCGAACTTTTCTACTTCATGCTATCTGCACAAATGGTTGACATTAAACATTAAAAGACCAGGCAGTTCAGAGAGAATCAAAGGAAGGCAGGCAGCTTTGCATGACATTCTTCTGGACGTGTTTCATTGTGTTGATAGTGAGGGTAGCCAATCACTTTGTTGACGACAGTAGTGACGGCCATCTTGGTGACGTGTGTTGTTGTGAGAGTCTGCGAGACCAGAGATGTAGTTCCTCCAGCGTTTCACACAAAAAAAATGTGTTACTTCACAGTTTTACGACACCAATTATCTTTTAAATTGACAAACATCATATGTGTAATTCGTGGCACAATTCAAACGGGATCGAAAGATAATCTTTCTCTCTCCATTGACTTCAATACATAATTTTTCCGAAATAAGGTCCCATGGAGCTCCCCCGGAAGGGGAGGGACTTCGCCACTCTATAGTAAAAGGAGCAGATTGACACCACTTTCAAATCCGTCCATTGAATTTGAAGAAGATTAGCTTAGTTTAGCTTAGCATAAAGACTGAAAGAAGAGAGAAACGGATATCTTGACTGTGTCCAAAGTTTTTATTAGAATCTGCCTAGTAACTCGCTAGTTTAAAAGCTAGATCTTGGCTAAAACAAACAAAATATAACATATTAATCGGTCATATTCAGAGGTGCTTACATTTGGATGAGCCTTTTCCCCATGTTTTTGTCTTTATGCTAAGCTAAGCTAACCAGCTGCTGGCTTGAGTGGTATGGATTTACTTGTCTTACTTTCATCAATAGAGGAAATAGGCCTGGTCCCAAAATATCAAACTATTTCTTTAAGACATATTCACACAAGGGGGATCTATATGTCTGTATATATATATATATGTATAAAATACCCATAATGAGCAACACATGTATCAAAACTGTCATGCTTCATCCGTCAGCATGAAGAGAAATCAGTCACTTGAGAAAGAGACTGAAAGCTGTTGATGAAGTCCCCAATAAATTGAGCAAGGCACTAACACTGCCATGTGGGGATTTGTGGGGGGTTGGTTTCCTGTGTAACTCAAAGGTTCTCTGGAGCAGCCACGCAACAGTGTGTGCACTGAAAGGCAGCTGGGATCAAAGTGCGCACCAAATGGCTTTCTGTTAAGAATATATCTCGCTCTGAGTGCCAGTGACTCTTCAAACCCTCGTTTCCTGCCTGTCTACATGATTGACAGCTTCCCAACAATTTAATTCAAACGCTTACAAGCACTCAAATTAGACAAAGGCCCCCATTTCTGACCCATATATATCGCTAACATGTGTATACGAATGCTGCTTCTGCATCTGAACTTTGGTGTGTGAGTGAGTGTGCGTTGGGCCCGTGAGTTGTAAAAGTTGAACTGTGTATCGTCACGTTGTGCTCTGAAGCACATTTCCTGTCAGGCAGAGAGGTGTGTGTGTGTGTGTATGTGTGTGTGTGTGTGTGTGTAAGAGAGAATGTTTTACTGCTATCATTAAAGGAATTGTTCACCAATAAAAGGGGAACTAGGGGACTTCACAGCAAAGCAGCAGGGGTATTAGCAACATAGTGTTACTGTTGGTCCACATCTCTGTCTTTGGCTGCAACTCACTGTCTGTCTGTCTATCTGCTGTGTTATCTGTCTGTCCGTCTGTCTGTCTTTCTGTCTTAGGCCTCAAGTCAGCTTTCATCCCTGTCTCTTTTTCCTCTCAATTCATGTATTCCTAATTCTGAAGCTTTTCCTTCCTGTCCCTTCATTTCAGTTTGCTTACTTGTCTCTCTTTTCCTTCTCTTTTCCTTTGATTCACTCCTTGAATCTCGCACCCTTCCTTTCACCTCTGACTTTATTTCCTTCCATGCCCATGTTCTCCCTGTCCCTCCCGATCTCTCTCCTCCTTCTCCCCCCTCACCATTTCCATTGCGGCCCTCCTCCTCCTCCTCCTCCTCCTCCTCTCTGCAGCACCTGGTGTTGAGGTGTCGCTGAGGTACAGTAGACGGCTCTTTGAAGTCCCAGGGGCCCTCAGGGTGTGTGTGTGTGTGTGTGTGTCAGGAAACTTTTTTATCTGCAGCTCCAGTCGAGAACATTTGGTGTTGCTTTTGATTTAGGTGTCTCTAATGCTGAAATGAACTTCTATTTGCAAGTGTTTGTACATGTGTGTGTATTTCCTGATAATGTGTAGCAGGGGAATTTAAATCCCTATTACTATTTTTCTTTTTTTAAGTTAAGGGATGTCATTAAGACAAAACCATACTTTCTTGTCGCTAAAAGAGCTTAAATAAAATATATGAACCCTTAAGGATATGAAAAAACATAAAAAATAAAGGGCTTCTATTCCAATAGTATTATAATAACATAATTGTAATAATGGTATAGGAGTTACATAGCGTTTCAAAGCCATTTAGAGTAGTTGTATGGTCATATTCGTAGCATAACTTACTGGGTTTATTGCCGGCACAGTTGGAGGAACAAGGGGGGAGGAGGAGAGGAAAAAGCACTTCTCTCCTAAAGTCTGCTTAGGTCAGCACCCAACCTGGAGAGAGAAAAAGAGAGAAACACAGATATAAATCCAGGGATTGTGTAAAAAAATAAAGAACAGAAAGGAAAAAGAGAGGAGGGAGAAACAGAAGAGGCTGACGAGAAGAGAGGGAGAGAGAAAGGAATCTGTGAGTCACTGTTTAACTGTGGGCTGCTAAAAGTCGGCTAGCCATGTTAAAATACCGTCTGGGCACACACACACACACACACACACACACACACACACACACACACACACACACACACACACACACACACACACACACACACACACACACACACACACACACCAAACTCCTCCAAATTGGCCTGAAACTCAACAATGGTTGGTACAACACACTCATATTAAAAGCTGCACAGATCCTTCAGCCTCTCGCCCAGTAGACTGTCTAATGGTTTTCAGTTGGACAGCAGCCACACACACCTCCGCAGCACATTCCTCCAACGTAATGAGCTGCTTTTCTCCAAAGGTAAGAATTTAGGCGAAGGTCAGAAATAATTATTTCCATTTCATAAAGTTAAGCTTTGCAGCAGAGTAGGAACAATGTTATCATCCAGCCCCTATGTGATTAATTATTGATGATTTTCTGAGAAGAAGTGGATTACAAATAGTTTTTCTCTACAACAAAGATGCTTCAAAAAGCTAGTGCTATGGTTTTAAAGGCAGTATATATGCAACATCACTGTCCTTCTTCAGCTGTCTCTGTGACAACCTTTTTCACTTACATATTATGTAACCGCTAATAAAAGAAATAAAATAGAAAACTTAACTTAAACTAACCTATCCCACCTCCACCTGTGTCCAATATATACAATTACACCAGGTGCTCAAATCACCCAGTGCCAAAACATGCCTTCAAAATAAAAGCATAGAACTATTTTAATTAACTTAAATAATAACACTAATTAATTATACATTTACTATAAACAAAATAGCAAGAAAATACATGTTTAACTATTAAATAATATAAATCAAGATAAACATATTATTTGAATATATAATCGGATTTATAGTTGAATCTTTTAAATATTAGAAGAATTATAGCTTTAGCATGTTAGCATGTATATATTTGCTAATTACAACTCAATGCAAACACAGAGAGATATCTTAGTCTGGGCAAAATGTGTACACTGAAATAAGTAACAGTTGCTAGAATAATTAATAACATGAGCCCAAAATGATTGAGTGTTATGGGATCAACAGTCCAATGATATTCAATTTAACAATGATATAAAACTGAAAGAAACTGGAGATTCTCTCGTTTGAGCCAACTGCAACCAATGAACATTAAGCATTTTAAATGTTGAATTACCTAAATTATTAATCACTAATCAAAATGTAATGGTTAGATTTCTGGAGAACTATTCACTCATTATCTCCTCTGGGTGTTCCACTGCTTATTATTTTTTATCAGGTCATCTATTGCTGTAGGCCTTTTACGCATTAGGGAACAGATGCAGATATTAATTCAGCATCTCTGTCGCACGCTAGCATCACAGCTATATTAGACCTAGAGATTGTTACTAAGATGTATTCTTCAGTATTTGTGAACACACATAGAATAATGTAAACACCTAAAGAAGGTGTTTTTTGCTTAATCACCGTTGAGTCCAGCCCATTGGATGAGAAAACAACATTCTAAATGTTTAATTTAAAGCCACAAGAACTGACTTCATTCACAATATAAACATGGACGAAGTTGCTGAATATTTTATAAGAGCCAAAGCAAATTACAATGGGGGACTGATAATTATGCAGCATGTGATGTTGACTTCTGCTCCAGATTCCTGCTTCATCCGACAGAACCAAGCGGAGAAAGACAGGAGAAGATGGACAGGGAGAGGGGGGGAACACGTGGGTTCTTTTTGGGTTTCTTTGTCTCGATGTGAAACCAAGTGAAGCTCTGAGAGAAATGTGACAGATACGTGCAATGTCAAAATCCGGCGGGCTAGCAACCATTCTAATTTGTCAGGTGAGAGTGTGTTTTGCTAGCGTGGGAGGTGTGGTGCGCTCCGTGTCTTCCTGTCTGTGCAGGTGTGATTGGATGTGCATAATGCATGTGTGTAGACACTCAATGCCCCTCCGCCGGCTCTCTGTAGCTTCCTGTCAGTTCAGCTTGTCATTCAAGCATCAATAAAGAGAAACTTTTTCTCTGTTTAAAATGTGTCAGGCTTTTTCTCAAACACTGGAAAAAGAGCAGAAAGGGAGAAAACAGCAGCAAGTGTTGACAGGAAACGCCGCGTATTGGAACAGAGAGATTTCACCACGCTAACAAGGAGGATTTTTCTGGGCTTTTTTTGGGTGGATGTTAGTTAGAGTGTAACAGAGACAAGAAGAGAAAAACAGCAGGTGAAGGGAATGTGCGATAGAGGTTGAATTATATGACTACACCTTTATTTTTAGACTACATTTACCCAAAAACCAAAGCCCATAAAGGAATACATTTGAACTGATTAGTTTTTTTGTCGAGCGCTAGATAAGATATGACTCTCAGACATGTCTGTATGCTAAATATGAAGCTACAGCACAGAGACGGTTAGTTTAGCTTAGCATAAAGACGAACAGCTAGCCTGGTTCTGTGTGAGTTGGTGTGAGTATACGTCTAATCATTCACCTCCACGACAAGCAGACCCATTCAAGCCACTGTTAGCGCTAGCTAGTTAGCCTAGCTTACTAGCTTCTACTTTTACCACTTCGAGAGGAGCCTACAAACTTGACAGGATGCTCAGTCATACTAAATGTTTAATGCTGTTAAAGGACATAATAAAACCACTTACATATAAGGCTATGTGTGCTTGTTGAGAAAGGAAAGGTAGAAAATATCTTGTATGGTATGTCAGCCATACAGGGCGATGACGTGCTCCATAACATCGCCAAGCTTTCAAATCTCATAGTTCAGAGAAAATATGCTGCAGTTTTATCATGCTTTTCTATTTCTGAACAAAACAATTTGGCTGCATCAAATATTTGTAATAATTATTGAAAATCTGAGGAAAATAACCGACACAAATTGTAATTAATACAATTTCGAGTTTTCATGACATACCTTTAGTTAAAAATATTAGTCATTATAAAAGAGCACAGAAAATATAACAGCTGCAAGGATAAAAGCGCTAAGTATTTGCACTGTATTGTTTGAAATATATGAAAAACGGACATGCTGTATAGCAATGAATGAAATAAAGGTGGAACCTGTCCGCACTGAATATGATTGAGCTTAGAGTCGGGTCACTTTCCGTTCAATCCAATTAACCCAGGAAGTGGACATTTAAACCATAAGAAAATCCCCATCGAAAGGTTATTTAATATTCAATCTTTAAAGGCATTATTGAGACAGAGTAGCGCTCTTATCTGCCAGTAAATGAATTACAGTTTCAATTTGCATGTTGAGTGAATTGAACTGAAAGTGCTTCAGACCCAGAGCGTCCAGCAGAGCTGTGTGTCTGCTGATAACCAGGCTGCCAGCGCAGGATTTGGCAAAAGCTGAATTTACACTTTTGCAAACAAAATGCCCAATTTTTTGACTGGCGTGAATATTGTTAGAAGTCCATGGCACAGGGTGGAGGACACAGTTTGCATCACATTTGTTTTAATACTAGATTCATCATGTTATGCAAAAGACGGAAATGCATGGTGAAAGAAACAGGGCTGTAAGAAACTATATATCGAATTCTGAAATACTATTAAATACCTCATGTTGGAATTTAAATCATGTACAGGATTGAAATAGTTTACCTTGAAAATAAACTGAATTGTGTAGTTAGAATTTTGCTTTTCCAATATTTAATCGAGCAATTTGAAAATGTTAAGGTTCAAAGCCAGGATAGATCATTTAAGTCTCAAGTGGTTGACATTTCCAAAACATAAATCGACCTCTTTCAAAGGGAGTTCAACCATTTAAAATCAGAGAGATACTATTACATAACATAAATACATTATTACAGGCTTTCTTTGCTTGAATACATGTGATTTCATTTTGGATCAGCAATTTCAGCATGCAGCATAAAGTGAGTGCAGCACATGTGCTACAGCTGCTCTCTGGCACACTGCTGCTTCCAGAGATGAGGACAACAACTAACCTGGTGCAGCACAGTTCCTTTGCTACTTGAAAACAGAGTGTCTCTAATATTGAGTCGTGTTTGGAGAGTTAGACCTGACATGAGAAATATGACAACAGTCCCTAATGCAACCAGACCCTAAACCTGAGTTTAGAGAGGAGAGGAAAAGAGGGGAGGAAGGAGAAAGAGCAAGAAAATATATCAGATCTGCAAACAAATCTGATTGCAGAGTGATAGAAAAGAGAGTGACATAATTAGTGTGTTTTTGAGAAAGAGAGAGGAATAGAGGAAAAGAGAGAGGCAAGGAGAAAGAGACCACGGAGTGATTAGAGAAGATAAAAAGAGAAAGTGAGGATGGAATACAAAGAGGAGTGTGCGTGTGTGAGATTTTGTGTGTGTGTGTGTGTGAACACCAGGTGTGTATCTGCCGTCCCCAAGGTCCTTCTAGCTGTCTTCTCCTATTGATTAGTTCATATTGATCCGGCCTGGCACATACACTCTGACACACACACACACACACACACACACACACATACACACACAACACACACACACACACACACACACACACACACACACACACACACAACACACACACACACACACACACACACACACACACACACACACACACACACACACAGTATGGTTGACTTGATTTAGCCAAGCTTTGACACAGGGGACACAAGGATACATTGTTAACACACATGCATACACACATACCAACTCGTATCATTTCACACCTTTAAATTTGCAACCATGTTTTCTTTCTCTCTATCTCACTCACTCACTCACACCACACACACACACACACACACACACACACACACACACACACACACACACACACACACACACACACACACACACACACACACACACACACACCATGTATACATCACTTCAGGGGACATTACATTGACTTACATGCATTTCCTGGAGACTTATCCTAACCTTAACCATAACCTGTGGTGTCTAGACAGTTGTGTTAAGTTAATTTATTTAGTTCAGTCCTTTTGTCTTTTGCCTTGTCTTGTGATTTCCTGTTTTATTTTGTAGTAACCTTTCCCTCTCGTTTCAGAGCATTCCTGCCCTGGTGTGTTTTTCCCACCAGTGTGATTGTCAGCCCCTCCCTTAATTGTTGCCACCTGTGTCCCCTTACCTAGTGTGTATATATAGTCTGCGTCTCCCTTTGTCTTGTGTCAGTTCGTCTTGTCTCGTCAAGCCTGCCAGTCATCCCTTGATCGTGTGAAGTATATTTTTGATAGTCATGTAGATGTTTTTTGGTTTAGAGTTTTTGATCCTCCAAGTGAGCGTTTTGTATTTGACCTTAATTAAAAGACCTTGTTAATTCTAATCTGTTTCTGGTGTTGTGCATTTGGGTCCTGAGCCTCGTGACATTCTTAACATAACCAACACATGCCTAACCCTAACCCTTAACCTTACCCTAATCCTAAACCTAACCAAGTCTTCACCCTAAAATTAATGATTCCCCTCATGGGGACCTCCAATAATATAGGGAGGCGAGTCCCCACACGTGACTGTGTAAACAGATTTAGGTCCCCACAAGTATAGTAATGCTAGGCCACACTCACACACACACATACCCACACACACCAAACCCATGTCAAAACTCTGCCTATTTACTCATGAGTATTGGCTGTCTGGCACACAGGACAGACGATGATAAAGTATGAAACTCGGTTTCTTGTTCAAACCAGATTAATAAATTGCATCTGTTCCTCTGGAAAATTGTTAGATTTTTCACCGACTGCCACACTGAAGTTTTTAGATTTTACATTGATCGACTTAGCTTGAATAAAGCTAAACGTACATTTAAATTATTTGGATCACATGACTGCTTGTGAGGTAAAGTGGTTATCTTCTGGCTAAACTACAGATAACTATAACTTAACTGCAATTTCCCTCAGCTCAATTGAACTTCAAATACAGCAGTTTCGGTTATTGTGACTCTAACGTCTGCTTCACTCTCACCCCTCTCATAGTTTTGTAACACCAAAGGCATCTGTTTTTAACTATACATCTCTAAAGGCACAATCTATGCCACCTGTAGATTACGTCAAAGATTAGACTTTAAATGTCGAAATTAATCATTCAGCATTACTAAAGGCTTTTGTCGCATCATGTACAATGCTGCCGTCTCCAAAGCTTTAAAGTCACAAAACATGCCATGGCAGTTACAGAGTGCTGCAGCAACATTAGCCTCATAGAGCTAAATGCAGGCGATGTGAATAGGTCTCCTCTCCTTCACATTAAAAACAGTAAAGTCAAGGTGCCTTTGAGCAAGACACCTCTCCTCCAACTGCTCCTGTGGCAGCTGCAGCATGACTCCCAGTGTGGCTGCATGGATCTGTGTGAAGGTGAAGTGAGGGGGGGGGGCTGTCTTTACAGTGATGAGGGGGTGAGGACATCATCTGAAAATACCTTCAAAATAATCTGGACGCATCATGCTCATCAACAGCCCTCTAATGAGGGGGTTTGACTTGTTGAATGATGCATGATGGGAGCTGGTGGCAGGCACCCTGACACATATCAATATGTATACGGCACATTTATACACCCCACACACAGATACAGTCACATCCTTTTTTTGATTTGTCCTTCATGCAGTGCTCTTTGCTATACTTCCCCTTTGTCTCTGAATCAGAGGAAACGTCACTGTCTGTCTCTGCCTTTGTGTGCACGCACGCACACACACACACACACACACACACACACACACACACACACACACACACACACACACACACACACACACACACACACACACACACACACACACAAACAAATACAGTATGTGCACCACGGACACACAAACACATGCATACACACACACAAACACCTGCATACACACACACAAACAAATACAGTATGTTCACGGACACACAAACACCTGCATCCACACACACACCACACACAACACACACACACACACACACACACACACACACACACACACACACACACACACACACACACACACACACACACGCACACACACACACACACACACACACACCACACACACACACACACACACCACACACAGCCTGTCTTCTGCTGCGGTGATCGCTCGGAGCTGTCAAAACATCCTCTCTCTCTCTCTCTCTCTCTCTCTCCTCTCTCTATCTCTCTCTCTCTCTCTCTCTCTCTCTCTCTCTCTCTCTCTCTCTCTCTCTCTCTCTCTCTCTCTCTCTCTCTCTCTCTCTCTCTCTCTCTCTCTCTCTCTCTCTCTCTCTCTCTCTCTCCCCTATGTCTGCTGTCTTTTGCCTCCACAAGGATCTGCATATATTAATACAAACATTCTAATGTATGCTTCTAGGCCTAGGGTATTATTCAAGGTGTGTGTACTACATAATGTGGCTGGATATGAAACTGGCTCTTAACCTGTTTTCCACCCGAGTTTTCTCACAGGTCATGCCCACGCTGAAGCAGGTAACTACAGAAGTGTGTTATGTGAAAACCGGCAAAATGGTTCCTTCCTGTATTATGTTCAATGTTTTAGATATTTAAGGGACCCTATTCTGCTAATTTTCAGGTTGATATTAGCACTGTGTGTCTGTGACATGGTTCCATGCTTTAATGTTCACAAAGCTCTTTATTTCTCTCAGCCTTAAATGTTCTTCAAAGGTTAATTTTCTGCAGCATTGTTCCATTTCTCATGATGAGATCTAGATTTTAAAATATGCCCTTTCTCTCTTCTACCCACTGTCTCTCGTTCCACACACACACACACACACACACACACACACACACACACACACACACACACACACACACACACACACACACACACACACACACACACACACACACACACACACACACACACACACACGGAGAGCAGTGTGTTTGGCCTGCAGGGTGTGCACAGCGGGGAAGAATCCACCGTATGGCAGACACGAGGACGGAGACACATTTGGCCCTACACATGGTGTGTGGCCGTGCTGCCCTGTGTGTGTGCATGTGTGTGTGTGTGTGTACATGAGTGTGTGTGTATCTGGAGGCAGCCTGCTTTTATATAAATGATATACATATATATGTATATATATCGGGGGCAGTGGTGGCCTGAAGGTGTGCTGTTTTCACTGGAAGGCTACCAACTGAATGAATGAAAACCACTCTTCATTCCCTCACCAGATACTGTCACCTTGCCCTTGAGCAAGGCACTTAAGCTGGTAATACTTTAGCACAAAATAAAGCTGCCTTCACATGATACGCGGTTAATCGGCTTTGCGCTGATGTTGCTGTTGTGTTTCTCTGGAAAGAGCGGTGCTGCCAGACTAGTCAAAGCTGCCTTTGGCGTGGCGCACTGCTGGAACTTGACGTCAAGCTCGGCAACCTCTATAGCCACTGACCCTTTGATCCGCAACCAATCAGATGACAGCTAACCCAAGTAGCGCAAACTAGCAGCGGAGGTAACCATAGAAATGAAACTTAACTGACTGTTTTCACTGCAAGGCTCTGCACCCAACCGGAGGAAAGAGCAAATGGCGTAAATCATGTTGAGATCAAATTAACAAACAGAGAAGCTCATAATCACACACTCAACATTTCATCTTGGTTTTCAATGTTGTACATTAAGTGAGTGTAAATCAAATGGTGAGAATGATTTTTTTAAATAAACCTTATGTTGTCATCTGCACCGTCTGTGCTTATTATGTGGATGTGTTTATGAGTATTAAAAGCCGCCTGTATTAAATGTCAGCTTATGTTGTACAATTCTGTGCATTGTGTATGTGAATGTGACAAGCGTGTGTGTGTGTGTGTGTGTGTGTGTGTGTGTGTGTGTGTGTAATGTCTCCCATGTCAGAGAGCAGAGGAGGAGCGTGTGTGTCGGTGTGCGTGTCCATGTCTGTGTCATTGCATGCTGCCTGTATGAAAATATGCATGTCATTTAATTCTACATGCGTGTGTGTGTTAAGCATGTACTGGCAGCATGTGAACACACATTGAGTGCATGTGTGTGAGAGCACCTTGGCTCGTGGTGGTTTTGTCAGTGCATGAAAATCATTTATTCATGTCTCCTTCTGTGTGTGTGTGTGTGTGTGTGTGTGTGTGTGTGTGTGTGTGTGTGTGTGTTGACTACAAAGCCGTCTGTGTCTCCCATGCATGCTCTAATAGATAGTCTTTGCTTACATGTGCAGCTAAAGGTTAGGCTCTCATGTCTTTATCTTTGAATGCTGAATCGTCTGTTTATGCTCTCCTGAATCTCTAACATGTGTCCCTCTCCAGCCCTCTTTCTCACCCTCCATCCCTTCTTCCTGGCCACTTCTCCCCTAAATATTGGTGTCTTTTGTGTAGAGGTGAACCATTCATGCAGCATTTCTCACTACGTCTGTGTGTTTTTAAAAATGCATATATTCTATAAGAGGGAGGAGGAAACAGAGCGTGGTGAAAAGAAAATACAGCCTCTGTGTGTGTTGTGTCAGTTGGGTTGACATCTGATCTTGCTGAGTAAAGAAGAAAGTGCTGAAAGTGTGTGTGTGTGTGTGGGGGGGGTCCTGTGTGTGTGTGTGTGTGTGTGTGTGTGTGTGTGTGTGTGTGTGTGTGTGTGTGTGTGTTTTGTGGCCTGCATGTGTCCTCCTTTCTGTGTGGGTGGTAAAAGGAGAGAGTAAGGGAAGAGGGTGTGTGTGAGTGCACTTAGTTTAAGTGTCCGCATGGCTTTGTGTGTGTGTGTGTGTGTGTGTGTGTGTGTGTGTGTGTGTGTGTGTGTGTGTGTGTGTGTGTGTGTGTGTGTGTGTGTGTGTCAAGCAGGGAGAAAAGAGGGGGAGTCGGCGTGAAACAGAGGCTGAGAGATGGATTGCAGTGAGGGTGACGAGCGAGGGAAAAGCAGCCAGGAAAGAAAGATGGAGGGGAAACTAAGAGAACATTTGAGTGATTGGAGGAGAAAAAGATAAGATGGAAGAAGTCAGAGCAGAAAAGACAAGTTTATCTTCTTCTATTTTATTTGTATTACATTTATGCTTCAGTATTCTCCACCACAGCATACATACATGTTATGTGCTGTGAATGAATTTTGAATCAAAAGTCTTTAATTGTTCTCCCTCTTTGTATGACAATAGGTCCCTCCAGAGCATTTCTGACAAATAGACAAGTATGATCAACCTCAAACACCCCCCCACCCCACCCCCCCCCCCCCCCACACACACAGATACAGTGCCTCTTTAGACTTCCATGTGCAAGCAGCAGAAGTCCTTTACCTCTTTCTTCATGCTCCATGTCCTTGTGTGCATTTTATGTTTGGTGCTTTGTGTCCTTGGTGCACCGTTACATTAATAGGGAAGTGTCTCCCTGAAGAAAATCTATCAATATTTCATTCCATAACTACTGAAAATGCAAGATCGACAAACAGGAGAGAGGAGAGGCACTCTGCTGTAACAAAAGAGTCCTAACAACTGAATACAGATCCAACAGCAGCGTCTGGAGACGGAGCAGGAGACAAACTGACATCACACTGTCAAAGGGCAACTTCTCCGTGGTCATATTCAGAGGACCACAGGACCTCTGTTTCGATTGCCAAGACCTGGTTCTAGTTTTGGTTCCTGCTGGAACAGTCCAGGATCTACTGTGTTTGTAGAACTGCCAAGTGGTCAACACCAGACTGTTAATTCAAAGTGTAAGCAAGCAAAGGTTGTTGCTAGATGCAACATTAAGACAGGATGAGATCTGTGTTAAAAGTTGACATTTTAACAATGTTTAATAACTGATCACCACTCAAGGGTGAAATACTGGACTGTTAAGAACTTTATTTGGTGTAATTTTCACATCTATTCTGTACAAAAGCAGATTATATCCAGACAATATCTTGACTTGTTGGCATTTGAAACTGCCAACAAGTCACCTCTGCGTGTTTATGAGAGCATCTCATTGTGTCTCAAACAAAGTTGTCTCTTAGCAGTCCATCATCAGTCTAATTTGCCTAATCCCTACACAGTCCCTCAGATGAGGTGGTGCACAAAAGGGACTGTTGGTTCTTTCTGGCCTGGCCCAAAGCTGATCTGGTGGTGAGAAGATGTGAAGGGTCTCAAATCACTTCAAATGGAGAGCTTATCAGACTTTTCAGCAGTATCTGATCTCCCTACTCCCAGGTTTTTACTGAAGACTGGCTGCATAAACCATCCATCCATCCATCCATCCATCCATCCATCCATCCATCCATCCATCCATCCATCCATCATCCATCCATCCATCCATCCATCCATCATCCATCCATCTTCTCCCGCTTATCTGTGGTCGGGTCGCGGGGGTAGCAGTTCCAGCAGAGAGCCCCAAACTTTCTTTTCCCTGGCGACATCAACCAGCTCTGACTGGGGATCCCAAGGCGCTCCCAGGCCAGCGAAGAGATATAATCCCTCCACCTGGTCCTAGGTCTACCCCTTGGTCTCTTCCCAGCTGGACATGCCTGGAACACCTCCCTAGGGAGGAGCCCAGGTGGCATCCTTACTAGGTGCCCGAACCACCTCAACTGGCTCCTTTCGACACGAAGGAGGAGCAGCTCAACTCTGAGTCCCTCCCGGATGACTGAACTTCTCACCTTATCCCTAAGGGAGACACCAGCCACCCTGCGGAGAAAACCCATCTCGGCCGCTTGTATCCGCGATCTCGTTCTTTCGGTCATGACCCATCCTTCATGACCATAGGTGAGGGTAGGAACGAAAATGGTCCGGTAGACAGAGAGCTTTGCCTTCTGGCTCAGCTCCCTTTTCGTCACAACGGTGCATAAACCAGTCAATCTTAAACTAAAAAGGACAATCTGAAAACTTTTGTGCAAAGATTTGCTTGGGGTTCAAAGATGAGAAAGCAGAATTTTAAGACTGTTCCTCTAGCACGGTGAACAGCCAAACAGAGTGATTTACTTTAACAACCGGCTCCACCGCCAATTCGCCATATTGTGGTGAACACTTCAAGACACGTCGCAAAAACTAGCTGCTGGCCAACTATTGGCTTCTTGTTTTGGAGCCTCGAGGAGAAAACTGATGGACAAGTGTTCCTAAGCAACATGGGACGTTATGCAGGATTATAAGAATTACATGTGATTTGTTAGATTTACATACTCAATACTGTGGGCAATCCCCACAGGAGCAAATTGGGATGAAGTGTCTTGCCCAGGCAGGGACACAACGACATGCTGACTGCAGTGGGACTCGAACCCACTATACCCTGATTTGAAGTCCAGCACACTACCCACTGTGGCGCTAGTTGGCGCAGGACCGTCTGTCAAAATCCAATCTATCACCCAATCATGATACTCGCTGTCCATTGTGAGATTGGACCTAAACCAATCACGACGCGAGTTCACAATGGACAGAGCCACTCACGGCACTGCTTCTACCCGAACCTGCCCCCCTCACGCTTTTGGTTGACAGTGGACAAATCGCGAGGCACATCAGAAGCTGGGGAACAATAGTCTAGCATGTAAAAGTATTCCCTTTAAAAGCCTCCCTTTTATTATATGGCTTAGTTGAACACTTGATTCTGATTGTTCAATTTGGAAATGTAGAGGTTTGTTATGTTTTGTTAGCTAAGGAAGATCAAGGGGACCATGTATCCATCCGCACAAAGAAGTCTGGTCAATTTATTGTCAGCATTTTACGAGACGTGGCTGTCACTGCAGTTTGTTGGGATGCAGTGGACCTTTTTTTTCTTAGCGGAAGCAATTTGATCACTTTTAAATTAATGAAATCATTTTCGAATCAATATTGTGGGTCAGGTTGTCTGTATATTTACACCATATTGGTGTTCTTCATATCCTGACCACTTATACATAAACAACAAAGGAAAAGGACACAAAAGACACAAAGAACAGGGAATTCATGCTAATTCATCTAGTGAACATCCCATAGTCTGTGTTACTATGGCGTGACACAGGACTTCAATTAACACATGCACACACACACACACACACACACACAACACACACACACACACACACAACACACACACACACACACACACACACACACCACACACACACACACACAACACACAACACACACACACACACACACACACGGCAGACAGACAGACCTATTGATTTTTGTGGTAACACTGTCCTGTCACCACATACAGTGTGAGTCTCTGGACCTCCCCTCCCTCACCCACCTCCCCTCCTCTCATCTCCTCCCTCACATGTGACACTTGACACTCCTCACCTCCCCCTCACCTCTCGCAACCTCCCCCTTTTCTAACCATCTATCAATACACTCCCTACTTTCCTTTCTCCTGCGGCCTGTATTCTCTTCCTTCTTCTCTTCCTCAGATGCTCATTTCAGCACCAACTCCCTCCTCTTTCTCCCACCTTTACCTCACCCTGCTCTTTCCCTTCCTTTCCTGCATCCTCTTCCTTTTTTCTCCTAAAAGGATTATTGTCAGGATGAGAGAAACAGTGATTGGAGACATGCAGGGGGGATGGTCTTTTGTTTTGCCAGTGCTCTACAGGCACACGTAAAACAAATTATATATATATAAAACACACAGCATACAAAGAGAAAAGGACAAACAAGGGAATGTCCCCCCAGAGAGCAAGGTAGAGCTGTGTTCAGAGGCTTTGGCAATACTGCTCCACCGTCACTGCCAATACACAGAGAGGAACAAGATAGAGAACAGAATAGGAAACATACAAACATGAAGAGATTTAAAGGGAGACATTTTTTGGAAAAGGCTCAAACACATTCACAGGCTCCAATAACCTTGAATTCATTACAACCCCTACATTTTGCTTACTGGATTATGTCATAGAGCAGTGATTCCCAACCTTTTTTCCCAAGAGCCCTTCCAAATGACTCCTGTTGGAAGTTTCCCCCCCCACACACACACACACACACAAAGGGGGGGGGGGGGGGGGGGGCGCAACAGCGGTAATTAAAGTTTCAAAGTCTCAAAATGCTACAACTACTGTCACAAACTGGATGAATGTGAAGTATTTTGTTAAAGGAGGATGAAAGTGTAATTAAGGAGCACTATTGGAGTGACTTTGATGGTTATTGGACTCGGGATTAATTCATTTGGATTCCCGCTATATGAAGAAATTAAAGGACGGCGCAAGTGGAAACAATTCACAAAGGCATTAAACTGTTTAAAACACATGCTCAAAGTAAGCCGGATTTTGCCGATGTGTTTATGTGGATTCAAAAGTCGTAAATAATCTACAAAATGGAGGAGACCGATCTGATCGGAGCAACTGTGACAAATAATCCAACTGAAACCGGCATGGACAATGACTATGTTTTAAAAATGCGCTTATCCAGAAAAGCCTGGTTTGGACACTTTATGGGCAGAAGAAACATTTATATTAAAGAAAGAATTATACATTTCTGTCTTTTTATGCCTTTAATACTCACTTGAATTTTTATTAAAATTAATTAGTCAATTATTTTTTATATTTTATTGTAATGTAGAGACAAGGCTTTTAGTGACAATCATGTATTGCGTTACAATTATATGGAAAAAAAAAAAGGGAAAAAAAATCTAAATATGATATTTGGCCTCAAATCATCTGAGGCCTGGCGCGCCCCCGAGGTTGGGAACCACTGTCATAGAGGACATATTATGTTAATCTTCAGGTTCATATTTATATTTAGTGTCTCTACTGGGACATGTCTCCAGGCTTTAATGCTCAAAAAGCGCTTTATTTTTCTCATACTGCCTGTGTTGCAGCACCTCTTTTCACCCTCTGTCTGAAACCAGAGCCCAGTCTGCTCTGATTGGTCCACGGCTAAGAGATGTCCCTTAGCCTATCTCGTACACTGTGTTAGAGCGCTAGCCAATAAAACTGGAGGGCTGAAAGGCTAAGAATCTGATCTGAATGAGCTGGGGGTCAATGCATCCTAAAAAGTAGGGATGCACCGAATATTCGGCCACCGAAAATTATCGGCCGAAAATGGTTAAAAAGGCCCTTTCGGCTTTCGGCCGAAAGGGCCTTTTTAATATCACCGAATGTCAGAACAGGCTTACGTTGGTAACCTAACGTGTTGATGTGATGACGTAATAAAGACGCGGCGACCATGCTCGCGGCTGGCTCACAGGGGGGGGAACATTGACCTTTGTCATCGAGATTGCCCGGCCTGAGCCTTTAACAAATCGTATTAAATAATCTGATGACAGACTGTAAACAGAATAGCTGAAATTTTAACAAACTAAATAACTCAGTCTCCTCTAATCATTAACCCATGTTTGTATCATGTAGTTAACTCCGTGTGTTGCTGCTAGCATACATAACACCTGACGTGGAAACGTTACTCGTGGATGGGGCTACAGAGCTGCTAGAAAGACGGTCGAACCCGGTACATTCCTCCGTCTGCATGCGGTGCACTTTTGCTAAATGTTTAGACAAATTGCTCGTGCTTACATGCTAAACTCTTATTGCACTTATGGTAACAAGTATTCTCCACATCGAGACGGGTAAAGTTGAACCACACCTCGGAGCGCGTTCTCTCCGCCATCTCCGCAGTGTGCTCCGCTGCATGTAGCAGCTGCGTGTGTGTAAACTGCCCCGCCCCCTCGCACACAGACGGGGGAGAGAGATCTCGTCTGATCGAAAATACATCATAGACGCATTTGTTGTCTTTGCATATTAGAAACGAGTTGGCGACACTAAGACTGCGATATAATGTTTTTTTAGCAATAATACATGACATATATAAATGTACTGTATGCATTCAAAAGTGCTGAATAAATGTTTTATGGACCCATAATAGTGATTATTATTTAAGTTAAGTTTTGCCATAATCATGTCTATTTCCATAATCAGGTAGCTGAACAACATTGGTAAAAAATGTATACATTATATATATATATATTTCTATTAATCATTTTCGGCCTTTCGGCATTCGGTTTTCGGCCAACTGTTTCCTATTTTCGGTATCGGTTTCGGCCAAGAATTTCCCATTCGGTGCACCCCTACTAAAAAGTCCTCCGCCCAACCTGGGGCTCGAACCCGCTATCCTGAGATTAAGAGTCTCATGCTCTACCGACTGAGTTAGCCAGGCTGGGCAGAGGCTGAAGTGGGCAGTGACTACGAAACCCAGCCCAGGTGATGGTATTTAAAAATGTTCATGATGTGTCTTAAGGAGCCATTTAAGAAGCGTTAAGAGGAAAACCTACAGGGATAAAACCTGCAGAAGAATAACGCAAAACTTTCAGGAGTGGGATTTGAAGGGACCAGAAGTCCCCTTGCTCAGGAAGGAGTCGAGCCTTGAATCTGGCGCCTTAGACCGATGATATCACTGGTTGTTTTAGAAGTAATATACTCAGAACCTACATGTGCTTGTGTGCAAGAACTACATCTATACATGGAAAAAAACATTGTCAAAACGTCAATCAAGTAACTGCCCTTTGAGTCCACTGGGAGAGAGCAAACAAGGACATGTGACTGGTGGTAAATGTTGATGTGTTTCACATGTTCAGATCTATTGTGCAGAAATCTGAAGAAGGTCTGAAAGGTGGAAATATTGCAGGAGAGAAATGTCAAGCAATAACACACAATATTCCCTCTCCTGTAGTGTGTTCATAGGTGTGTGTGTGTGTGTGTGTGTGTGTGTGTGTGTGTGTGTGTGTGTGTATGTAAATGGTCTGAAAAGACTCAAATCCCTGTTCCCTCCAGAGGGAGTTTCTCTCCCACATGAGGTTTTATTTCTATGCTTGGCTGTCATGAGGTTGAAAGATCTGATGATGTATGCTGCTTTATATTTCAAGATTTCTTCTTCTTCAATCAATACCTTTGTGAGAAGGTCAACGTTGCTGTCTAAGGAAAATAATATGTTTGTATTCTATAGTTAGAGTTTTTGTTCCCACAAGACTCCTGATGAAAACTGTACAGGAATCTTACAGCGTCTTGAGCTAGCATTCCCAGAAAGTCTCTTACATGGAAAAATACCCTAGCTCGCTGCTGTTCCCACATAATGCCTGCATAAAGAAACGAAAATAGGCTGTAAAGAAGCTTATTTCCCTTATTCTAGCTTTTTGGATACAAATGAAAACAAATGACAGTTCTCATACTAACAATATTGTATTTGCAAAATACTCAGGAATGATAATTCTGACAAGAAACGTGTTTAGTTATAAAGAAAATACTCAGGGGCCTCATTTATAACGCTGTGCGTAGGATTCACGTGGGAAGGTTGCTTATGTAGTAGAAATCCAAAAAATAGGTACAGACATTTTCCGAAATTTTCCGATTCACCAAACATTGCGCACCGGCGAGGAAAGTGCGTACAGCACTTCCTACGCCGGTTTCCCTTTATAAATCACAAACGACTCGAAATGCGGCGCAGCTTTTGCGGGCTTCACGTAACGCCCATATTTGCCTATAAATAGTCAAAGAAACGCCCCGTATTAATATTCATTTTGACTGACTGCATGAAGAAGATCGCAGGAAATGACGACAGAACAGCTAAAAAAGGCATTTCACACCGTGTCAGATTTTGGTTCTTTTGGGGAGGTCGAGATAAATCATAAAGTTTGGTGGATGCAGTTTGAACCAGAGTAGCAGCATGGAGGTCGGATCGTCACCAAAATAAATAAATAAGTGGTCCGAAAAAGGTTCATGACAAAAACAATACACATAGCCTTCCTCAGGCAGTGTGTTTGTACCGGGGACAGGAGACACCCTCTTGATGAGAAACTGTAAGAAATTATCGGGGAATCCCTCCGGAGTGGAGTCATGATGACTGGATCTGAATTATGTTTTTGTATTTGGTGGTTTGTGTCCCAGCTGTCGATCAGCTGTGCGCAGCGTCTCCACTGCAGCCTGTGCGTCTCAACCCCCCCCCGCAGCAACTCTATATCCACCAGTTAAAGGAAATACAACTAATGTGTTGTGTTATATCAGCTGTACAATTGACCACATATGGTGTTCTTAGTTTCCATACCTCCTGTGTTTTACGAGCGACTTATCAAGTCTTGGCAAACGGCATAACACATGATTAAACGTGATAGTATATAAAACCATGCTCGTATCTACAACCTATAGAAAAGCAAAACGGCCTCAGTTTAGACGTAATTCTGTCCTCCTGCTTACCGCATCATTTATGAGAAAACATTTCATAACATTAACACAACATATTCCAGGTGGTTTTAAATAACATATCCGTATTTATTTATTTCTCCAAGTTATGTTTTTGTGTAGACTGAGGAGTCTCAAACAGGCGTTTGTTTAATAATTTTAAGATTGGCTTTAATCAATGTTTGAAAATGAATTCTTCATATATGATAAATGAGAGGTAACATTTTATTTATGGTATTATTTCCACATATTTCTCTCCTTTCTTCCTTCTGCCAACGGTGTCGCAGTTTCTCGTCTCTCCCGTTGTTGTGCTTAGTGCGTACGCATGGGTTAGAGTTTGGTGGAGGACCGCACGTTTTCCCGTCAAGTTAGTATTTTATAAATCGCAAACATTGCGTAGAAACTGGCGTACGCCATCTTTTGAGTGTATATCCCTTTATAAATGAGGCCCCAGCTCTTTTGGAAAAAGGTGCTGCTTGTAGCACTAAATGACCAAGATCAACAGCAGAGATGCATCAACATACATCCTAACTTTAATTTTAGTTTGAGATGATAGGAGAAATACATAAAGGGAGCAAAACAGAAAAGTGTGGAGAGAGAAGAAAGACTGAAGGCAACAGAAGCTGAGAGAAAGGAGCCAGGACCCGGCAAGCAAGCAGAGAAGGGGGAAAAAAGCTCTGTGGTGTGTGTTTGTGTGTGTGTGTGTGTGTGTGTGTGTGTGTGTGTGTGTGTGTGTGTGTCTGTGTGTGTGTGTCTGTGTGTGTGTGTGTGTGTGTGTGTGTGTGTGTGTGTGTGTGTGTGTGTGTGTGTGTGTGTTTGGGTGCTGGAGGTGTGCCAGGGAGCCTGCCAGCCAGCAAGGCTGAGCTGCAGGGCCCCTGCTGGGGGTGGAGGGTTCAGGCGAGCCCCCTGCCTCCACTGGCCTACTGGAGCATGCTGGGAAATAAAAAGGGAGGAGGAAAGAAGAGGGGGGAAGGGAGATTTGGAGAGAGTTAGAGAGTTAGAGACCACCAGATGGAAAAGCAAGAGAAGAAGGGATTGAGGGAAGGAGATGGACACAGACAGACGGAAAGAGGAGGAGGAGGTGATGTTGATGTAGAGAGGAAGAGAAGGTAAACCCAGAGCAGGAATGCAGGGAATGCAGGGAATGGAGGAGTTTTCCTCAGGCTGGAACGAGAAAAGGAGAGAAGGAGAGGCCAAGTGGGAGATCCTGCAGACCTGAGGCGCTTCAAAACTAATTTATTCTCTCCCTCACTCTCTACTTTACTTCAACTCCTCCTTAACACTCATCTGTTAAATACAACTGATTGTTTTCCTATTATTTATCTACGTCGTTCATCCAGACACATGTACACAAAGAGGACACATTCTGCTAATGTTCATGTTCATATCAGTACGTAGTGTCTCTAGTGGGACATGTCTCCATGCTTTAATGTTCAAAAAGCTCTTTATTTTCCTCATACTGCCTGTGCTGCAGCACCTCTTTTCACCCTCTGTCTGAAACCAGAGCCCAGTCTGCTCTGATTGGTTAGCTGACCAAGAGCACTAGCCAATAGAAGTGCGTGTTACATAGTTATGTCACTATGTTCAGGAAGTAAACAAAGGAGTCCAATAGAGGAGATTCAGGCAGGGGGTGTGGGAGAGAAACTCCCTCTGGAGGGAACACAGGCAGGGATTTTAGTCTTTGCAAACCATTTACATGCACAAAAACCTATAGAACAAACTACAGGAAAGGGAAACCCCAATATGATGTTCAAGGGGTATCATGTTTTACACAGAAACAAAATAAGTGGTATCTTTATCGCTTAACAACAGTGATGTAACATGGAGGTAGAACACTCTGTCAGGAGAGGGATTTAAACCCACGCCCCCATTTGGAGACCAGAAGTCCCTTTTGCCCAGGAAAAAGTCAATCCTTCAGTGTCGCGCCTTAGACCGCTCGGCGAGACCACCAGAAAAGGGACATATTTGATAACTGTATGTCGGTGAGCAACAGAGATGCACCCAACAACACGTTCTGACTTTATGTGACAGTGTGCATTGTCATACCTGTGTAGAATACAATGTCCACATCTATCCATGCAGATTGTATATGATATATATTTGAAATTGATATGATCATATTTCTGATTATAGATACACACCCACCTTAAAATGACAGCGCCCAACGTGGGGCTCGAACCCACGACCCTGAGATTAAGAGTCTCATGCTCTACCGACTGAGCTAGCCGGGCTACAATTGGTTGAAAAATGATCACATTTCGTAGCTGAGTTCACTGTAATGGACTGAACACACTTCCAATGGTTGGAGGCTGGTATTGAATCTTCTAATACAATTCTGAATTAACTTCTCAACAACAGTTACAGCCTACATTCCAAATAAGCAGCAGACAGCGCTGCGATACACACACACACACACACACACACACACACACACACACACACACACACACACACACACACACACACACACACACACACACACACACACACACACACACACACACACACACACACACACACACACACACACACACACACACACACACACACACACACACACACACACACTTGTAGCTTCGGTGCTGCTAGCCTCTTTCTTCTTGTGAATTATATTATTTTTAGAAAAGAAGTCAAGTAAAAAACGTTTGCCTGCCATTATAGAGCTTTTTCATTAGCGTCCTTGAGGGAAAGAGCTGCCGCAAAATCGGCATCAGCTCGCCGCGGGGTCACGAGCGTGATGACGAAGGTGATGACGAATCATAATTTTTTAAGGAAATCATTTTTATTTTTTATTATAATTACTGTGAAATGTATTATGTTTTTGTCATTATTACAACAAATACACACTTGCAACTGATAACACTGGCAATGATTTTATATTTATTAGACTATTAAAAAAAAGATCATGTTTCAAATAAGTGGGGGTACGGCGTACCCCCGCGCCCAACGCCCACTACACCACTGGTATTCTCTGAATACCTTGAAGGCCCTGACGGTTCGCCACTGAGCTAATGTACTAATGACAATAAAGCCTTGAAACTTGAAACTTGATGTTACAGCTGACTTGTGCAATAAGCTAATAGATCTTTCCTCTGCAGTCAGTCTTAGACATTTACCTTGTAGTCAACAATCATCTTTGCATGCTTCTTTTTTTTAAGACTACTGCATCCATACGTTATAGGAGAAACTAATCACACATCTATTTGTCAACCATCTGATCTGCAGGTAAAATACTGTCAGAAGTGGGATTTGAACCCACGCCTCCATGTGGAGACCAGAAGTCCCTTTGCTCAGGAAGGAGTCAACCTTGAGTCTGGCGCCTTAGACCACTCGGCCATCCTGACAACTGAAGAAGAAGACGAGTTGAAAGAAGTAACTATCCAAAATCTATCTACAAACATCTACCCAACTATCTACTGGATAAAGAAATGGATGCAGAGACTGATGAGTGCCTGGACAGATGTGATAACAGTCAAATCACAACTGCATCTGAACATCTCAGAGGAAACAAAATAAAGGAATATCTTTAGGAAGGATAATGTGCATCGCTCCAGACGATTTTAGGAGGCTTTCAAAATCTATGAGAAGAATACTGAAACTCTACTTAAATAGGAGGTTCTCAATAACTAACAGAAAGAATACAAAATGTGGGCAATGTAATGTTAATGCCACAGTTTGATTTTCCAATGTAAGAACTGAAGAAGTTTCTTTTGCCTTATTTGACAAAACCGCCAAAAGTGTATTAGGAAACCTTGATGCAATGAGAGCAGGGGAGAGAGGGAGGCCCTTGGTAATTTGGTATTTCCTTTTAGAGAGAGGGGAGGAATGGCCAATGCCCTCGTTGTCAGTACACACACACACACACACACACACACACACACACACACACACACACACACACACACACACACACACACACACACACACACACACACACACACACACACACACACACACACACACACACACACACACACACACACACACACACACACACACACACACACACACACACACACACACACACACACAGCTCCTTTAATGACCCATACATCCGGCCTTAGGCACTGGGGCCTCAGAGTGAAAAAAAAGTGAAAAGAGAAATACACAATAGATAGATAGATAGAAAGATAGATAGAGAGAGGGAGGGTGAGATATATAGATATAGATAGAGAGATAGATAGACAGATAGAGTAGTAACTAATACTCAGCATGTAGTAAGAGTTGAGATGTAAATCAACTAAAAGTCAAGAGGTGAGGGTTCACAGGCCTCTCACACACACACACACACACACACACACACACACACACACACACACACACACACACACACACACACACACACACACACACACACACACACACACACACACACACACACACACACACACACACACACGCACAAACAGCTATGGGAGTTCAACTGGAGGTTAGACCTTCAGGCTCCAAGCCTCAAAGAAAGACAGGGAGAGAAAATTCATGAGCAGCTGATTCAGCGAGCCACTGACTGGAGTGATTACCCTCAGTAGGGAAAACAAGGAGGAATTCAGGAATATGGAGCATTTTAAGATTAAGAGGAGCAAAATGAAATGATGAAACACACTGAGAGTCTAAAACAGGGGAGTTTAGGTGGAAAGGATTGGAAATAAATGATGAAATTAAGACAGAAAGGTAGACAGCATGTGTGTGAGTGGCTTTTTTATAACTCAAGCAACAGCTGAAGATGTTCCTCCGTCTCCAGACTGTCTCTCACACAAACACACACACACACAGGGCCTGACCTCGCTCATGGCAGCTGTTGACGTCACTCTGTGCCCAATCCAGTGCCACTAACTCCACACTAGACATACAGTCCAAGTCACTCTCAAGTCACCACTCTTCGAGTCCGAGTCCAAGTCCGAGTCACCAAGAGAGTCGTAGTCGAGTCCGAGTCCAAGTCCGAGTCACCCAAGGAGTGTCCGAGTCGAGTCCGAGTCATCATTACCTGTGTTCGAGTCCGAGTCCAAGTCCGAGTCACCCAAGGAGTGTCTGAGTCGAGTCCGAGTCATCAATACCTGTGTTCGAGTCCGAGTCCAAGTCCGAGTCACCTAAGAAGAGTCCAAGTCAAGTCCGAGTCACAATTCTTCATATATTAACCTTCGTGGATATATGTGTTGAAATGTAGCTGCTCCTCTACATTGCTTTTATCCTGTCATGTTATACTAATCAGTCTATTGAACTGCTGTGAAGCGAGTTTGGCTACAATTCTTGTAATAGGTGCTATACAAATATAAAGCTTATTACTAATATTAATAGTATTATTATTATATATAAATAAATAAATAAACTATATTTAAAATGAGTTACCTTTTAGAGAAGTGATTATATTTGTATGCCAATATTTTCCTATGGTAAAGTTTTCGTTTTGCACTTTTATTTTGATAGTAATAAGATCGGGACTCTTATTTTGAAGGAACTTTTACCGGTTAAATCGGTTTACTAATAAAGATTTAGGTTGCGTTCCAATAATCCAAAAATCAGCTCCTAAATTCTAACCCTATTGTCTATTCCTTGACCTCTGAGTGAAACGTCACGGGGTTAAGGGATAGTGGATAGGAGAATTCAAAAGGACTTAGGAGAAGAGACTGCGGTACTTTAGAGAATCCGAGTGCACTTTCACTATCCGACGTGTTTATGATGCGCCAGCGGACGTCATGAATGTGCGTCTGCTGCTGTGGGGAAACTATGGAAACTACAGTTCTCTATACAGCGGACTACAACATGGATGTTTAATAAGAACGAGGGACTACTGTAAACTCATCTCGAGACTCTGCACCGTGCACGAGTATCTGTGGATTTCATCGGAGGATGGTCTGGTGATTCCTTGATTATCGCTCCTCGGTCCTCCGGCAGAAATAAGCGCCATGGGACGGTACTCAAGATGGCGCAGACATTACATTACATTACATTACATTACATTGCATTTAGCTGACGCTTTTGTCCAAAGCGACTTACAATAAGTACATTCGACCAGGAAGACACAACCTTGAAGAAAACAGAATCATATAAGTATATCAGGTTTCATAGAGCCAAACATTTCAAGTGCTACTCAACTGGCTTTAGGTAATCCAGTCCTTTATTGGTATAAAAGTGCTTCGTTAATCGTTCTAACGCTCGAAGTGGAGTCGAAAGAGATGAGTTTTCAGTTTTCAGTTTCAGACAAATCAACTTCCGGTGATACTGAGGACCGAGGAGCGAGGAAATGAAAAATAATCGACCTGAGAAGGACCCCAGGACTCGAGTACTCCATCTCTGATACACACACACACACACACACACACACACACACACACACACACACACACACACACACACACACACACACACACACACACACACACACACGTACTGAATAAATCCTGGCTTAAACTGACCTGACCCTCATGTAAAATGTACAGTTTCTTTGTCAGTAATTACTGTAAATACAAAATAAACGACATTTGATAAAGTAACATTTTTGCAGAGACACAATGATCAATTGAAGTAACAGCAGTAAGAATTGCGACTGGATATATTTTCACTATATTTCTCCCTTTGGTTCTGCCCTCAAGCTTTACTCTTGCTATGTGTTATCACTCTTAATGACTCGCCATCACACTCTCCATTCAATCAAAGTTTTCTCAGAGCTCTTCTTGTTTTAGTCAATCTGGCAGAGCTCATAGTCTTCATTTAGTTTGTCTTCTTTTTTAACTCCTGTACTGTTTTCAGGGCCATTCTGAATCTTTTGAAGGAGTTACTGCTCAGTGATCTGCTCAAGACCACTGGAAGATATGTTGACTGCAGGGCTTTTCTCATTAAATCTCCCAGAAACTGCCGAACATAACACTGAAGTTGGCCAAACACTATCAGTGATGGATGAATGGGTTGTTTGACTGTCAGAAGTCAGCTTCAGTCACAGACATGACTGTCATGCCCGGCACCGTGGGAGGGCCCTCCCATTTGACATTCCTGCCCTCCCCCAATAAACAGGATTTTTATTATTTATAAAAATAAAAAATAAAGTATTTTTTATTATTTGTATTATAAATAAACTGTGAACTTTTATGCTACGATGTAGGCAAACCCTGGGGCTGAGTTAGCGAGCCCAATTCTTGACTCATCAAGGCAGCCGCCACCAACGCTGTCCTCCGAGGCACAGCTCCTTGTGCCCCTACCGTCACCACATGCGTTGCCACACCCTGTACCACACCCGCCAGCATCCTTCTCCTCCTCCGTGCCGGTGCCTCCACTACAGATGCTACCATGCAGCACATCAACAGGTACTATTGGGCCAGCAACCGCTCAAAGATCAACAGCCCCAGATGATCTTGGGGTTAATAAACCCAACCAGGTGAAACTGGATCGTTATCCAGGGAGATTGTTGACATAGTGTTTTACCTTGCAGGTAAAACACTATGTCAGAAGTGGGATTTGAACCCACGCCTCCACGTGGAGACCAGAAGTCCCTTTGCTCAGGAAGGAGCCAGTCCTTGAGTCTGGCGCCTTAGACTGCTCGGCCATCCTGACAACTACAGTAAAAACTCATTATTGAAAGAAGTAACTCTATGCACAATAAGGTCTATCTATGAACATCTTCCCAACTATCTACCGGATAGAGAAATGGATGCAGAGACGGATGAGTGCCTGGAAAGATGAATTGATGAAGAGACAGATATGTGAAGGGTGGATGGATAGATGGATGGAGGATGGAGGAGGGGGGTTAGACGTCTTTGATCCTCACAGCAGAAATAATCAACAAAGCCCTGGAGCAGGCCAGCTAGACCTTAATACGAGTGTGTGTGTGTTTGGTGTGTGTGCACCGTGGGGTTTTCTGGCTGCATGCCAGGACCAGCTCCCACCAGGAGAGAGATCAAAGACTGTTCTCTCTCCCTCTCACTATCTACCTCTCTCCCTTATATTTTTCACACTCCTCCCTCCTCCTTCCTCGCTCTCGTACATGAAAACGCTCATTACTGCTTTTCTTGATTTCTTCGACGTTCTCTCACTTTTTTATTTCACCTGAGGGCAGGGAGATGAGAACAGTTTCCTATATGCAAAACACAAATGAAAACAGAAATAGTTTGTGGCACTGATTTGGAAGTAAAACACACACACGTACGTACGTACGTACGTACGCATGCACACGCGCACACACACACACCTGCCAGAACAATTGCTCCCATGACAACCTGGCAACCAAAAGGGCTATGAAACTCAGGTCGCTGTGTGTGTGTGTGTGTGTGTGTGTGTGTGTGTGTGTGTGTGTGTGTGTGTGTGTGTGTGTGGTGTGTGTGTGTGTGTGTGTGTGTGTGTGTGTGTGTGTGTGTGTGTGTGTGTGTATGAGAGAGAGGGAGGGAGGGAGTGTGTGTGTTTCAGACTGCTCTTTAAGCCCGGTGAATCTCATGATAACATTTACAATTTGAACCGAACAGTCCATATTGGGTTAGGCCATTAAATAAATAAGCGTCTGCTGTTTCAAATTAAGAGCTCCACTGTGATTGGATACATGCCTCCATCTTCTTATCTCTGACATGTCAAAATAAAGCTCTGTTGTAAATTGACAAATCAAATCTGAGGGGTACAATAGACTTTCACTGGTTCACTGTCTGGTCAAAGTATTATGACCTCCTTGAGACCATATTCATTGTCTTTGTTCACAGTCGATCCATTGATACACAAAGTACACACACACACACACACACACACACACACACACACACACACACACACACACACACACACACACACACACACACACACACACACACACACACACACACACACACACGTCACAGGTTGGGTTTTTCAAAAGTCAGTAATGTGTCAGATAGTCAAAAATACAGAAAAAGGAAAAGTGCATATTCACCGGCCGTATCATAAAGTGAAATAAGAGTTTTATAATTATTGGTATTAGCTACTTTCATTTGCAACTTAAAAATATTGATTTAACAACATTTTAATTTTCATCTCACATTAATGCATTTAATTAAGTGGTGGTAATAGATGATATACTTTTTTTTTAATTCGGTAGCATAAGGGCCTGAAACACTTAATTTAAAAGGAACTTTCCCATTTTACACTTACATCACATCTGCTGCAACAAAGTGCTTATAATAAAACAGTGTTCAACTAAATTGCGTCTATCATCTCGCAGCCCCTCCTCCATTGGAGCTCTTGAACGTTCTCCTGGATATTGTTCGCTCTGCGTTGTTGCTGATCTGGGAATTGAAGCTCATTTGCACTCCGTGTATGTCGTTCTGCATAACAACATTGGCTAAATGTCTAAACATGTAAATGTAATTGTGGAGATAATGTTATTTTCCTATTGAGACTGGCAGAATGTTGCTCTCCGTGAGCGGAGTCGGCGCTGCTCGTCATTAAACCGACTCACAGGGGCTCCTTCACAAACAACAAGTAAACTTTCTCTGTCTGGATCTTTTATTCATCATTTCATACTGGTGGCAGCTTGCAGATTGGTCATATTTTCTCCTTTCTATCTGTCCGTCATTCTTAGGCATATTCAAATAGGCATCTTAATCCCACTCCCACAATCCCTATCAGTTCCTTCTTTTACTTTCTATACAGCTTTTACTGTTCTCTTTAGCTCTGTCGTTCAGCTCTCCCCATTTCTCTCATCACCCCCATTGCTCCCTCTTTCTCTCCCCCATCTTTCCCCTCTTTTTGCCTCCCTCTCTGCCATGTTTCTCTCTCTCCCTCCCTCCCTCCCTCCCACACACACACACACACACACACACACACACACACACACACACACACACACACACACACACACACACACACACACACACACACACACACACACACACACTCTCTAGCAGTAGTCATTCTACTTATAGCCTCGCCATAAATCAACCTGTCATTCTCCGTCATGCTCGCTGGATCTCACTGGGGCTTGTGGCAGACACACACACACACACACACACACACACTCACACTCACACTCAGAGCGAGGGATAGCTTATGCCCACACATACAAACACAGGCTCAGACACACAAACACTGATAAATATAAAGACTCAAACAGATCGCAAACAAATGCTGAAACACAGAAATACATGTATCCAGTGTAGCATCCTTCACACACACGCAAACACCCATTCTCAAGCATAGGGTCACACACACTCTTCAGTCGATCTTAAGACACACAAGATTGATGGAGAGGGAGGCTGAATGATTATGGGAAATTGAGATGTAGCCCAGGAAAACAGAAAGATGCTCACCTGTCCCTGTATCACACACACACACACCAACACACACACACACACACACACACACACACACACACACACAGCTGAAACAATGTCCGTCTCCCTGAGGGCCCCAGCTTTACCGTCTCCTTAAATTCACGTCCTCCTTCTGCTCTGTCTACATGTTTCCCTCTGTTCTGTTCATCTATCTTCAAACCCTATGTCCTAAAAAATACTTTCACATACAAATAATTCAAATTTGTTAAGACGGTTGTTTTTAAAAGTTTAGCTCAGTATTTGGTTTCAGATAGGAAAGGTTGTGGTTTCCCTTTACAATGATACACTGAAAAAACTGAAACGTTGATTTTAACTAAATGTATTAAGTCAACTGTATTAGGTTAGTTGAAAGCAATAATATTAAGCTGAACCAAATATTTTTTAATATTATTGCTTTCAACTAACCTCAGTGTTTCCCCTATATACAAATAGTGGTGGCGCAGCGCCGCTGCTGAAATATGCGCGCCGCTGCTAGGGGGCGCCAGCCAGGTACCCAAAAAAAATATTACTTTTTTTTACTTTTTTATTAAAATAATCATAAGTGGCAACCCTTTTTCATTTTTGATTGTTTGTTATGTGGATTTGTAGTATTGTGTTACTGTATGTTCAATAAAGGTGTATTTTTGCTAAATCTTGAGACATTGCCACTGTATGTACTAGGCAGGGTAGATTTTTGGCATAGGGCGCCAGATCTGGGGGGCGCTGCGCTGGTAGCTCTGGGAGGGGAAAAAACATGTTTGACCGTTGGTGCTCATCCTAATTTTCGGCCTTGATGTAACAACATTCATAATTAAGTAAATGTAACACCCTTTTCACCCCGGTTACACTTTTCATTTGCCCTGTACGATGGGCGCTGTAAGTGATGAAAGTGGGGGATGTTGGCTTATCAGGCGCCCGCAGCTCACAGCCAAAGTGCGAGCGTGGAAGCGAGAGAGCGAGCGAGGGAGAGAGAGAGAGGGCGCACCGGTACCGGAGCTGTTGTTATTAGAATCTGGTGCTAGCTGCGCTAACGAATATAAGAAGTAGATGTTTCTACAACCAGGGTGGAGGAGAGCTCTCCTGTCAGACTGAGAGGCTCAGTTAGGTAAAGGACTCTCTGAGTGTTTAGATAGTTACACAACACATAATTCCAAAGGCACTTAAAATGTAAACGGATCTTTTTCATGTTTTAGAGTTGTACCCCCTAGATCAGGTCTCTAGTAATTGTGTGCTCAAAGTGCACCAGATTGAAGCATTTTACTTTAAAATGTTAAAAGAAATCTTCCCAGGGGGGGCATACCCCCGGACCCCCATAGAGGATGTGATGTCCATCCCCCATTTCAAACATGTTCATACAATACTGAATCCATTTGAAGCCATTTTGACATATATTACCTATGTCAATAAGTTTCTGTTTTTGTAGTGTATTTGTCTTTTGTAGAGATTTTTCATTTATTCTTTATATATAAAATCTCGTCTAGGGCAGCAAATTGTCTAGAACCGGCCCTGGCACTAGGCCTCAAGAGCCTTTCCAACCCAGTCTCACAAAGATCCCTACGTTTTTTTTCACCATTCATTCCAATGGCTGGCGTCTATGTCACGCGATCTTCAAATTTCTCCCTGGAGAAAAAAAAAAACATGGCCGAATTTCGTTTTATTCTCGGTGGAAAATGCCTATTTTAAAGTTAGTTTGGCCATTAAAATGCGTTTTGATGTCATTTGATGCGAGAAATATGAGTTGTTATTTCAGATTATGTGTGGAGTGGATGTACATGATCTTTAGTTTGCTAGTTATTACGAAGATTACTTCAGGAAATTGTGTCTATACAACGTTTTCATTGTTACCAAGGTGGTTGCTAGGGACGCTGCTATCGATATTATTTCTGTTATGTTGTGTAACTGTTTAATGGTGTTATCTTTATTGCTACCCCCTTCCCCGTCAATGTATAGTGTTAGTCCACAGTGCAAACGTATTAGTTTAACTAAATCTGCATCTAAAATTGTGGCATAGATACGTTATTTTCCCCTATGCAATTCTCCATTTACTCAACAATAACACATAATTATCCTTGTGTTTATTTATTTGTTTGATTAATAAACACAAGTTGGAGTCCGTCAGGACCGAGGGTCAGAGCAGCAGTAGTTTTTTTTTTACACCCGGAAGTAAGTATTCTCTCCTTTTCAATTGACAAACCCCGTGATAGTCCTCAAGCTCTGTGATTGGATGCTTGGGTGTGCTCCAAGGGTTACGCCGAGCGTCGAACAGCACTTGAAATGGGATGGAACCACGGCAGACTGTCCAAAACTGTCCACCCCGTCCCCCCCTCCCCCCACCCCGTCCCCAGAACTACACATGCTGGCTATTGTGTGTTTCGCAACATGTTCTATGGCACGTCTCTGCTGGGAATTGTAGTTTTAAAAGACGTTTTCGTATTTCCCATAATAAGAAGTTGCCAGTATTAAACTGTGTAAATCCCTGGATTTAAGGGATAGGAAACACTCACATTTAAAATACATAATTAATAAATGGGTGAAAATTGCTTGTGCCCATAATGGGCAGCATTAATATATACCCACACGACAGCTAAGGTCAGAAGAGCTTTATTTAACAGCTGGTCTTATGTCTGTGACCCCTCCTGTTGTTCATTGATAAGCCTGAAACATGCACTTGTCAAGGTTCAGAGGTACATTTTGCAAATATGGCAGTAGCCATCGATTATCTAAAGATAAGATATACTTTATTGATCCCAAGTTGGAAACATTCGCGTTACATCAGCATGTGTAACAGTTGTAAATATGCAGTGGTGTTTATTTGTAAATCATTTAGTATAATCACACAATAATAATTCTGTGTTCTTTATTTATTGATCAATACCTGACAAGGTCGGAGATGAAAAACTTGGGTCGCAGGTTCCTCAACAGTGCATTACAAGACATCTATCAATATGTGTGTATACCTCCACCATTAAACTATCATATTCTGCACATTTCTTATACTATCTACATACATCTTATAAGAGTATAATAAATATGTATAATATTAGTTAAAATAAGTGCTTCAACATAGTTAATATTGCTGGAGGTAAACACAAATATTGATAGATGTCTTGTAATGCACTGTTGAGGAACCTGCGACCCAAGTTTTTAATTCATTGCATAACTACACCGTAGTTGTGTAGGCCTATATGATATGTCAATAAACCTTAGAAAATCTTGAAAGGGATGTGCAAAATAGTCATTATATACAGTCTTTAATTAACTATTAGTAGAGAATAACGAGTAATGAATATACTTTATAGGGATCCTATTAATATCTAATAATAAAAATAATGAAATTCAATAACATGCTTTAACCACTAGGTGTCCCTTTCTATCAGCTGTGCACCGTTATGGTGTAAATACAGCCTATCTACCAATTGGATAAAATATAAAAGTCAGCCGAATTAGTGTTGATACTGCAAGGAGACGTATTGTGTGAAAATAAATGTAAGATGTTGTTTAATTGCTGATATATTTATGATCCACGTCACGTTTTCAGTTCCTCATGTTTGTCTAGAAGTCTTCTCATCAGGGCTCTATAAATAGAGAACTATGGCAGATATGTCATATTTAATGCAGCCGAACCGTGTATTACAATGCCGTTATGTGATGACTTCCAAAGAGAAAAGCAAGCACACTCGGAAAAAAGTATTATTTTATTTTTTTTAAATGTTTTCGGTCTGTTTCCGGTATTTGTTTATGACGATGTGATGTGAGATGTGAGAGTCGAGACTGGGTTGGAGAATTGCACAGGGGAAAATAACGTATCTATGCCACAATTTTAGATGCGGATTTTGTTAAACTAATACATCTGCGCTGTGGACCAACACTATCAATTGACGGGGAAGGGGGTAGCAATAAAGATAACACCATTAAACAGTTACACAACATAACAGAAATAATATCGATAGCAGCGTCCCTAGCAACCACCTTGGTAACAATGAAAACGTTGTATGGACAGAATTTCCTGAAGTAATCTTCGTAATAACTAGCAAACTAAAGATCATGTACATCCACTGCACACATAATCTGAAATAACAACTCATATTTCTCGCATCAAATCACATCAAAACGCATTTTAATGGCCAAACTAACTTTAAAATAGGCATTTTCCACCGAGAATAAAACGAAGTTCGGCCATGTTTTTTTTTCTGCAGGGAGAAATTTGAAGATCACGTGACATAGACGCCAGCCATTGGAATGAATGGTGAAAAAAAACGTAGGGATCTTACAATTTCAGAGGCGTTTTTGTAGAAATACTACGTCCCAATTGTGGACCAATGTAGTTATTACACGTTTTTTTGTGAGACTGGGTTGGCCTTTCTTGTGCTGGCAGATACATAGAAACAAATTGGCGGGGCGCACTTCGCACGTGCACACACTAAAATATTCCACGCGCTCCGCGCTCACATTATGCTGGGCCCACGTGCCTTAGCACCGCTGCTATGACTCCATCCTAGGGGAAACACTGAATCTAATAAAGTTATGTGAAATCTGATGATATAATACATTTAATTAAGGTCAAAGTTTGAGTGTTTTCAGTGTGTTGAACAAAAATGAGTTCTCGTGCTACAACATCTGTTAAAAAGTTTGCATCCACACATTCATCTGATGTAACAGTGACGTAGTTAGAAAATAAATACAGGCTATTTACACTTTGATTTCTCTGGGTAGCTAAGGCTTTCCATTAGATGTTTGCCCAAAAACATAACTTTCTCAGTCTCTTTGCTTGTAATTCAAACCAGAAGCTTCTACAGCAAAAATGGTCTCCGTGCAGACATCAACATAAAAGTTACCGAATTGTGTAAATGTCTGGGACTCTGAAGTTAAAGTCTTTGTATTCCCAACCATCCACCCTGACTTCCTCACTATTAGCGTTATGTATCATGTGGATGTCACACTTCCTGGATTGGAGAAAAGCGTTCCAGTGAGCATGACACAGGCAGCAAGCGGATACAATTCCAAGTTCTCCACATCACATTTGCAAAGGAAATCAGACACATCAAAAGGTATTATGTCAAATGTTATTCATTTTAAATTATAGGGTTGCACTTTTCACATTTCATTATTTTTGTTTAATATTCCTCCTCCTTTCTCTCCACATCTTAAGTTTTCCCTCCTTTCATTTCTCTCTTCTTGTCATTTCTCCTCCTGTCTTTCTGCTGTTTCACCTCTTCCTCCTCCTTGTCTCCGAGCTCTCCATGACCAATGCAAGGGCCTCATTACATTACATTACATTGCATTTAGCTGACGCTTTTATCCAAAGCGACTTACAATAAGTACATTCGACCAGGAAGACACAACCTTGAAGAAAACAGAATCATATAAGTACATCAGGCTTCATAGAGCCAAACATTTCAAGTGCTGCTCAACTGGCTTTAGATAAGCCAGTCCTTTATTAGTATATAAGTGCTTTGGTAATAGTTCTATCGCTCGAAGTAGAGTTGAAAGAGATACGTTTTCAGTCTGCGCCATAAAGACCCTTAGGAGTCAGAGGATTTCACAGGGCTTTGTGTTTGAGTGTGTGTGTGTGTGTGTGTGTGTGTGTGTGTGTGTGTGTGTGTGTGTGTGTGTGTGTGTGTGTGTGTGTGTGTGTGTGTGTGTGTGACAGCACATGTGGCATGCAAGGTCACATAATCCTGTGGCCTCCATATACTGTTATTGACACACACACACACACACACACACACACACACACACACACACACAAACACACACACACACACACACACACAGATGTCCTCACATAACCCACAATGCCCCCAGCGTTAGCACAGATGTTAACATTGTTTCAAACTTGACTTGAAGGCGTAATCTTTTTTCATTTTTAAAGGACTTAGTTTGTGATATGCTTTGTATTTGTATTGTTATTGTATAAAAGGAGCAAGAATTGATTCCCGTGTGGACAAAGTCTGATTTATGTTTTTCCTTTGTGCCTTTGTTTTCCATTGTATTACATCACTTCAGGGAGCGACACTGCATTTGCTGCATTCATCTCACATTTGTTCAGCAATAGCTCACATTGATGACAGTTTCTATCAGTTAACGAAATGATTGACAAATCAGAGCTCAGTCAGATGGATATAAAATATGGATTGTCTTTCTGGAGAGCTAGGTACAACAACCAGTGGACTTAAGGAAGAGGGTCTCAGATAGTATTTATGAGAAGTACTACTACTACTAGAAGTTTGCTTTGAGTTTTTCAGGATTTTTGCTAACTGAAAGAAAAAGCCCGCCTTATCCTTTAAAGGTATAACACGCAGTACAAAAAGGGGAAAATGCGAGCGCAGAGACACAGACAAAAACACAGATATGGATTTCCAAGGTCGCATTTCAGGCGTTCAGTATGTATCTTATACAAGTCCTCCTCCTCTCTGTCTGCGCTCCACTGCTCTCCTCTTCCTCCTCCTCTGTATTCTCCTCTCCTCCCTCCATCTCTTGCTTCTGTCTTTCACACACACACACACACACACACACACACACACACACACACACACACACACACACACACACACACACACACACACACACACCACACACACACACACACACACACACACACACACACACACACACACACACACACACACACACACACACACACACACACACACACACACACACACACACACACACACAGTCTCTCCAGAGAGATGTGTCCATTGGTCTGACCTCTCTCTCTCCAGGGAGCGCTGGCTGTCTGCCCAGCTCTCTCTTTTCTCTCTCTGCCTCACACATTGTTCTTCTGCTCTGCATCTTTCTCCTTCTCCTTCTTCTCTCTATCGATCCATCTATTTTTCTAATCTCCTTTTGTCCCCCCCCCTTCTCTTATCCTCTCCTCTGTTGCAAGTCTCCCCTGCGTTTGCATCCTCTTATCTCTTCATCCTCTCTCCACTCCATTCCTCTCTCCTCCTCATCTTCCCTCTCCCCTGCTTTTCTCCTTCCTACACCTAATCTCCCTTTCTCGCATTTACTCGTCTTTTTTAAGGCTTCCAGGGGGACGGTGTGGCTGGGGGGCTCTGCCTGGGGCTCCTGCTCAGCTCAGGCTGCCTCTTTCTCTGGGCGCAGTGCCCACAGAGGGTGTGTGTGTGTGTGTGTGTGTGTGTGTGTGTGTGTGTGTGTGTGTGTGTCTGTGTGTGTGTGTGTGTGTCTGTGTGTGTGTGTGTGTGTGTGTGTGTGTTTGTCTGTATCCAGTGATGGGGAAAGGGGGGGGGGGGGTCGCAGAAAGTGAAAGGAGAAGGAAGGGGAGAGATTGAAAGAAGAAGGAAGGTGGATGTTGAAAGAGACACGGGAAGAGAGACTGACAGATTTCTGTTGAGTCATGCTTAGTGACTGTGGCTGCAGCAGCACTGTGGCCCCTCTCCCGGTCTCCCACCAAAGCAGTTCCAGGGCCAGTTTGGAGCTAGTGCTCTATAGGTTTTAGTGCATGTAAATGGTCTGCAAAGGCTGAAATCCCTGTGTTCCCTCCAGAGAGTTATCTCCTTCACACTACCCCCCCCCCCTCCATACACTTATATTGCTAGCGCTCCAAGACTATTTACGTGATAGGCTAAGGGCCAGGACATCTCTCTGCGGATAACCAATCACAACAGAGCTGCCCAGCTAACCAATCAGAGCAGACTGGGCTCTGGTTTCAGACAGAGGGTGAAAAGAGGTGCTGCAGCACAGGCAGTATGAGAAAAATAAAGAGCTTTTTGAACATTAAAACATGGAGACATCTCCCAGTAGAGACAGATACTAATATGAACCTGAAAATTACCATAATATGTATTTTTTAAATAAGATAAAGTATCTGCTGAGATCTGGCAACGCTGTGTCAAGAAAGTCAAATGGGGCAAGAAAGGAGAGTCAGACGATCAGATATCTCTTTCAAACAAGTGCTGCTAACTTAAATGATCAATGAGGATGCCATTGAGTTTCAGCAGTTACATTTTGAAATGTTACTGATTTGAATGAGGGCCAAAGCCTACAAATCACACTATAATAAACCAGAATTACTGAAAATGATGGTTGAGATAGAGGGAGAATAAGTGAAGTAAAGGGAGATAAAGGAAGTGCCATGTGAAATTAATTTGGTAAGAGCAGCCAGAAGAGAAAGATAAATGGAGAGAGAGGAGGAGAGGAATGAGGGAGATGTCACACCTGTGGTTGAAATGTCGCCTTTAGAGGCTATCTCTTCTTTTATCTCCTCTCATACTTCTTCAGCTTCCTGCCCTCTTTCTGTTCTCCTATTTACTTCCACATTATATACATCTCTCCCTCTCCCCAACCACCTCTCACCCTGTCACTCTTTCCTCTCACCTCCCTCCCTCCCTCTCAAGTGTCCAGCTTGTCAGTGGTGAGTCTCAGTGAGGTAGCGCCCTCTGTCTGTGACTGTGTCCACTGTTACTGCAGTAGCACATTTTAAAACTTCAACCCTCCTCACCTAAGAATACATCACTTTTGACAACAAAGATTTAAGTTACTTTGAGAGAATCTGAGTTGAAAATAGGTCATCTGGAACATAACAATTTGAGTTGAAGCAACATTTCTTTTATTTCTTCATCAATATGCCAGTTTAACTGACATTTTGCACATAAATGTTATGTTAAGTAGATGAAGTATAAATTGTAATTGATGAAAGTGGTGTAACCATAGCCTGTTTGGCCTATCCAAACAGCTGTCTTCATTTAAATCATAAATCAAAACTCACCTCTTCAGAACTTTGTGTGGTTTTTTTGTATCATGTTTTTATACATTTTACCCAGTAAGGCGTCCTTGAGCACGCAAAAGGCAGCACGAGTGAGGCACCGGAATTACATTTAATATTTTTCCTTAGGAAAAAAATTCCAGACGTGTCGTCCCAGTGCGCTCCGGAGGCACTAGGCGTGCTGTAGGCACCCTGTTAGAGTATGACAGTCAATTTTGGACCATGGATAATACTAGTCTGAGAGGGGACTATTCTGATCATGTTCAGGTTCATATTATAGTATTTAGTGTCTCTACTGGGACATGTCTCCATGCTTTAATGTTCAAAAAGCTCTTAATGTTTCTCGTCTGCCTGTGCTGCAGCACCTCTTTTCACCCTCTGTCTGAAACCAGAGCCCAGTCTGCTCTGATTACTTAGCTGGCCTGCTCTGTTGTGAATGGTCAACTGCTTAGAGATGTCCCGCCCCTTAGCGTACAATGTGTTGGAGCACTAGCCAATAGAAGCGTGAGTATTAGGTAGTGATGTCACTATGTTACTGAAGTAAACAAAGGAGTCCAATGGAGTCGTTTCAGGCAGGGTGTGGGAGAGAAACTCCTGGCTGTAGTGTGTATATAACACACTACAGCCAAAAAAAGCATAATTGGGCCCGTTTCACTTCAGGTCAACCTATGCTGCTACTTAATATGAAAAAGTGCACCCTCATTTATATACAATGAAATAAAAAAACATACAAACTAGAAATAAACTATCTGCTGGTCTGGAAGTACAGCTGACAGCTTATTGGACGTGCTGTCCCATGTGTCTCAGAGCTGGTTTACAGTGCGTCCTTGCTCCAATGCCAACAAGACAGGTCCCTATACATTTATTGAATGTAATGAACAACACAAATCTGATCCTGATTCAGGCGACGTGCGCGTTTGACAGCAGCAGACGCCAATGTGAAATATATGCTGGTGCATGTGTTAAAATATGCAGGATGAATTCAGAAGATACCGCCCCGCAGAAGTGTTTTTAACCCTTCTGTATCCAAACATTAGCAGAGTGTGAAAGCTTTATGCGCAGCTGCGTGGTGGAGTTACAGTCTGAACAGTGGCGGTTCTAGACCAATTTGACTGGGGGTGTCAGGCAGGGGCCAGTTATTTTCTGAGGGGGGCACAATAAATGCAGGACGAAAAAGACAAAGACAGTATGAAGTAATTGCGCATAAAAAAACAAAACAATACAGTTATTGGTATTTGATTTAGTACACATAGATATAGTGTTTACGCTCTAATGCAGGGGTCTCCAACCTTTTTTGGATGAGAGCTACTTTCAGAAAATAAAACAAGTCGTGAGCTACTTTTACTCCTCTTTTTTTTGTTTTTTGCAGTGTATATATTTAGCACATTTTAACATTATTATATGCTTACCTTTAACCTTTGTGTGCTGTTTGGGTCTGTGGGACCCGTTTGCAGTGTTTACTAAAAGAACATGTATGCAATCTAATTATTTTAACCTGCTATATTTGGGGGGTGGACCTCACATCCTAAAGGGGGGTCCGGGGGCATGCACCCCCGGGAAGATTTATTTTTAAATGTTGAAGTGAAATGCATCAATCTGGTGCACTTTGAGCACAACATGAATGTATGGATACAGCTCTCAACACTCAGATGAAAGGGAGCTGTATACTTTTCAATAATCCAAACATCTTTAGAATATGATCACAACCAATAACAAATCATTTGAACTTGTTTATTCTTATCTTATGCTACCTAGTTAGCATTCTTTCTTTTTATTTATGCATATTTTACTAATCACTCCCCTTTCAAACTGTTGCAGGAACGTGATTGGTCGATATTCATTGTGGGGGGTGGGGGGAGGAGGGGTGTTAGATAGATATAGAGTTGTAGTAAGTAGATAGAGTTTGCTATGATTGAGATTTCGTTTATGCATAGGGTAGATTCTTTTAATTACATTTTGGATTTGCTTGGCGAGCTGAGGGCTTGCGAGCTACCTGTAGCTCGCGATCGATGTGTTGGAGACCCCTGTACGAATGGGTCAGACTAGAATGACAAATAGCGTTAATTACGCCTATTCCGTCAGCCAATAAATCGTTTAATCATAAACTTTTTATTTTTATTTTCAGGGGGGCCACAGGGGGTCCAGAGTCAGTGTTAGGGGGGCACTGGCCCCCGCTAGAACCGCCCCTGAGTCTGAAAGGAGCTGCTGATGGATTAGAGAGCTTCACTTTGAATCCCAGATTTAGTTTCTTTACCATCATGCCTCATTGATTCTAACCAAACTAGACAGAGACTTCAGCAGCTTTACCAAAATGCTGCTTGTTGGAGGCTCGGAGAGATGCAAAGTGCTCTCTGTTGCTGAGACACAAAGGGCTGATTCCTGACTCGACTATTTGGCTCTCCTCAAGCAAGAGGTGCTCTTAAAGGCAGTGATAGTGTTTTTCCTTTAACATGAGAGAAGTGAGCTTACAAAAAGTAAAATCTGTTCAAATAAAACTTCAAAGCACGAGAGGCAATGTTTGCACTCAGAGATATATTTTTCCCTTCCAATAAATAAAGAAAATATTACACATTAAAGTAATTTTGATCAGAAAACAAACTATATATAAAAGGTGTTTAGTCACTGAAGGCTTACATCGCCAAAGCTTTACTTCAATATTTCATCTTCCATTCATAGTCGAATAGTTTTGCGCACTAGAACATAAACAATTAAATTTGATATTCCCAGTTTGATTACATTTTACACTCTTCAACAACAAAAAGTTCTTTAAACGACAAACACAATTATTATTTTTTGCTTTCCGGGATTGAAAGCCGCAAAATACATCTATCATTGGCAATAAAACGGCGAGTATTTCCAAATAGATCCGGGATTTAATGTTCATGATGACCCCGCCCTCGTGTTATTTGAATGGTAATGTCTGAAGGTAACTCTCTGATTATGTTGTATTTTCTCCCTTTGCCAAAAGTAATTGAGTAAAATAATCAAATCTTAAATTCTCTTAATGAAATCAGAATTAAAAGACACTTAGTGGTCTGTGAGTACTTGCTTGATTCCTTTCAGTTTCTTCATTAAAAGTTGCTAAGCGTCATAAAACCACAGTGAAACAGGACACACAGAGGTGAAACAGAAACAGTCGGTTCCTTATCCAAAGAGTCACTGTCCTCTTTTACGCAGTGCAGTCAGTCCAGTCTACACTCTACAGGCTTACTAATAAATCATTCCAGCCAATCAGTGATGGATGTGTTTTGCAGGATAAAAAACATGTATGTGTGAATCAATGTTGTCTGCCAGTGCCTCTATGTCTTTTTTTCCCCAGACAATGTTGACTAATGTTTTGTCAATTCATCTTCTGGGAAAGAATAGATGAGAGAAAAGAGAAGAGACAAATTGACAACAGAAACGTTTTTTAAGAACGAGAGCTGGAGAGGATAGGAGAGCGGCTAGCTTGCAATCACAAAAGGATAGTGGGAATACACTAAATTTGATGCTGCCTCTCCCCCTGTGTGTGTGTGTGTGTGTGTGTGTGTGTGTGTGTGTGTGTGTGTGTGTGTGTGTGTGTGTGTGTGTGTGTGTGTGTGTGTGTGTGTGTGTGTGTGTGTGCGCTGACAGGTTTAGTATTGCTTCTGTTAGGAGATTGGCAAATTGAAAAACACACTGAGTAATTATCTAGAAAGAGCACCTGGGCACTGGGAATCTCATTATATTATATTATAACCACCACTCCAACACACATGGCAGAGGAGAGGAAAGAAGAGGAATCAGACAAAAAGGAAGATGGTTGAAGGGAGCACCGAAACAAACGATGAGAGGAGAAATCACAAGGATTCAAAAAGACCTCGACCACATAGAGGGAGAAGCCTTTCTAGTTGCTAATGGACAGGATTAGTGGATCATAGGCTTATAATATAATACGTGGTATGACTCACAAACATCAGAAATGGTGAAAGAATAATTAAAATCTCTCCAATACCTTTTCTATATCTGAATTTATTACAAAAGGTTTTATATCTGTAAAGTTTCAAACCCACTGTTGTAGAGCATAAAGGCAGCAGTACTTGTTAAAAAACAATGAGGCTATTCCAACATGATACTGTACACCTGTTTTGTTTCTGCATGTTTTCTCTGATCTGTTGTAGGAGTAGACAATGACCAGTGAGAGGCAGTGTTTCCTCTAAAGTTCCAGGGATCACCAACTACATTTGACCAAGGGCCAAAATGTATCCAATAGACACTATCGCGGGCCAGCGATTTTTATATAGTCCAGAATTTTGAAGTTGTAGACCGGGGGGGGGGGGGGGGAGTATTGAGTGTTCTGTAATCAGTTACTAAATATTGAATACATGGCTCTGAAAGTAATCAGAATACAGTTACAGTTACGTGTCTTAAACGTTGGAATCGGGTCTACTTTAACATATTCAGATTACTTTTAGAATACTTTCTTTTTCCATAACAGATGGGTATGTTTTGGTGAACAGGAGACACGTATTTTACTGTTTTAATGGCTTATCAAGAACTCAAACACAACATCTTGGTGTCATTCTGGACAGCTCCCTCTCATCTGCACCACACATAAAAAAAATCACCCGGACTGCATTCTTTGTACTGTCTTAAAACCTTTCCTTAGAATATGTTATGAATTGTAAGGTGTCCTTGGGTGCTTTGAAAGGCGCCCCTAAATAGAATGAATTATCATTATTATTTATTATCTGAAACGATGTTATAACTTTTAAAACGTTTTCCAGTCACTTGACCCATGCATTCAGCAGCAGCAGGCCATTCACTTTGATTTGACCCCGTTATGAAATGTCATCATTTCGACAATAAAGAAATTCTACATAAACGTTATCTTGCACATTTTATCTAACCATCTCCGTTTCTAACTTTCAATATATTTTAAAAGAGATCTCTCTCTCATCTGCGTGCGGGGGCGGGGCCTCACAGACACGCTGCATCTCTCTCTCGCTCAGACATGCTGCAGCGCTGTGCAGTGCACACAGTTCTGCCGGTAATGAATATTACATTTTGTGAGGACATTTTTCCTCCAATAATTCCAATAAGTATTCCAAAATGTATTCACTTCAGGTTTACGAAAGTAACTGTAATCAGATTACTCGTTTTTCAAATGTAACGCCAGCTGAATACAGTTAGCCTACTTGATTTTTGTATTCTGATTACGTAACGCCGTTACATGTATTCCGTTACAACCCAACCTTGCTTCTAGGCTACTGTCCCGCAGCTCCTGCCTCTCTGTTGGACTCTGTCGCAGCGGGGCTGCTGCTGTGGTGCGGAGCGCACAAACCAGACTCTTCACAACGAAGGATCACTTCTTCTTCGAGGCAGGGAAGGTTTGCAGTACGACAGTCTACTGTCCCGCAGCTGCTGCCTCTCTGTTGGACCCGGTACTGCACACAGTAACCACGCCGCAGTCACCCCTGTCGTGCGGGCCGGATGAGAATGTCTGGCGGGCCGGATGTGGCCCGCGGGCCGCCAGTTGGTGGTCACTGCTCTAAACTGACAAAAACATGTTTATTCATGATTTTATCGCGCCGCGCTTTATTAATTACCACTGACCTCTATCTTTCTCTGTGCCTGAAACTACAACTTTCTCCACCCCTTTTTTCAACCTCGAGCCAGCCTCACAATACTTCAAACTCACTCACATCAAAGCTTACTATCAACGAGTTTTTGTGTGTGTGTGTGTGTGTGTGTGGTGTGTGTGTTGTGTTGTGTGTGTGTGTTTGTTGATTATCGCGACAGGCCTACCTCCATCCACCCTTGGAAGTGTTTTCAGTCCATTACAGTGAACTCAGCTCCGAAATATGACCACATTCAACCAATTATAGCCGGCTGGATCAGTCGGTAGAGCATGAGGCTCTAGCCACACAGAGACGGTAACGAAAATGAACCGAATTCGATATAAAAAAAGTCTTCCGTCCACACGCAATCGGCACCAGAAACGTGTCCGTCCACACGAGACCGCTCGACCCGCTGGAGACGCTGTAGTACATATGCCAGGCCTGTAAGTGGCACTGTACTTCCGCCACAAAATACACCAAAAGCAGCGAAGAAGAATTCCCGAGCATTGCATGGTTGCCATGGTTGCCCTTCGGTTTATTCTCCACGGTGGATTTAGCAGCAGAGGTGGGGAGAGGGTTCTGGCTCTTTTTCTCCTTCCCGAGGCAAGCGTGTGCTCCTGCAGTAAATCTCTCCGGTAGTATACCAGCAGATGAAAAACACCCACCTCTCCGCCTCTTCCAAGGGACGAGGGAACCGTGCGGCAGAGTTTCCGTTACAATTTATTTTTGCCGGTCAACATGTCCGTTAAAGTTGAAATCTTCTGGACAAAATTATAAAAGTGCCGGTCAAAGGTCTTCTTTGTTATTTATTGAGCTTTAAAACAAATGAATAACGACTCTATATAATAATATAAGAATAATACACGTCGTCTCTCTTTTCCTCCCCCTCTCCTGACAGCCCGTCAGTATTTTCGTTATCAGGAAATGATCGTATTGGGCGTAATCATGGAGCCATTTGCCCCCCCAGAGCGTTGCGTCCGCAGATCTACCCACCTTGGGACCCTTTATCGTTTCCCTGTCGGCCTTGTGTGGCCGAACCGTCTATATCAGGGGTGCCCAACCTTTTTTGAACCGAGAGCTACTTTTAAAGTTGCCAGTCTGCCGCGATCTACCAGTCCAAATAGAGAGGCGTAGCCATTACTGAGCCTACTACCAGTTAAATACACACTTCTACTTGTATAAAACTGACCTTTGTACGATGAATACTTCCTAAAATACTGCAGATCCTTTATCTTACCTCTTTCTAATCTACACACATACAAGTATTTAACTGAAGTTACACAACAGTGTTGTTGATACAGAGTTGGAGTTTATTCACATGTCACATACTACAGTGGGTAATGTTTTCAAGAAACATTGAACAGTGCTGCCACATATGACACAAAAAGAAAAGACTCTGAACCCTTTCTTTGCCATTATTTAAAAATAGTGTTGCTACAAAAGTATAAATTAGGCTTACTAATAAGACAACTCAGATCTGAAGCTACATAGGAATCTGCTGCCAAAGTGCAATAAAAAAGACAAAATGAATAGAATCAAACCCTTTTTTGTAGCATTTTAGTAGAGTATAAAAAGAAATAGGATTCAAGCAACACTAGTTTCTTAACCTGAATTGATAATAGACTATAATCAATTTAAGTTTGCATTCTTATACCATTTTGTACAATAATTATAATGAATAAATTCAAACAAACTAAAACTTACAGCTGATTAATAACGGTATCTAACTTGAGTTTTTATTATATCAAAAACCTGTTGAAATGCTACTGTTATTTGTACTGTCCCCCAAAAGCGCATCGGCAGCCTCCAGGAATGCTTCTTTCACAACTTTGCCGTCTTTGAAAGACTTGATAAGAACGTGACTGACACGATAAGATGCTCTGATAGCAGCCTTGCTCTTGTTGTTGGGCCTGGTGAAAATGGACTGCTGTGCATTCAGCTGTCCTTTCAGGCCCCTCCCCTTTTGGGAGCGTAGGGCAGAATTAGTAGGGAGTTCCGTCTCGTAGCGTTTGTGCACTGTTTTGAAATGCCGCTCCTAATTTATACCCTTCTTCGATAAAGCCACGCTCGCATTGCAGATGAGACAGATGGACTTGAATTGGAACAGATACAAAAATAATCATCCTCCCACTCGGAGTGAAATTATATATTTTGGGCTTTTTTGCTTCTGCCATAATGCGGTCTTGTGTGTGTGTCACTCCTGTTGACGGTTTGACACGGACAACGTCAGCGAAATAGTGCCCACTGGCCCACCAGCCCACGCCCCGACACATGGGGTCACGCCGGCCAATCACAAAGCTTTGATGCGTTCAAGTGCATTATTCTGGCACAGGAAGATTATGTTATAGGACATTAACGATAAAACAGAATATGGTTGTTCTATTTTTAGACACATCTCGTGATCGACTGGGAATCCCTCCCCGCGATCGCCGGTCGATCGCGATCGACTGGTTGGGCACCCCTGGTCTATATAATAGAGAACTGTAGCGGATATGACCCGTTTCGTCTGAAGTTAAAAGCATCAATCTGGTGCACTTTGAGAGCAAAATGAAGAGATCTATGGATACATCTCAACACCCATATGAAACAGAACTGTAACAGATTTACTTTTTCTTTATGGATACTTTACAAAATCCACTCCCCCTTTTAAGACCCAAATGTCTACATGCATAGCAGAAGATGGCATCTTTTTTCACATGAATATTCCAGCCAATCTCGGTTTTGAAACCATGAGCTGCAAAATGAGCGCCTTACCCCACTGTACAGGCGAGTTGGGTACTTTTTCTGTGCAGGCTCTGTTTAGCCGAGGTCCTCTGGCACTTGCGGGCCGCCGAGGGATGGTGGTGTTTGGGGGCAACGAAGGCGGCTGCTCCGCCTCCGTGGGCGAGGCGGGCAAAGCTGGCGAGTCGGGGCGGGAGTACTGACCATGACAGTGGCCGCGGGTAACGTAATGTTCCCATGATCTAAACTGTTATTACCTGCAGTAGATGCAGTGTTACTGCTGGCGATTGGCCGGCGTGACCCCACGTGTCGGGGCGTGGCAAGTGGGCAGTGCACTAGTTCTCTGACGTTGTCCGTGTCATCAGGAGTGACAGTCCGCACTCCGCACAACACACAAGACCGCAATTATGGCAGAAGCAAAAAAGCCCAAAATATATAATTTCACTCCGAGTGGGAGGATGATTATTTTTGTATCTGTTCCAATTCAAAGTCCATCTGTCTCATCTGCAATGCGAGCGTGGCTTTATCGAAGAAGGGTAATTTAGGAGCGGCATTTCAAAACAGTGGCACAAACGCTACGAGTCGGAATTCCCTCCTAATTCTGCCCTACGCTCCCAAAAGGGGAGGGGCCTGAAAAGGACAGCTAAATGCACAGCAGTCCATTTTCATCAGGCCCAACAACAAGAGCAAGGCTGCTATCATAGCATCTTGTCGTGCCAGTCACGTTCTTGCGAAACACATGAAGTCTTTCAAAGACGGCGAAGTTGTGAAAGAAGCTTTCCTGGAGGCTGCCGACGCGCTTTTGGGGGACAGTAAAAATAACAGTAGCATTTCAACAGGTTTTTGACATAATAAAAACTCAAGTTAGATACCGTTATTAATCAGCTGTAAATTTAGTTTGTTTGAAACTTATTCATTATAATTATTGTACAAAATGGTATAAGAATGCAAACATTAAGATCTGTTCTGTTTAAATTGATTATAGTCTATTATCAATTCAGGTCAAGAAACTAGTGTTGCTTGCATCCTATTTTAAAGGCATTTCTTTTTATACTCTACTAAAATGCAAACAAAAAAGGGTTTGATTCTATTAATTTTGTCTTTTTTTTCTCCCATTTTTCCCCTTAAACTGTGGGTTTTCTCTGGAAGTTTTTCCTTGTACGATGTGAGGGTCTAAGGACAGAGGGTGTCGTTTTTCTCATACTGATATTCTGAACAATCTGTGCTGTAAAGTGTCTCTACTGTAGGCTATTTTTATTATATGTACAGCACTTTGGCTCGACCAAAAATCGTTTATAAATGTGCTATAATATAAATAAAACTTGATTTGATTTTTATTGCACTTTGGCAGCAATTCCTGTGTAGCTTCAGATCTGAGTTGTCTTATTTGTAAGCCTAATTTATACTTTTAGTAGGCAACACTATTTTTATATAATGGCAAAGAAAGGGTTCAGAGTATTTTCTTTTTTTCCTGTGTCATATGTGGGCAGCACTGTTCAATGTTTCTTGAAAACATTACCACTGTAGTGTGTGACGTGTGAATAAACTCCAACTCTGGTTAGTTGTACAATACTTGTATATGTGTAGATTAGAATTCATCGTACAAAGGTCAGTTTATATACAAGTAGAAGTGTGTATTTAACTGGTAGTAGGGCTGTCAGTAATGGCTACGCCTCTCTATTTGGACTGGTAGATCTCGGCAGACTGGCAACTTTAAAAGTAGCTCTCGGTTCAAAAAAGGTTGGGCACCCCTGATGTAGGTTGTCCTTATGTGGTTCCTTATAAACTGATGATCCATATTTACAAATACATCACCCCAGTGATATGAAGTCTGCCCTGTTTACATTGTAATCAGCCTGGCTAGCTCAGTCGGTAGAGCATGAGACTCTTAATCTCAGGGTCGTGGGTTCGAGCCCCACGTTGGGCTCTGTCATTTTTGATCGAGGGAATCTCAGTGTTTATACGATCCTATATGTAGGTAATATCTCTACAGGACATGACCCATAATAAAAAAAACAAGACACTGAATCGTGAGAAGGGCATTGTTGGTTATACATGTGACAGGAAAAACGTAAATGTTTTTTTGTTTATTTTACAAGGCTTTGCTCAAAGTGCAGTACATAAGATAAGATAAGATAAGATGGATCTTTATTAATCCCCGTAGGGAGATTCAGTTGTACAAGTAGCAACAGGGCAATGAACTGAACCTTATAATGTTTACTTCTGGCTGAATGATGGTGAAATATTTACAACCTAACCTCACTGAAAACACTGAGCCTGGTATCTGTTAAGGCCAGAACAGGTAACTTGGAGGGGAAAAAAAACTACCTCAACAATGTAGTGATATATATTCCTGCATTTACTCCATCCATTTCATTCAACCGAAAAATACAAATGAGGTGTAAAGACGAGAGAGAGAGAGACGGAAGGAGAAAAAGAGCGTGAGGAGAAAAGGCTTATTGTGAGCACATGCTAAATAATATTCTAGCCCCCATCTGTGTTTTCATATATGGACTACTGTTGGTGTGTGTGTGTGTGTGTGTGTGTGTGTGTGTGTGTGTGTGTGTGTGTGTGTGTGTGTGTGTGTGTGTGTGTGTGTGTGTGTGTGTGTATGTGTGTGTGTGTGTGTGTGTGTGTGTGTGTGTGGTGTGTATGTGTGTTGTGTTAGACAGCCTTCCTACCCGATGCAGGTGTGCTGTTGATAGTTTTATCAGCGCTGGATCGGGGTTACTGCGAGGAGTTAGGAGAGGAAAGGGAGAGGAGAGGAGAGAGAAAGCCAGCTTCTGTAATGATTTTTGTGTTTATATGGGCTTTTTCCATTCATTTCCCTATACCACGGAGCAGAGCCAGAAGACTGAATGCATGCTCTCCATATTATGTTACCACACGTCAAAATTTCCTCCCAGTAGTTCTCCTACCTTCCCTCTACCTTGCGTGATGATGTTTGTGCAAAGCTTGGGAAAAAAACCTGCTAATAATTTGCACAACTAGATTTAGATCGCAGAACATGTGTAGTCAGATCTCTGCAGAGCTGGATAAAATACTCAGATCCTGTACCTAAGTAAAAGTAGAAATACTAGAGCCTTATAATACTCATTAAGTAAAAGAACAAGAGTATTTTCATCAAAATGTAATTAAAGTACAAACAGTTAAAGTACTCATTCTGCACTATGGTCCATTTCAGTAAAATTAAGTTACAAATCAGCCAAATGTACTTGAATGTTAAACTAAATGTATGCAGAATGGCTCTTTCAAAAGTTTAAAAAATCATAATAATATTATATTTATCATTATATTTATTTTTATGACTTGTACATTTTAATCTTTGTCAATGAGGAGCCAATTTTAGGGACATTGTAATTACATGATTGATAAGCAGTGCAAGTATTGCATCATATAGGCCTATCATGGGGTTTATATATAAAAAGTAACTATGAGTGTTTAAACAAATGTAGTGGTGTAAAATAGTACAATATTGACACTGAAATGTAGCATAAAATGGAAATACACAAGTAAAGTTAAAATGATGTCAAAATAATACCTATTGTAAGTACTGTAATTGAGTAAATGTACTTAGTTACATTTCACCACTGCACGTTTGTCAACCTTGGAGCCTGACTTGACAACACAATGTAAATAACTTTAGTCGTGTGAAATGCTCTTCAAAGGTTACAATTGTAGAACCCTTTATGTTGTAAATCCTATTTTTAATTGTAGGCTATTTCTTATTGCCAATATGGTGTTGGAATAGTGGATATAATCCAGATACAAATCAGTGGGGAGCCTTTAACACACAGCGCTCAGTAACTCTCCTCCTCTGGTGGGATGCTGTGTGTCATGTGGCTGTTTGGTACCAGCCTGCTGTATTTATAAAACGGTTTCAGGCTCTATAAAGTGTCCAATAAACCACTTTTACTATTAGTGTAGGACACTGCTCGCACACAGCTGTTGACCACTACCACTGACCATACACACACACACACACACACACACACACACACACACACACACACACACACACACACACACCACACACACACACACACACAGCCACACAGCCACACACTCACTCACTCACATACATGAGGAACAGGGAGGCTCACATACTTCCTGGTCAGACACATTTTGAGTACTGCTGGAGTCAGGACCTCTGCCAGACTCTAACCCCATGTGACCCCACCCAGCCGCCCTGATGACATCACTGTATTGCCTAGAACCAACACACACACACACACCCCCACACACACACACACACACACACACACACACACACACACACACACACACACACACACACACACACACTGTGGTGGAATGTATCAAATATATTTACTCAAGTATTGTTCTTAAAGGGGGGGTAGGTAATTCACTTCAGAAACACTTTTTGTTATATTCCATGGAATGCTCTTAACATCCCGATAGCAATGAATACATTAAACGCTTTGACTATGGAAGCCATGGCGCTGTAAAAACCAAGTCCAATTATCTGCCAGATAATTGGATGGCCTACCTGCCTGTCAGCCTTCCATCTCGTGCACAAACTTATCTCGTGCCCTCATTGGTCCATGTGCGCGTCCGTGTGTGTTGGAGGAGGGGCTCTGTAACGGCCCGTCCACACTACAGCGTCGACAGCTTCAATCTGCCCATTCACTTTGAATGGGGTGACGTCACGTTGCCGCTTTTTTTCGCCGAACTGAATTGTGGGTAGCATAGCGGTCCGTCTCCGCCGTCTCTGCGCCGGAGTAGCCAGCACCAGCCAATCAAATCCCGTTTCGGAAAATCTGACAGCTCAAGCCGTAGCCAATCAAACCGCGTCTAAGCTGGGAGAGATATCCCGCCGTTCATTTCTATATTTCAAAAAAAGATGGAGGAGAAACTAATTATCGCCGTAGCAAATCACCCGGTTTTGTATGACCAGACCCTCTTCACCTACCCGGATACAAACCGGAGGAACCAGGCATGGAGGGAGGTGGCAGAGACAGTGGGTGAAACTGGTAGGTTTTCGCCTGTTTGGGGAGTTTATATATATATTGCTCCCATAAAATCCCCGGGGGTTTTTGCTTTGTATGTCGGGGGCGGGAGATTCATGTGATTGGTTGTTGGTCGCGTTGCTTGAATAACATCCCCAAGCTTCAGACACGCCCAGCTCCAAGCTTTTTTTGAAGCTGTAGTGTGGACGCTCCGTAATGGTGCGTTCACACCGGACGCGATGCGATGTTTGGGGGCGGTGCGATTACATGTAAAGTCCAATGTAGAGACACGGACAGACGCGAATTCGCTCCGACGGCGAGCATGAAGCGGTGGACGCGGCGGCGAATCACGCGATTGAGGCGATTGAACGGTGCCTGCGTCAAACGCGAGAGTTACATTTTTTCAACTCGAGCGTCAAATTCACATGACGCGTTCTCGCGGAAGCCAATCAGCGGTGAGGATCTCAACCCTGCCGTCACTGACAATTAGGGATGTCCCGATCACCTTTTTTTGCTCCCCGATCCGATTCCGATCATTTGATTTTGACAATCTGCCGATACCGATTTTTTCCCGATCCGATCTTTATGCAATGCATTAAGAGAAAAAAAGGAAAAGAGCATTCAAGTTGTCCCTTAAGGTTATTTTTTTTATTTAAATGACAGTACCCAACTATCTATTCTATCCAACATGGATATAGCTTCTTTTTTTCACAGCAGCATGGATCAGTTCAGTTGTGCAGCATTGGATCAAAACAAAAATAAAGCTTATCAGTGGTCCACCACAAAATAACCATGTAAACAAATTGAGTGCAGATAGTGCAGTAACCAAACAAAAATAACTCTACTGGAAAGAGGTTGCTTGACTAGCTTCACAAGTTCACATTCAGTCACAAATAATAAAATAAAATAAAAATGTGGCTTAGTGCAGCATTCTAGCCTTAAGACTAACTAGTCTAGTAATAATGCAATGAACAACAGCAGCTTAACATAACATGAATAAACAAAGTATTATATTTCCATCTTACTGGAGTAACACAATTCAATAGTAATCAGCAGCGAACCACTTCAACACGTGTGTTTCGGTGTATTCACGGCATTCATTTTGTTATTCTACAGTATGTTGTTTTATAGTTATTTGTTAATGTAACCCAATTTGTGTTCTTTGAAATTAAAAAGGATATCGCATTGTGTTTGTTACTTTTGTTGCAGTTGTATATGTCTTAAGTGTAATTTGGCTTGGCTTCCTATTTATGGACATGCTTTTATTTTGAAGGAGAGGTAGCGCTGTTGACAGGAAGTTGTTGTTGCTTTGGAAACAACGTGACGGAGATTAACGGAGAAAAGTAATATCTACATATAAAGACGGAGAAAGTAAACGATAACGTTTATGGTTAAGTGTTAGCACCCCCCGAAGAGGCACAAGCTCTTACGTTGATATTGGAGATTTCAATAAATTCTTGTTTGAATGATGCGAGTAAACACAGCTGGCAGCCGTGGTGAAACTCGAGCGTTTTAGAGCGATGCGATAGGAGCGATTATGCTGCGTTCAGACCGGACGCGATGCGAATATTCGCTTCGCTCTAAACGCTCCTATCGCATCGCTCTAGTCGCTCGAGTTTCACCGCGGCTGCCAGCTGTGTTACTCGCATCATTCAAACAAGACGCGCTGGCTCGGGAGCTACAACTACAACAAAATGAACATATTTTTACCGTGATTAAATTGTAATACACGTTTCTAAATGATGCCGACGTAACAACATACTGATATCGGTTAGTAAAAACCATGAATTAATGCTTTGACAAGCAGTGGCGTTTTCTCCCGGAGGCCAAGGGAAGCCAGGCTTCCCCTGTTTTTTCGGATTGTAGTTATAATTTAAATAAATAAAAACACTTTGTTTTGTTTCGATAATTCTCCTTTGCTGTGTGTTGCCTGCCGGCCCGTCTCTCCCCCATTCTCATTGAGTATTTTAAAGAGTGAAACAAACAGCGCCCCTCCTAGATGTTATGGTGAAGATTGCACTCACTGTTGCGAGAGGAGGCCAACCGAATCTGGCTTCCCTTGGTGAAAAAAAATTGAGGGATTGACCAATCAGATGAGGCTCACGTGATGCCCCTGCCAACCTGTGATTGGTCAGGGCCATGCCAAGGGAAGCCAGAGGCGGCTGGCTTCCCTTGCCTCACAATCCAATCAAATCGCATCAACTTAGTGTTGCAGTGACGCATCCTAAAATCCGGAAGTAAGCTGCGCTCGGTTTCCCTTGACAAAAAAGCAATGGGATTTCTCCATAGAATTTAGGAAAATAGCTCGAAATAAGGTCAGTGGATAACGAACCTGTTAGATAAATGCAAGTTTTGTTCAGTCGGATAATATCCACATGTCTACCCTACTTTTATAATTTTCGAATCATAAATCGAATCGATAGAAGATAGATAGCGTCACTGCATCACTCTCACCGCCGTTAGAAAGTAGCAAGCAACTGAAGCAAGTGCAATTATGGAGGGTGGAGATTTGGAGTATTTCATCAAAAATAATTGTACTAACTTCCGCTACAGCAGCAACAACAAATACAATCTGATGACAGGCCAATGCCCAAACTGGAGCTGTGTACAGCGAGGAAAAAAGGAGTGAATCGGACGTAAAACGTTAAAGGTCTCCTGATTTAGTTTGTGAATGAATGTTTATTAGAGTTTCGGCTGGAGAGTGCGTGCGGGACCTGTCGGTTAGATAACAGGCGTGTGTAAGTCCCTGCATCTGATACAAATGTGTGTAAAATGATACCGGGTGCTGTAATCACTCATCTGGTTACGTTATTACATTGACCACCACATCCCCGACCCAAAAGAAAGGACGTATTATTGGCTTCCCCTAATTTGTTTCCCACGCCACGCTACTGTTGACAAGTCTGCAGACAGACGGCAGGCGAAAAACCTTTTAGAATGCTTGTTTTCTGAATGGAGATTGTGTCGACCAGGCTAAGCTAACGTTGTATATGCTCACTCCACACTCATAACAACGGCCCTACATACATAAATAAACCAGCGACTGTATTCGCCATGACACAGACAGTCTGTGGTTTGTTCTTGTTTAACTTTTGTACAGTTTCTGAACAGATATGAGGAGCTGTGATCTCTGTGTGCTAACTGCTAACAGCTAATGGCTGATGTTTTCTGGTTGAACGTCAGTGACGGCAGGCTGAGATCCTCACCGCTGATTGGCTTCCGCAAGAACGCGTCACGTGAATTTGACGCCCGAGTTGAAAAAAATTGAACTCTCGCGTTTTTTTCAATCGCGTGATTCGTGCCGCGTCCACCGCTTCATGCGCGCCGTCGGAGCGAATTCGCGTCTGATCGCGTCTCTGCATTGACTTTACATGTAATCGCGCCGCCCCCAAACGTTGTATCGCGTCCGGTGTGAACGTAGCATTAGAGCGAAGCGAATATTCGCATCGCGTCCGGTGTGAACGCACCATAAGGAAGTCTGAAGGAAGGGCAGATTTTCTTCGGTTGTGTACTTTCCAAATTCTGGCGCACTCGAGCTGGGTTTCTCCCATTCTTACCTACCCCTTTAAGTACTATTTTTTGTGTTCTATAGTTGTTGTTGTTGTTTTGTTGTGTTGTGCACGTAAATGGTCTTTAAAAGGCTAACTAAAATCCCTGTGTTCCCTCCAGGGGGAGTTTCTCTCCAACACCGCCCCCCGTCCCCCCGTCCATGCCTGAAATGCCTCCATTGGACACCTTCGTTTTCTTCAGTAATATAGTGACACACTATGTATCACTCGCACTTCTATTGGCTAGCTCGTCAACACATTGTACATGATACGGGAAGGGGCGGAAAATCTTTAAGCGATGGATCAATCATAACAGAGCCGGCCAGCTAACCAATCAGAGCAGATGGGCTCTGGTTTCAGACAGAGGGTGAAAAGAGGTGCTGCAGCACAGGCAGTAGGAGAACAATAAAGAGCTTTTGAACATTAAAGTAGAAGTAGTAAATACACTAACTACAATATGAACCTGAAAATGAACATAATATGTCCTCTTCAACATACTATGATATAATTCAGAGCAAAGCACCAAATACTCACAGTTGGGAAGGTGGCAACAAACTATTATCTGTAGAAAATTCACTTTCTTTGTCAATTCAGCGACATCATCCTACCTAGACACTAAACTGATTAAACAGATGCAAACAAAAGACACAAACACACACACACCCCAGGAGATGAGGGGTTAAGCCGGCTGCTGTCATACACTGTCCTCAGAGGAATTCCCAGGATTCAAATCAACCAATCAGAGCCCAGCGTTTTATAATACTGGCTCTTCAGCTGAAGAGGCCATCATCTTCACATGGACCACCGTCTGTGTGTGTGTCCAAGTTAGTCATTATGCTCCCAGTGGGCTTCAATACACACATGTTACACTCTCCTGTAACACACACTATGTTAAAGACCCCCCTCCTCAGACACTTGAAATGCTCATATAGAGTTACACAAGAAACACACACAGACACTTGCTTTGTCTGAGTGTTTGTTTTCATGCAGATTTAAAGTTTTTGGAAATACTTAGATGTCACACTTAAATAATAGAAAATCTTAATATAATAGTAACTTTCAACTTCATTGTGTCTGAACATAGGGAACACACACACAGACTTTACAATACCCTCTTGAATGACCTTGAAGATCCATCGATGCTTGCTGACATCCCATCTTCTCTTATATGGAGCGTGGAGACATAACAAGCAGACACACACACACACACACACACACACACACACACACACACACACATTCACTCTCAATCCCTAATTACCAATCTCAAGGGAAAAGACACAAAGCAGCACTTCATAGTTTGGTTAAAGAAAATGTATTTTTCAACAGTTAAAGGACTATTTATCTGTTTAAAATAACTTTTCAAATACCACATAAATGGGTTAATCTAACAGGTTTTAAAGAGCAATGTATGCCCCAAATCATTGAAGTGAAAATATCCAGTCACAAGCGTTTTCATGCTCACACACAATTTCAAACCACATCAACACAATCTGAGATTCTGACAAACATCCGGAACATCAAATTAAACATGATACAGGACTGACAGAAAGTAAGGAAAGACCGGAAGATGTGAACAAAGCGGGGCAGAAATGAAGAGAAAATGGATGTCATGACTGAAACAGCAGGAGGGAGGGAGGGAGAAAGACCAGAGGGAGGGAGAGAGAGAGGGAGGAGGAAGAGAGATTATCTCTCTCTAATGGCCAACATGTTGACCAGCTACACTTTTCACCACATTTATCTACACATCTAACATTACTATCTAGCTATCTGCCCTCCCAATACACACACAACACACACACACACGCGCGTTCGCGCTGCGCTCTTCCTGCAAAGGTTTATCAGCCCAGCTGTCAGTCCGCTTTGCAGCTCAGGTGGGTTTCAGACTTTTAAACCATGAAGAAGTGAACCGGAGACGTCACCACCGGACGGACCGACCCTCCACTCTGCTCTCACATGTGCTAACAGACATCTCTTTGCTATGTCTGCCTTTTAAAAAACGGAAATGTGGGGAAAGACGTTGGTATCAAGTTAATTAAACATGTTTTGATCATGCATAATGATGACTCAAGTGTTACGGTGTTAATACGTTTGCTTTTCATGAATGTTTTTTAGCTCTCTAGGATATTGTTTTTTGATGATGACACTGAACAGAGTGAGCTAAAACCTAGCCAAGGTCAAAGGTCACTATACAGACTTGTTGAGTTAAACTGATGTGCAGATGTCTCATTGCCAAACAGGAGCAAACACACACATGCTCCTTCATGACAATACCCCCCCCCATTAGTCCCATCTTTTTGTCTTGATAGCTGCTACTTTAAATGCATTTGAATACTTGTATTTGTCATGATGATATTTACAGAGCATTCAGATACATCCTGTCAATAAAAAACGTTATAGTTATGGAAAAAACAAACAACACTAAAGTGGAGTTACTGCTTTTCCCAGAAAACATTGGAATCTCATCTTGTATCTCTTGCTGTGTCTTTGCAAATGTCTTTACAGTACACCACTTTAGTGTCACGAACTGCAAGATGTTGCACAGCTGACCTTTGACAGGCCAATAAACTCATAGTGTTACGGTTCAAAACATTTTAACCTCGTTTAGGTATCACAATATAAAGTGGTGATTGTTTGTTGTTTCTTTCACATTACCTAAATATCAAGTGCTATGCAAATAAATACGAGAGACAATTAATATCAATTAGATAGCTTCAATTTAAGTGTATATGTAAGAAACACAACAATGTGACCTTAAATGGAAGAGAGGCCATGATGATGAACTAAAGGATTATATGGTTTTACTTCAGACTCATTTCACAATCATGTCGAGTCATGAAGTGTTTAAATGCTTTTGTTATGTAACTGAAGGGAACCCAGTGACCTTTTTTGTATCCTGATTATTCCGTTACAAGTATGTTATTACTCCTCAAGCCTGGTGGTCACTAATAATGTTGAGTTATCCCCCCTTGTGTTGATAATACATGTCAAAACTGAATTGATCTCTTGGTCCTGCCAAGAGTCAGATGTGTGTCGGTGTGCAGTTTGATGCCACACAGCCTCTAGCCCAGACCAGCCTCTATACTGAGAGAAACATTTGTGCAACGTTTCGACCAAAAATAGTCCTGCTCTCCACCGCAGAGCGAGAGGGCTGCCTTCATTTAAGCAGATCACACACACACACACACGCACACACACACGCACTCCATTTCACCACTGTCATAATGAGCCAAAATCATGAAATAAGTCCATTCTGTAAGTAGACTGTGACAACGGAAACATTATGGGGACAAAACGTCTACAAGTTCAAATGGAGCAGTGAGTCTCAGTGGACTCAGTGGAACTTTTTTTTTTTAAATCATGACTTCTGTAAACTACTTCAATTTAAAATCTATTTATTTTAATCCCATAACACACTTATTTAACTTCTTACAACTTGAGGACAACGATGACAACAGGGCTGCCATTAGTCAACTATTTGGTGCTTCGAGTCTTAGTCAGCTAAGATTTATTTAAGTCAATTTTATTAAAAAAAATGCTGATTGACCTATTTCCAAGAAACTTATCTGGTAAACACAATATTGAACGTGGTGCTTTTCAAGATTATTTGTTGGTACACTTTGTTTTACAGATCTGTTGTTTACATTAACTGAGAGAAATAAGTGTTAATCTACTAAAAATGTTTATAATCGAGAACGGCAGTAGATTATAGAGCCAAAAACGGTCAGAAAATGTACATACACACATGATAGCAGCTGAAAACTACCATAAACTAGTATTACACGTTTGTATCATAAATCAGACCTCCCATTACAGACATCTCGAGCATAATTCGAGTGTCTGATAAGTGTTTTTAAACGTAATTACAAATTGAATATAGTTCCTACCTGCTTTGCTCGATTGCAGTTGTTGCTCAGCTTTCCAAGAAAAGTTTCCTCTCCTACCATCCGAGGTGCTCAAGTCCGAAACGAGTTCTCTGTCCGGCTGGGAGACTTTAGACAGGTCGGTGTTTCTGTTGAAAGGGAAACCCTCCAGACAGATCCCAGCAGCCTGCGGCTCACAGAGAGATACAGATGTGTCACTTCCTGGACACAATACGTTATAACTGTCCTTCACTGATCGATCACCTTCAGAGACATGCAGCACACTCCTGTCTGTACATTGTTGGCAGTGTATCGCAGCCTCCCGGCGTTTTGTGGAGCTGTCAGTGTCCCAAAAAGTTTCAAATTTGTCTTGTAGAAATGTAGAAATAAAGTCAGAAATGAATGGCACGCGCTCCCCGGTGTGTACTGGCTGTGCGCGGGGTCTTCAGCAACAGGTGTCAGAAAGAAAGGGAGATCTCTTCACGTCCATCACAAGTTTCCAAATATACAAAAACGAATCAAGCACACAGGAAAAATTAGGAGGAGAAGGAGGAGGAGAAAGGGGAGGAAGAGAGCGTGCTCTCAAAGTCCTTCAGCGTCGAGAAACAAGAGCGAAAAAGTTTGAGACGGAGGGAGAGAGCGCGCGCGGAGTGAAACAAAAGAAGTTAAACTGTGTCTGCGAGTGACGCCTCTCTGCTCTGATCTGGAATCTGCTCGCCGGCCCTACAGTGGGGAGAGAAATATGTCTAACACGGAAACAGAAGCACCGTTACCGGGAAACAGGGATAAATCGTGCGTGTAAAAAAAGGTTGTCAGAAGTGGGATTTGAACCCACGCCTCCATTCGGAGACCAGAAATCCCGTTTCACAGGAAGGAGTGATACCTTGAGTCTGGCGCCTTAGACCGCTCGGCCATCCTGACAGCTGGAGTTGAGGATTTCATTCTAGATATTTGTACAACTACACAAAGTCATTTTAGTTATTTAACGTTTGAAACTTTCTCTTTTTCATTTTCTCTCTCCACATACATAGACAACTCACATGTTAGTGTTTCATGGCGCCTTTAATATGTCTGACCTCTTTTTCCGCATGCATTGCTTATCGGCAATATATTTATTTCAGACCCTATGTTTCAGACGTATGGAGTACGGACACACGGACACACATAGCCTATAGATAATAAATAAATGCATGACAAATATATCAATACAGGATTACATTAATAAAATAATAAATACATACAGAAATGAAGTATGTAGAAATAAATTCAGGATTAAATAAATACAAGAATAAATAAATGCATAAATAAATATCAAAATAATACAAACATTGAGAATAAAACAACGCACATTTTTATATATTTTGTATGTATTTCTACATTATTGTTCGCGAGATTTTGAGATGAGGACCCTCCCCCCCAGCATAGATTGTTGTTGCTGCGCTAACGGATATTAGAAGCTGTTTCTACAACTAAGTAAAAGGAAAGTCCTCTCCTGTCAGATAACGTCAGCTCAGTGAGGTAAAAGACTCTCTCAGTGTTTAGATTTCGCTGTCTAACTTCCGCCATTTGAAATTACTCTGACTGTTTCTCTCGTCATGTCTCGCCTGAGTGTGTGTTTGAATCTATCGTGCTGACTCACTGACTGCACCGATTTGATTGGCTGAATAGCGTCACCTCCTTAAAACATAAATAAAACATTTTTCTCTTTATGTTTTAAACATATTGTATAAAACTCCCCCACTACTTGGACTATTATTTGCACCCCTCTAGAATAAGCCCGAATGATCTCAACCATATTGCATCAGCAACGTGCACTTGTTGTTATAACAAGATCGCAAGGACACTGGTAGTGATCGGACAATTGAGTGTTGTCCAGTTTGTGTGTTGTGGAACATACGTTTGCGTGCATGAAAATATACCACACACCCAATACAATTGCATGTTCAATTCACTACCCTGGAAGTTAATAAAGTTGGAACATGCTGTGGACAGCCGTTCTTCCTTGCATGTCAGTCGCCGACACCTTCTGATATACCTCATTCACACCAACGGTGTTTCAGGGCCGGTTCGGAGCTGGAGCTTGAAAAGCACCGGGTTTTCCTGTTCACACCACAGCGGAGCAGCCTCTTATTACGGCCCGTCCACACAGCGGCGTGCGTTGAAGCTTCCAACGCTTCTGCCCATTCACTTTGAATGGGGTGACGTCACTTTTAGCCGAACTGCATTTTGGGAAGCGACGTGGAGCGTTGCTGGCGTAGCTGGCGTCAAAAGTTGAGCAATGTTCAACTTTTGACGCCTCGACGGAGGCGTCAGCCAATGAAATCCCGTTTATTCAAATCTGCCAGTACAATCGCTAGCCAATCAAACCGCGTGTATGCTGGGAGAGACTACGCAGGTCATTTCCTCATATTCAAAAAAATTGAGGGAAAATTCATTGTAGCGGTAGTGAATCACCCGGTGCTGTATGATCAGTCTCTGTTCATCTACCGGGATACAAACCGGAGGAGCGAGGCATGGAGGGAGGTGGCAGAGACAGTGGGTGAAACTGGTAGGTTTTCGCCTGTTTGGGGATTTTATATCCAGTTTACTTCGTTTTAACATTGCTATTGCTTTGTATGTCGGGGGCGGGAGATTCATGTCATTGGTTGTTGGTCGTGTTGCTCGCAAAAAATCCCCAAGCTTCAGATACGCCCACCTCCAAGCGTCAACGCACGCTGCTGTGTGGACGCTCCGTTACGGCCGTCCACACAGCGGCGTGCGTTGAAGCTTCCAACGCTTCTGACCATTCACTTTGAATGGGGTGACGTCACTTTTAGCCGAAATGCATTTTGGGAAGCGACGTGGAGCGTTGCTGGCGTAGCTGGCGTCAAAAGTTGAGCAATGTTCAACTTTTGACGCCTCGACGGAGGCGTCAGCCAATGAAATCCCGTTTATTCAAATCTGCCATGCTGGGAGAGACTACGCAGGTCATTTCCTCATATTCAAAAAAATTGAGGGGAAATTCATTGTAGCGGTAGTGAATCACCCGGTGCTGTATGATCAGTCTCTGTTCATCTACCGGGATACAAACCGGAGGAGCGAGGCATGGAGGGAGGAGGCAGAGACAGTGGGTGAAACTGGTAGGTTTTCACCTGTTTGGGGATTTTATATCCAGTTTACTTCGTTTTAACATTGCTATTGCTTTGTATGTCGGGGGCGGGAGATTCATGTGATTGGTTGTTGGTCGTGTTGCTCGCAAAAAATCCCCAAGCTTCAGATACGCCCACCTCCAAGCGTCAACGCACGCTGCTGTGTGGACGCTCTGTTACGGCCCCTACACACGGCGGCGTGCGTTACCGCTTGGCGGTGGGCGTGTCTGAAGCTTGGGGATTTTTTACGAACAACGCGACCAACAACCAATCACATGAATGTCCCGCCCGGACATACAAAGCAAAGCATTCATGCTACATCCATGCTGGCTAAATATACTGTCTATGCTTGCTAGCTGTCCATTCAAACGAAGTACACTGGATATAAACTCCCCAAACAGGCGAACACCTACCAGTTTCACCCACTGTCTCTGCCACCTCCCCCCATGCCTGGCTCCTCCGGTTTGTATCCCTGTATGTAAAGAGGGACTGGTCATATAGTACCGCCACGATCATTTTCTCCTCCATTTTTTGACATGGGAAATAACTGCGGTCTGGCTCTCCCAACATTCACGCGGTTTGATTGGCTAGCGCTTGTAATGTCAGATTTGCATATGCGGGATTTGATTGGTTGACGCCTCCGTCGAGGCGGCAAAAGTAGAACATTGCTCTACTTTTGCAGCGAGCACCGCGAGAGAAGCTACGCTTTGCTCCCACAATGCAGTTCGGCGAATCGTGACGTCACCCCATTCAAAGTGAATGGGCAGAAGCGTTGAAGCTGCAACGCACGCCGCCGTGTGTAGGCCGTTATACCTCATTCACACCAACGCAACTCCGGTTCAAGCTCCGTGCTAGAGCTTTTCAGGTTCAGAACCAGTTCTTCGGTTTAGCTCTGGCTCTTTTCACACTGCCCAGAGTCCGACTGGTAATGCGTCGTTGCGTCATCGTTTGCGTCATGACGTAACCGTTTGCGTGCCTGCTTCATAAAGCCAAACCGTGCGGATGAAATCAGTTGCATTAATTTCTTATGGCTCTATCTGCAGCTTTTCCGGAGTCATTTCTGTGGTTTAGTTATATTCTATAAAAAAGTGTACTCGTGTCAATAAAGGTTTTTTTAAAACACACAACTGCTTCCGAGTCGGTCTTATTTCTTAAGGTGGACTGAACCATGAGTGTGGAGTAACGTTGTATCTTTCATTTAAATGAACTGTAACCTTCACCCAGGTATGTAACAGCTGTTCTCAAATGAACACATGAAGTAAAGTTTAATATTTATAGTTTTATAGATTTATAATGAGTTATAATGAGAGGTGATCAACGTGAATGCTTCAGGTTCCCACCTTAACACGCAGACACGTTTGCTTCATCATGAGCAGAAACCTTTATATATATACAGTCTATGGCAGAAACACTGAAACTCTTGTTAAGTTTCTCCATCGTTGTGTACAAACCAAACGCGGGCTTTTTGTTGGTGTTCAGGAGTTGATGTGTCTCTGCCCCTGCCCCCGCATTGACTTTTGATCAAAGTCAATGCGGAAAACCCGCACTCACACAGGTAGGTGGAGGTTGAAGGGAATGAGCACTTGTACAGCCTTTTTTGGCGAGGTGGGGGAACTCGGTCTCCACAGACAGCCAAAAGTGTGAAAGTGTCACTTTACTAATCTTTTTCTCGTTATTTTTTTTTCTCCCGCTGCGCCTCCCCTGAAGCTCTCTGGCACACCCCAGAGGAGGCGCGCCTCACGGCCCGTCCACACGCTCAGTCCACACGGCGGCGTGCGTTGAAGCTTCAACGCTCTTCACATTCACTTGAAATGGGGGTGACAGCACGCTTTGCCGAACTGCATTGTGGTTCGTCGCTTCGCTTTGCTCGCGTTCAAAAGTTGAGCAATGTCAACTTTTGAAGCTTCAACGGAAGCGTCAGCCAATCAAATCATACTGCCCGTACAAGCTCTCGCAATCAAAACCGCATGCTTGTGTATCCGGGGGGGACGATTCATGTGATTGGTTGTTGGTCGAGTTCAGACACGCCCACCGGCAAGCTCAATGCACGCCGCAGTGTGGATGCTGCGTCACACTTTGAAAACCGTGCTCTCTAGATCAGCGGTTCTCAAAACTTTATTCAATAATGTACCCCCTTTGAAAAATAAATTCAGCCAAGTACCCCCTGATCAGCGCAAAAACTATTTGTTAGGGAAAAAATGCCTATATAAAGAGGTACAGTACAGCGCTGCACCATCGGTGTCTGATTTATTAAAACAACAACAGTAACTGAGAAACACTTAAATGCTACATTGCAAATGTTTACAATCCATCACTAAATTCATGGCAAACCAATTTTAACATCATGCAATAACACTGAGACGACATTAGTTGCATTGAACTGATCTTTTTAATAAGTTGTACTTTTACAGAATTACTGTAAACTTTTGAAGAAAGTAGTTAATCTACTATTAGTAGTTTGTTTAAATGCATTAATTATGTTTGTTTTTCATTAACATAAAATAAATCTCACGTACCCCCTGCAGTACTCCAACGTACCCCTAGGGGTCCGCGTACCCCCATTTGAGAATCACTGCTCTAGAGTCTAGATGATAGGAAAGAAGCTTTTGAAACTTCTCATAACCTCCTTTAGCTTAGGAAAACACTGGACCTTTCTCACGAAAGGAAAGGAGAAAATGTTGTCCCACAATACCTTGCGGGCCGCCAACATTTACCTGAAACAACATTCAGCAGTTCACGGAAACAACGGATCGTGACCGAGAATGCGTATCATGAAAGTTACGGTTGCTTATTGAGCATTTTAACAATGTATGCAGTAACTTATACATACATTTGTATTGTTTTAAAATATTTTCCTACAATCATACGATTCATGGACCGGAGGGTGACAAGCATAAGTTTCCCTTTCACCATTTTTATTTCAGTTCCAACCTTGGTCATTACGAATATATTTTTCTCTGCTGTCCACTTTAATAAAGCCTTCATAGATTCAGATTCAACTTTATTGTCAATACGTAGTACATGTACTAGTGACGAAATGTAAGTGTAGGCATCTGACCAGAAGTGCAAAATAGCAGTGCAGGAGTCTACATAATAAGAATAATTATACATGGAATTATTATAATAGAATAATTATAAATAGGCTATTAACAGATGAATCTATACAGTGTAAACGGCATTGACAGTAAAATATATAAACAGGTGGGTGGTGGGTATGGGCTTGAGTCTATCAGCGGGCAGAGTTCAGCAGGGTAACAGCCCTGGGGAAGAAGCTGACCCTGAACCTGCTGGTCTTGGACTGGAGGCTCCTGAGGCGCCTCCCCGAGGGTAGGAGGACGAAAAGATAGTTTGCAGGATGAGAGGTGTCTTTGAAGATGTTGTGCGCCCTCTGCAAACACTGTATCTCCTGGATGTCCTCGATGGCAGGGAGTGGGACACCGATGATGCGTTGGGCGATTTTCTTCACCCTCCGCAGTGCCTTCCTGTTGAGCATTGTGCAGTTCCCATACCAGGCTGTGATACAGCTGGTCAGGATGCTCTCAATGGTGCAGCGATAAAAGTTCACCAGAATCTGAGGAGAGAGGTGATCTTTCTTTAGTCTCCTCAGGAAGAAGAGATGCTGGTGAGCCTTCTTTACTATGCTGGTGGTATTGTTGGACCATGAGAGGTTATCGGATATGTGGACCCCTAGGAACTTGAAGCTAGACACACGCTCCACCGCCGTTCCATTTATGTGGATGGGAGTGTGTGTGTTGCCTTTCGATTTCCTGAAGTCCACAATTAGTTATTTTGTTTTTGTTGTGTTAAGGCCCCAGGTTATTGTCAGCACACCACTCAGTCAGAGATGATGAACCTCCTCCCTGTAGGCCGTCTCATCGTTGTTGTGGATGAGGCCGATCACCGTTGTGTCGTCTGCATACTTATAGTCAGTGGCGGCCGGCCCATAGGGGCGCCGCCCCCACCTCTTCCCACATACAAAAAAATATATATATATAAAAATATATTTTTTATTTATATTTTTTATTTTTAATAAACAGGTAAATATTATATAATTGGTATCAGTAAAATCTCGTTTAAAATTGTGTTACGACGATGTCTAAAGTTACTGATAAGTCACATGTTTCCTGCCTGGCCTTGCCCATGTGTCATTACCTTTATATATACAGTCTATGGTCATCACCCTCTCTCGTCTGGGCGGTAAGAAAGGAGCCCTCAACCAGTGCAGCAGCAGCCACTAGCAGCTGACTGTTGTTATCTGTAAACTATGATGCCGAAACATAATTTCAGCCAATCAGCGTCGTCAAATCTGATGATCACCGGGCGCCAATGTCAGCGCCCGGTCCAGTCTGTGAGTAGTTTGGACACTAGTGACTCGTATCCGGTGGGGTGACGCAGTACGGCAGTAGTTGATGACAGTGGCGGCGCCAGAGATTTTCTCTAGGGGGTGCTGTGGGGTAGCTTGACGTTTCATAGAGGGTGCTCAAACATTAAGCGTTTCCCATTAATGCACCAGCGCTACAGAAGATTTTTTTTTAAATATTGAAGTTAAAAGCATCAATCTGGTGCACTTTGAGAACAAAATGAAGAGATCTATGGATATACTGTATCTCTCAACATACATATGAAACAGAACTGTAAACAGATGTTCTATTTCTTTATAGATAAATCACTCCCCTTTTAAAACAAACCGTTTCAGACCCACTGAGATAACTAGACTAAAGTTAACTATCTAAACACTGAGAGTCCTTTACTTCACCTAAGCTGAGGTTATCTGAGACTCTCCGTCTGACAGGAGAGAGTTCTCCCTCCACCTTGTTGTTGAAAAAGCTCCTTATATCCGTTAGCTTGGCTAGCGAGCACCAGATGCTAACCACAACGATCTCCGGTAGATACCCACCGGTGCGCGAGCTCTCGCTCGCTTGCGCACGCACACAAAATGGCTCGTGCCACACACACACAGAGCAGAGCTTGAATGAAACAGACCCAGAAGTAAGCTACTTGTACTCACGAGGCCTATTATGTGCAGAATCCCTCTCGCTTTCAGTTGGTTTTGATTGAGTGTCCACATGTGGACGTTTAAGGACTAAAAAACGATCCATTTGTCACTTTGCTGTTAGCAAATAATGTGGGGCTCCAGCTAACAGGAAGTCACTCAAGTGTCACAAAGTAATTTAGCCTATGGGTAGGTCAAAAATCTAATGGGTGCTGGCCATTGGCCTAATCATATCACCTGTGTTGGCTTTATGTTTTTGGTCAAACATTTGTTTGTTTCACATTTGCATTGATGTAATCAATAATTGTTCTGATTTAATTTAATAAAAATAATATTAATAATTTTCGAAAAAAATGGTTGATGAGGATGGCTTCATGTGCAGGTGGAGTCCCCGCCCAATTCCGTTCAAGAGCTAATCTCCAATCCTTTCGAAAGGAGAAGTTTGGGAGATAAACTGTTGCTTAAAGACCTTGGACCGGACCAACCCGATTTGTATATATCGCAGCAAGCTCGTGAAAAAGACAAAACGTATCAACGAGGCATCTCACGTAGCTGGTACACCAGAAAGGCATGGCTAGCTGGATGCAAACAGGTAAATGCTATCTTTTGTTTCCCATGCTTGCTCTTCAAACAGCCGGGGACATATACGATCTGTTCAGAAACTAGACAAAAGTTAAACAAGTCATGGAGAATACAGTCGCTGGTTTATTTATGTCTGTATAGGCCGTTGTTGTGAGTGTGGACGGTCGGAGCATATATAACGTTAGCTTAGCCTAGCTCCATTTAGAAAACACGCATTTTAAAAGGTTCTTCACATGCCGTCTGTCTGCAGACTTGTCAAAGCGTTAATTCATGGTTTTTACTAACCGGTATCAGTATGTTGTTAATTCGGCATCATTTTGAAACGTGTATTACAATTAAATCACGGTAAAATATGTTCATCTTGTTGTAGTTGTAGCCCCCTTGCCAGCGATTCTCTCTCTAGTTTAGCATACTCAGCCCGACTCAGCCTGGTTGTTCCTGGCCCTAGAGCCACGATTTTATGGGGCCAGAAAAAACTGTGAATTAGGACCCGCTAGCCGGTACTAGGCCAAGTGGAAGCGCAAACCAAAAACGGGCCCCGCACGGCTCGGTACGTTTAAAGCGAGCTCCGCGCTGCACTGGAAACACGCCATTACATCACCAGAAGTCCTAATTTAAGGGGTCATTTCTTCCCAAAAAATTTTTTTACTCACTATATCAACAGCTCCACCAAAAATATTTTCCATCAGCCGCCACTGCTTATAGTCATTGAACCACACCATATGAGCGCACGATTTAAAGTCTCTAGATTCGCTCAAGGTAGTCCGCTGTACAGAGAACTGTAGTTTCCCCACAGCAGACGCACATTAACAACAACTGCTGGCGCATCATAAATATGTTGGATAGTGTCAGTGCAGCCGGATTGTCAAAGCACCACAGTCTCATTTCCTAAGTCCTTTTGAACTATCGTTCACTTTTCCTTAACCCAGTGACGTTTCACACAGAGGTCAAGGAATAGTGGATAGAGAGACGATAGGAGCTGATTTTTGGGTCTACCATCCCTGTACACACGGCAACTCTCTAGTAATGGCTTCTACTAGAAGGCCACTGGCAGACCTTCAGCGGGATGCGGCTAACCAGATTGAAAAGTGTAAGTATCTTATATATAGGTAGACCTTAACATAAAATACTTACAGTTTTTTTTAAGCGGAGTTCATAAAATGTATACATTTAATTGATTTATTTATACTTATGTCAGGTTGCGTCCTCCATATTTACTAGCAGCTAAACTAGTGAATTTGCCTATTTGAAGTACTTGTTTTCTGTTTGTTGGCTATACGGCTTGTAGGTTACTATATGTATATGTTCACAGAGAAACCAGTTTAAAACATTGTCAGAAGTGGGATTTGAACCCACGCCTCCATTCGGAGACCAGAAGTCCCATTTCACAGGAAGGAGTGATACCTTGAGTCTGGCGCCTTAGACCGCTCGGCCATCCTGACAGCTGGGAGAAAAGTTTCATTCTAGGTATTTGTACAACGAGAGAAAGTAATCTTAGTTATTTAACGTTTAAAACGTTTCCTTTTTGTAATTTCCTTTCCACAGACTTATTGACTACTCACATTTGTGGGTTTTATGGCACCTTTAATTTGACCTACAAAGATGTCCAACCTCTTTTTTCCACACGCATTGCTTATCGGCAATAGATTTATTTCAGATGCACAATGGAGGACGGAACATGACAGACGTATAGATAAATAAATACATGCATACAAAATATATGAATATATACAGGAAAAAATGTATAAAATCATAAATACATGTTCAAATCAATACAGAATGAATACATGTGGAAATAAATACAGGAATAAAAAAATACAATAATAAATAAATGCATAAATAAATAAATGAATGTATAAATAATACCAAGATTTAGAATAAAACAGAACACACATTTTTATATATTTTTAATGTATTTCTACATTTATGTTCATTTATATTGATTTATTAAGAGGTAGGCGGTCCTAACCTCAGTCAGTCTGAAGCAGGATTGGTTAATGTTGGAGCCAGGCAGAAGCAAGCGATCCGTAGCGAGTCATACTACATCCATTGGTTGCGGTGGAATTCTCAGTTTAGCTAAGAAAGGTTCGTAACGAAGTGAAATGACCTGTAAGTATCCAAGTCGCAGCCATGATAAGAGCTGTTTGAATTCTCTAGTCTAGATGATAGGAAAGGAGCTTTGAAACTTCCTTTATAACCTCCTTTAGTTTATAGGAAACACTGGACCTTTCTTTACGAAAGGAAAGGAGAAAATGCTGTCCCACAATACCTTGTGGCCGCAACATTTACCGTGAAACAACATTCAGCAGTTCACGGAAACAACCGATCGTGACCGAGAAATGCATATCATGAAAGTATCGGTACTTATTGAGCATTTTACAACTTTTACTGAAATGATCAACTAAATTCAACATTTCACAGTGTAATAGGGATATACACAGTGATAGGTTAAGGCCTAACACGTTTATAATAAATACATTTGTATTTACCATGGTCTAGCATCCCTGTACACACACAGCAACTCTCTAGTAATGGCTGTCCACGTTCATAAAGCCTTCATAGAACCACACCATTGCACGGTGCAAAGTCTCTAGATGCGCTCAAAGTAGTCCGCTGTACAGAGAACTGTAGTTTCCCCACAGCAGACTCACATTAATAAAATGTTGGATAGTGTCAGTGCAGCCGGATTCTCAAAGCACCACAGTCTCTTTTCCTAAGTCCTTTTGAATTCTCCACTTTTCCTTAACCCAGTTACGTTTCACACAGAGGTCAAGGAATAGTGGATAGAGAGACAATAGGAGCTGATTTTTGGGTCTACCATCCCTGTACACACGGCAACTCTCTAGTAATGGCTTCTACTAGAAGGCCACTGGCAGACCTTCTGCGGTATGCGGCTGACCAGATTGAAAAGTGTAAGTATCTTATATATAGGTAGACCTTAACATAAAATACTTACAGTTTTTTTGAAGCGGAGCTCATAAAATGTATACATTTCATTAATTTATTTATAATTATAGTAGTTAGGTAACTAGTGAGGTTGCGTACGGCTTGTTACTATATGTATATGTTCACAGAGAAACCAGTTTAAAACTTTGTCAGAAGTGGGATTTGAACCCACGCCTCCATTCGGAGACCAGAAGTCCCATTTCACAGGAAGGAGTGATACCTTGAGTCTGGCGCCCTTAGACCGCTCGGCCATCCTGACAGCTGGGAGTAAAGTTTCATTCTAGCTATTTCTACAACTAGAGAAAGTAATCTTAGTTATTTAACGTTTACAACTTTTCCTTTTGTAATTTCCTTTCCACAGACTTATTGACAACTCACATTTGTGTGTTTTATGGCGCCTTTAATTTGAACTACAAAGATGTCCAACTTCTTTTTTCCACACGCATTGCTTATCGGCAATAGATTTATTTCAGACGCACAATGGAGGACGGAACATGACACACTTATAGATAAATAAATACATGCATACAAAATATATGAATATATACAGGAAAAAATGTATAAAATCATAAATACATGTTCAAATCAATACAGAATGAATTCATGTGGAAATAAATACAGGAATAAAAAAATACAATAATAAATAAATGCATAAATAAATAAATGAATGTATAAATAATACCAAGATTTAGAATAAAACAGAACACACATTTTTATTTATTTTTAATGTATTTCTACATTTATGTTCACTTATATTGATTTATTAAGAGGTAGGCGGTCCTAACCTCAGTCAGTCTGAAGCAGGATTGGTTAATGTTGGAGCCAGGCAGAAGCAAGCGATCCGTAGCGAGTCATACTACATCCATTGGTTGCGGTGGAATTCTCAGTTTAGCTAAGAAAGGTTCGTAACGAAGTGAAATGACCTGTAAGTATCCAAGTCGCAGCCATGATAAGAGCTGTTTGAATTCTCTAGTCTAGATGATAGGAAAGGAGCTTTGAAACTTCCTTTATAACCTCCTTTAGTTTATAGGAAACACTGGACCTTTCTTTACGAAAGGAAAGGAGAAAATGCTGTCCCACAATACCTTGTGGCCGCAACATTTACCGTGAAACAACATTCAGCAGTTCACGGAAACAACCGATCGTGACCGAGAAATGCATATCATGAAAGTATCGGTACTTATTGAGCATTTTACAACTTTTTACTGAAATGATCAAACTAAATTCAACATTTCACAGTGTAATAGGGATATACACAGTGATAGGTTAAGGCCTAACACGTTTATAATAAATACATTTGTATTTACCATGGTCTAGCATCCCTGTACACACACAGCAACTCTCTAGTAATGGCTGTCCACGTTCATAAAGCCTTCATAGAACCACACCATTGCACGGTGCAAAGTCTCTAGATGCGCTCAAAGTAGTCCGCTGTACAGAGAACTGTAGTTTCCCCACAGCAGACTCACATTAATAAAATGTTGGATAGTGTCAGTGCAGCCGGATTTTCAAAGCACCACAGTCTCTTTTCCTAAGTCCTTTTGAATTCTCCACTTTCCTTAACCCAGTTACGTTTCACACAGAGGTCAAGGAATAGTGGATAGAGAGACGATAGGAGCTGATTTTTGGGTCTACCATCCCTGTACACACGGCAACTCTCTAGTAATGGCTTCTACTAGAAGGCCACTGGCAGACCTTCTGCGGTATGCGGCTGACCAGATTGAAAAGTGTAAGTATCTTATATATAGGTAGACCTTAACATAAAATACTTACAGTTTTTTTTGAAGCGGAGCTCATAAAATGTATACATTTAATTGATTTATTTATTATTATAGTAGTTAGGTAACTAGTGAGGTTGCGTACGGCTTGTTACTATATGTATATGTTCACAGAGAAACCAGTTTAAAACTTTGTCAGAAGTGGGATTTGAACCCACGCCTCCATTCGGAGACCAGAAGTCCCATTTCACAGGAAGGAGTGATACCTTGAGTCTGGCGCCTTAGACCGCTCGGCCATCCTGACAGCTGGGAGTAAAGTTTCATTCTAGGTATTTGTACAACGAGAGAAAGTAATCTTAGTTATTTAACGTTTAAAACGTTTCCTTTTTGTAATTTCCTTTCCACAGACTTATTGACTACTCACATTTGTGGGTTTTATGGCACCTTTAATTTGACCTACAAAGATGTCCAACCTCTTTTTTCCACACGCATTGCTTATCGGCAATAGATTTATTTCAGATGCACAATGGAGGACGGAACATGACAGACGTATAGATAAATAAATACATGCATACAAAATATATGAATATATACAGGAAAAAATGTATAAAATCATAAATACATGTTCAAATCAATACAGAATGAATACATGTGGAAATAAATACAGGAATAAAAAAATACAATAATAAATAAATGCATAAATAAATAAATGAATGTATAAATAATACCAAGATTTAGAATAAAACAGAACACACATTTTTATATATTTTTAATGTATTTCTACATTTATGTTCATTTATATTGATTTATTAAGAGGTAGGCGGTCCTAACCTCAGTCAGTCTGAAGCAGGATTGGTTAATGTTGGAGCCAGGCAGAAGCAAGCGATCCGTAGCGAGTCATACTACATCCATTGGTTGCGGTGGAATTCTCAGTTTAGCTAAGAAAGGTTCGTAACGAAGTGAAATGACCTGTAAGTATCCAAGTCGCAGCCATGATAAGAGCTGTTTGAATTCTCTAGTCTAGATGATAGGAAAGGAGCTTTGAAACTTCCTTTATAACCTCCTTTAGTTTATAGGAAACACTGGACCTTTCTTTACGAAAGGAAAGGAGAAAATGCTGTCCCACAATACCTTGTGGCCGCAACATTTACCGTGAAACAACATTCAGCAGTTCACGGAAACAACCGATCGTGACCGAGAAATGCATATCATGAAAGTATCGGTACTTATTGAGCATTTTACAACTTTTTACTGAAATGATCAACTAAATTCAACATTTCACAGTGTAATAGGGATATACACAGTGATAGGTTAAGGCCTAACACGTTTATAATAAATACATTTGTATTTACCATGGTCTAGCATCCCTGTACACACACAGCAACTCTCTAGTAATGGCTGTCCACGTTCATAAAGCCTTCATAGAACCACACCATTGCACGGTGCAAAGTCTCTAGATGCGCTCAAAGTAGTCCGCTGTACAGAGAACTGTAGTTTCCCCACAGCAGACTCACATTAATAAAATGTTGGATAGTGTCAGTGCAGCCGGATTCTCAAAGCACCCACAGTCTCTTTTCCTAAGTCCTTTTGAATTCTCCACTTTTCCTTAACCCAGTTACGTTTCACACAGAGGTCAAGGAATAGTGGATAGAGAGACAATAGGAGCTGATTTTTGGGTCTACCATCCCTGTACACACGGCAACTCTCTAGTAATGGCTTCTACTAGAAGGCCACTGGCAGACCTTCTGCGGTATGCGGCTGACCAGATTGAAAAGTGTAAGTATCTTATATATAGGTAGACCTTAACATAAAATACTTACAGTTTTTTTGAAGCGGAGCTCATAAAATGTATACATTTCATTAATTTATTTATAATTATAGTAGTTAGGTAACTAGTGAGGTTGCGTACGGCTTGTTACTATATGTATATGTTCACAGAGAAACCAGTTTAAAACTTTGTCAGAAGTGGGATTTGAACCCACGCCTCCATTCGGAGACCAGAAGTCCCATTTCACAGGAAGGAGTGATACCTTGAGTCTGGCGCCTTAGACCGCTCGGCCATCCTGACAGCTGGGAGTAAAGTTTCATTCTAGCTATTTCTACAACTAGAGAAAGTAATCTTAGTTATTTAACGTTTACAACTTTTCCTTTTGTAATTTCCTTTCCACAGACTTATTGACAACTCACATTTGTGTGTTTTATGGCGCCTTTAATTTGAACTACAAAGATGTCCAACTTCTTTTTTCCACACGCATTGCTTATCGGCAATAGATTTATTTCAGACGCACAATGGAGGACGGAACATGACACACTTATAGATAAATAAATACATGCATACAAAATATATGAATATATACAGGAAAAAATGTATAAAATCATAAATACATGTTCAAATCAATACAGAATGAATTCATGTGGAAATAAATACAGGAATAAAAAAATACAATAATAAATAAATGCATAAATAAATAAATGAATGTATAAATAATACCAAGATTTAGAATAAAACAGAACACACATTTTTATTTATTTTTAATGTATTTCTACATTTATGTTCACTTATATTGATTTATTAAGAGGTAGGCGGTCCTAACCTCAGTCAGTCTGAAGCAGGATTGGTTAATGTTGGAGCCAGGCAGAAGCAAGCGATCCGTAGCGAGTCATACTACATCCATTGGTTGCGGTGGAATTCTCAGTTTAGCTAAGAAAGGTTCGTAACGAAGTGAAATGACCTGTAAGTATCCAAGTCGCAGCCATGATAAGAGCTGTTTGAATTCTCTAGTCTAGATGATAGGAAAGGAGCTTTGAAACTTCCTTTATAACCTCCTTTAGTTTATAGGAAACACTGGACCTTTCTTTACGAAAGGAAAGGAGAAAATGCTGTCCCACAATACCTTGTGGCCGCAACATTTACCGTGAAACAACATTCAGCAGTTCACGGAAACAACCGATCGTGACCGAGAAATGCATATCATGAAAGTATCGGTACTTATTGAGCATTTTACAACTTTTTACTGAAATGATCAACTAAATTCAACATTTCACAGTGTAATAGGGATATACACAGTGATAGGTTAAGGCCTAACACGTTTATAATAAATACATTTGTATTTACCATGGTCTAGCATCCCTGTACACACACAGCAACTCTCTAGTAATGGCTGTCCACGTTCATAAAGCCTTCATAGAACCACACCATTGCACGGTGCAAAGTCTCTAGATGCGCTCAAAGTAGTCCGCTGTACAGAGAACTGTAGTTTCCCCACAGCAGACTCACATTAATAAAATGTTGGATAGTGTCAGTGCAGCCGGATTTTCAAAGCACCACAGTCTCTTTTCCTAAGTCCTTTTGAATTCTCCACTTTTCCTTAACCCAGTTACGTTTCACACAGAGGTCAAGGAATAGTGGATAGAGAGACGATAGGAGCTGATTTTTGGGTCTACCATCCCTGTACACACGGCAACTCTCTAGTAATGGCTTCTACTAGAAGGCCACTGGCAGACCTTCTGCGGTATGCGGCTGACCAGATTGAAAAGTGTAAGTATCTTATATATAGGTAGACCTTAACATAAAATACTTACAGTTTTTTTGAAGCGGAGCTCATAAAATGTATACATTTAATTGATTTATTTATAATTATAGTAGTTAGGTAACTAGTGAGGTTGCGTACGGCTTGTTACTATATGTATATGTTCACAGAGAAACCAGTTTAAAACTTTGTCAGAAGTGGGATTTGAACCCACGCCTCCATTCGGAGACCAGAAGTCCCATTTCACAGGAAGGAGTGATACCTTGAGTCTGGCGCCTTAGACCGCTCGGCCATCCTGACAGCTGGGTGTAAAGTTTCATTCTAGGTATTTCTACAACTACAGAAAGTCATCTTAGTTATTTAACGTTTACAACTTTTCCTTTTGTAATTTCCTTTCCACAGACTTATTGACAACTCACATTTGTGGGTTTTATGGCACCTTTAATTTGACCTACAAAGATGTCCAACTTAATTTTTCCACACGCATTGCTTATCGGCAATAGATTTATTTCAGACGCACAATGGAGGACGGAACATGACACACTTATAGATAAATAAATACATGCATACAAAATATATGAATATATACAGGAAAAAATGTATAAAATCATAAATACATGTTCAAATCAATACAGAATGAATTCATGTGGAAATAAATACAAGAATAAAAAAATACAATAATAAATAAATGCATAAATAAATAAATGAATGTATAAATAATACCAAGATTTAGAATAAAACAGAACACACATTTTTATATATTTTTAATGTATTTCTACATTTATGTTCATTTATATTGATTTATTAAGAGGTAGGCGGTCCTAACCTCAGTCAGTCTGAAGCAGGATTGGTTAATGTTGGAGCCAGGCAGAAGCAAGCGATCCGTAGCGAGTCATACTACATCCATTGGTTGCGGTGGAATTCTCAGTTTAGCTAAGAAAGGTTCGTAACGAAGTGAAATGACCTGTAAGTATCCAAGTCGCAGCCATGATAAGAGCTGTTCGAATTCTCTAGTCTAGATGATAGGAAAGGAGCTTTGAAACTTCCTTTATAACCTCCTTTAGTTTATAGGAAACACTGGACCTTTCTTACGAAAGGAAAGGAGAAAATGCTGTCCCACAATACCTTGTGGCCGCAACATTTACCGTGAAACAACATTCAGCAGTTCACGGAAACAACCGATCGTGACCGAGAAATGCATATCATGAAAGTATCGGTACTTATTGAGCATTTTACAACTTTTTACAGAAATGATCAACTAAATTCAACATTTCACAGTGTAATAGGGATCTACACAGTGATAGGTTAAGGCCTAACACGTTTATAATAAATACATTTGTATTTACCATGGTCTAGCATCCCTGCACACACACAGCAACTCTCTAGTAATGGCTGTCCACGTTCATAAAGCCTTCATAGAACCACACCATTGCACGGTGCAAAGTCTCTAGATGCGCTCAAAGTAGTCCGCTGTACAGAGAACTGTAGTTTCCCCACAGCAGACTCACATTAATAAAATGTTGGATAGTGTCAGTGCAGCCGGATTCTCAAAGCACCACAGTCTCTTTTCCTAAGTCCTTTTGAATTCTCCACTTTTCCTTAACCCAGTTACGTTTCACACAGAGGTCAAGGAATAGTGGATAGAGAGACAATAGGAGCTGATTTTTGGGTCTACCATCCCTGTACACACGGCAACTCTCTAGTAATGGCTTCTACTAGAAGGCCACTGGCAGACCTTCAGCGGGATGCGGCTAACCAGATTGAAAAGTGTAAGTATCTTATATATAGGTAGACCTTAACATAAAATACTTACAGTTTTTTTTAAGCGGAGTTCATAAAATGTATACATTTAATTGATTTATTTATACTTATGTCAGGTTGCGTCCTCCATATTTACTAGCAGCTAAACTAGTGAATTTGCCTATTTGAAGTACTTGTTTTCTGTTTGTTGGCTATACGGCTTGTAGGTTACTATATGTATATGTTCACAGAGAAACCAGTTTAAAACTTTGTCAGAAGTGGGATTTGAACCCACGCCTCCATTCGGAGACCAGAAGTCCCATTTCACAGGAAGGAGTGATACCTTGAGTCTGGCGCCTTAGACCGCTCGGCCATCCTGACAGCTTGGAGTAAAGTTTCATTCTAGGTATTTGTACAACGAGAGAAAGTAATCTTAGTTATTTAACGTTTACAACTTTTCCTTTTGTAATTTCCTTTCCACAGACTTATTGACTACTCACATTTGTGTGTTTTATGGCGCCTTTAATTTGACCTACTAAGATGTCCAACCTTTTTTTTTCCACACGCATTGCTTATCGGCAATATATTTATTTCAAAAGTACAATGGAGGACGGAACATGACAAATGTATAGATAAATAAATAAATGCATAACAAATATATCAATATATACAGGATTACATTAATAAAATAATAAATACATACAGAAATGAATACATGTGGAAATAAATACAGGATTTAATAAATACAAGAATAAATAAATGCATAAATACATTTTGAAATAAATAAATGATTGTATGAATAATAAAAAAAATTGAGAATAAAACAGAACACACATTTAAATATTTTTTTAACGTATTTCTACATTTATGTTCATTTACATTCATTTATTAACTAACCTTAGTCAGTCTGAAGCAGGATTGGTTAATGTTGGAGCCAGGCAGAAGCAAGCGATCCGTAGCGAGTTATACTACATCCATTGGTTGCGATGGAATTCTCAGTTTAGCTAAGAAAGGTTCGTAACGAAGTGCTGTAATATATACGCTTTTCAGCATACAATATTAATTCAAGTGAAGTACAGTGCAAATATCCCTTACATCCCTTCACAGAACTAAAGTATGCTTTTAAAAAAGGTTTAATGAGATGATGGAATCAAAGATGAACTGTATAACATAAAAAGTCACACATGCTGAAAACCCAACCCCAGCAGGGGGGGTCAGGGGGGAATTTTCCCCCAGGAGATTTATACTAACATATAAACTACGCATTCTGGTACACTCTGAGAAGAAAATAAATACATCTATTACTACCCGACATATTAATAATAATGTATGCCATTGTTTGTTTTTCACTTTGTTATGACTGCTTCCTTCTCCTCCTCACAGAGAGAAGAGCAAAGAGGAGATAGTTTGTGTGAATTACTACTAAATTGTGGGTAAGGGTAGATAGCTCCCATTGTTCTGTGACCTGTCAATCATCAAACCGGGGGTCATATTTCATTACGTGTTCATTTCTATTTGAAGTTGTACCCATGGATGTATAAAGAATAGTTATACCGCAAAGTTATTCTCCGTGGGGACTTCCGGCAACAATCTTGATTCTGATTGGCCAGAAGACTCGAAAAAAAAATGTTTTATTGAGAAGATGATCACTACGTGACAGAAGTTTCAAAACCGTTTATGGTCTCCGGTACTTCCAGTCCAACACCTACTGCATGCACAGCGTTAGAAAATCGGGCCTTCAAAATAAAAGTTTGAATTTTTTTTATTAAACTTATTTTTTTTCTTCACTGACATCTGCGACCCACTCGAAGGGGGTCCGCGACCCACCAGTTGAGAACCACTGCTCTAGATGATAGGAAAGGAGCTTTGAAACTTCCTTTATAACCTCCTTTAGTTTAGGAAACACTGGATCTTGCTTTACAAAAGGAAAGGAAAAAATGATTTCCCACAATACCTTGTGGCCGCAACATTTACAGTTCACGGAAACAACCTATCGTGACCGAGAAATGCGTATCATGAAAGTTACGGTGCTTATTGAGTATTTTACAACTTATGCTGTAGCTTGTAGACCTTCCGCGGGATGCGGACCAGATTGAAAAGTGTAAGTATCTTATATTTAGGTAGACCTTAAAGTCTGATGAATGAATGATCACACTCCTGTAACCAATCCTGCTTCAGACTGAGGTTAGGACCGCCCACCTCATTAGCATATTGACACAGAAATACATAAATAAATGTAAGTGAACGTAAATGTAGAAATATATTAAAGATTTATAATAATGTGTGTTGTGTTTAATTCTCAAGTTGTATGTATTTATACATTCATTTATTTCCATCTTTATTTATGCATTTATTTATTATAATTGTATTTATTTGTGTATTTATTTCCACATTTATTTATGTATTTATTTCCACATGTATTTATTCCTGTATTCATTTATTCCTGTATTTATTTCCGTATTTATTCCTTACATTTATTTATTTATACTTGTTGTTATGTCATGTTCCGTCCTCCATAAAAGGTTCAAGGTTCCGAAACAACATATCTGAAGATCTAGGATTAATACACCATAAAATGTCTCAGCCCAACGTGGGGCTCGAACCCACGACCCTGAGATTAAGAGTCTCATGCTCTACCGACTGAGCTAGCCGGGCTATTCATGGCATGTAGTGGGCGGCAACTTTTTCCTCTCCAGAGGCCTGTACTACAAAGCAGAATTTTCGCTTAGCCGGTTAACTTCCGGGAAAACTCGGGGTTTCCGGTCCTACGACGCTGGTTCACTTCCACCAAGGCTAGATCTCCATGGTAACTTATGCTGAGCGGCTAACCTGCCCCGGACCAGGGGCCTAAACTACGAATCTAGTTCAACATATCCTGGATATGTTTTGAGTTATCCGGTTGACTTAATCCAAAATAAACCCGCTCTCGCTAAACTGTCCTACGACGCTGGCTATCAACTCGATCGCTCAAGCCAGCCGTGTCCTATCTAGTTAGGTGCGCGTTCACATGAAAGGGGTGGTATCTCTGGAGCATTCGACCAATCACAAACATGGAGAAGCGTACTGACAGCGCAGCGTCATACTTCCTGAAGAAAAAGTCAACTATAATATTAGTCAAATATGAAGAAGTTAAACTTTAAACATCCATGACTTAAACACTTTATCCAGGATCAAAGCCACATAGCTGCACCTGCAAGGTGAATACAGCTGGGAACAGAAAAAGTGTTTGAATGCGTACATTAACAGGTTTATGATATCACTGCCCCGTCTAAAACACGATCTGACTTTAATTACATTTGACTCGAGTGTTTCCTCAACTTAATGTGTTGCTTAAAATAATACTTCTGCATACAGTATGTGACACTGTGAGTGTTGCACGGCCAGATACGGCTCAGCTGACTCAGATAAGGAAATATATGATACATTATGATGTGATATTAATGATAATGGGACACATCGATTTTATTAAGCTTTCTTAACGCTAATGTTATAATAGTCAGATTGCTCTGAAGATGGAAGGTGATATTCTATTAATGTTCACGTTCACACAGTCGGTGATTTTTGCCGGCCGTCTTTCCTGCAACGGCAGCTTTTCTGTTGGTCAGCAGGCAGTGCTTTCACTGAGTTGAGCTCTTAGCCTGCAACCTAACCTGGTCCCGACCAGGTTAGCCGCTAAGCATAAGTTACCATGGAGATCTAGCCTGCTAAAAAGAGAACCAGCGTCGTAGGACCGGAAACCCAGAGTTTTCCCTGAAGTTACCTCGCTAAGCGAAAATCCTGCTTTGTAGTACAGGCCTCAGCTTCGTAGTACAGGCCTCTGGAGTGATAGTATTTGTAAATTTACTAAATTATAGTAATAATAATAATAATAATAATAATAATAATATTGATGACCTCTTTTAAGGAGCCATACAAGGAAAACCTAGCCTGCAGGTAAAACACATTAAATTATTATTCAATTTAGACTTCATCAGTGACTTGCAAACTGAAATGTAAGGCAGTGACAGAGAATGGAGGATGCTGTTCATAACAAGAACAAGGCCTATACCAACCCCAAAAGCAACATTTGGTTTGAGAAAATAATTGTTTTCAGTCAAAGACAGATCACACATCAGAGTAATTCTGTTTTATATGTTCTCATGATTTTATTCAGTCTGTGTGCAATCGAAACAAAATAAGAGGTACCGGTATCGCTAAACAAAAGAGATGTACCCTCCAGGTAAAATACTGGATTTGAACCCTCGCCCCCATGTGGAGATCAGAAGTCACTTTGCTCAGGAAGGCTGCCATGTTGAATCAATGCTGGCTTTGGTTGCATTACCCAGCGATTCCCTCATTACTCACTGACCCTAGATCTCTCAGTCCCTATCAGAGGTTGGGTCTTAGCAGCTAGCAGAGAAGTTTTCTCTGAAAGCAATAAAAGTGAGAGGAATGCGCAGACGGAGGAGGAACTGAAGATAAGGAAGCTGTCCTCAGTGTTGCTGGATCTTCATCCCACGTACAGGTCAGTAATTCATTTACTTTACAAACCACTTATTGGAGAAAATAATGTATGCAAAAAGCAAACATACAAAACCAACAAGCAACACGTGTAATGCCTTCAAAGCACAACTAAAAGCTTTCATTATTAAGCCTGAAAACATGTGATAGAGGCTGAGAGTGTTTGAAGTCGAGCTGCTGTTTGTTTTGGTCTCCGCTCTCCCTCTCTCTGTTTTCTCTTTCTCTCCATCACACTCTTTCTTTTCTTTGCAGTCACGTGTGATGAGATGTGTGATGATTGAAACCACATCGACCCAGAGCCAACGCAAGCCCCCTACTTCCTCTGCAGTCACTCAGTGTTTTATTTCTCCTCCTGTGTCCTGGTCCTCCATTAGGGATGTACATTATGGACATGCCCCAACAGAACCTCAAGGACGTCTGTGTTTCTGGTGTAATCACAATCAGAATAGCTTTATTACACAGAGGGGACATTTACGAAAAACGACTCAGTGTGAGTAACAGCTGCTGTAAACCACCATTATCAGCAGATCTTATCGTAATGAATCTCTGCAGAGGAAGGTGGTGTGTGTGTGCATGCATATGGGAGGGAACCAACTCCAAACATAAAAATAAACGTTAAAACAATTTCAAAAGACATCCGTACATAGATGAACATACTGAGTTGTTACCCTGATTGGTGTGCTCTATTAGTGCCCTTTTATTTTGTATATGTTATGAAACAAGTATCAAAGTCTCCAACACATCTCTTATTGACATGATTAGCAATTGTCACTTAATTGACACTGCACTTTACATAATTAAACGCACAACATGAGTACACTGATTATAAATTAAGTGTGCTATAGCCTACAAATTAGCATAAAATAATACGGGTTAAACTTTTTTGAGACAAAGGTCGGCTCAGGGTCGAGGTTCAAGGTCTAAAGCTGGGCAGCTCTGTTGAACAGGTGTTCTAGTTGTGTGTTTGCACTTTATTGTTCTCATACTGCCTGTGCTGCAGCACTTCTTTCCACCCTCTGTCTGAAACCAGAGCCCAGTCTGCTCTGATTGGTTAGCTGGCCGGCTCTGTTGCGTCAATCGTTTAGAGCTGTCCCGCCCCTTAGCCTATCACGTAACATGTGTTGGAGCATGAGCCAATAGAAGCACAGAGTGTTACAGAGTGATGTCACTATGTTCCTGAATCAAACAAAGGAGTCCAATGGAGGCGTTTCAGGGGGGAGTGGGAGAGAAACTCCCTCTGGGATAACAAGGATTTTACAGAAAACGACATAACACACTACAGGAGAGGGAAAACCCCAAGCCAATTTAAATCATTCCTCACCAGAATCTGTTTAGTTCAACCGTCCACACTATTCATTTGAGTCCATGCTATTGGAAATAGTGTGATTTTGGATAAAGTTGTTGGACATTTAAGACAATAGTAATGGTATGGCTTCTCTCTGTGTGTGTGTGAAGAACTGGGACAGGATGAGGCCCTGGGCTGTGGAATAATGTCATTATTGTGGGCGGATAGGAAAATAAAGCACTAAGTGACAAGATAAGAAGACGATTTTAGAGAGGGCGAGAGAGAGAATCCAAGTGAGGCAAAAGGAAGGAGGGGAGGGAGAGGTCGGAAAAAAGTAAGGAAATGAAAGAAAAGGGAAGATGCTCTAACCTCATTGTCTCATGAAAAGCTGAAAACGTTCACCTCTTAAAAGTGTATAAAGATCCTTCAAAAGAAACAATATGTGAGAGAAAAATCAGATTAAAATGTATAATTCACGTCCTCACTGAGGCTATACAACCTGTGAGGAGGGGTCCCAGGTCAAAAGGAAGCAGCTCTCACATTTGACTGAGATATAGAAATGACAGACAGAATCCTTTCACAATAAAAGATAAATCCATTTTTTATTCCATTCTCTCATTCTCAATCTCCAACAGAGTCCCAGCCATCACCGTTTCATTACATATTCAGTATAAAACAAAATACTGGATTTACAACAGAAGCTCATATCTGATGGAGTTTCATTCCAAAATAAGTTATTGAAGATTTTAGCAAATTCAAACTGGTGACATTTAAGGAACCTGCGGCAAACACTGAGACTTCCGTATTAAGGATATTTTTGAATGAAACTCCTCATTTACACCCATGTGACTCTCAGCCTTTTTAAATACACAGCTTAAACGCTTCTTCAGAGCCTCACAAAGGTGTAAACTCAGAATTGCGTATGCATTTTAAATCCCCATCTTTAGGCTTTGTCTCCACCAGGTATTTCTTTTATGGAGCAGCGCTAAACCCGTTGCATGTGGCCTTCAGCACGACTACAGTATAGTATGAAACGAGTGGAACCTGTCTAGTGCTCGGTGATGTTAGTGTTTACATCCTGTGAAGGCTGTCAGCGTGTGGGAAACATGCGTCAGAGTGTCATTTCGGCTGTAAACAACAACAAGATAAACAATGTTCCCGGTGGACACAGAGCCTCATGTAGGTGCAACACGTCCCTAATAACAGTCTCCTGCTCTGGAACACTTCTGTGGTGACTTGCAAACACAGAAAACAACGTTTGACACATTATGTAACATACCAACCAATACATGACAACTTTTTCAATTAAACAAGATTTGTATATATATTACCAAAAGCAAAAAAATATATAGCAATTATTTTATATTCTCTACCTCCCAAGAAAAAAAAAATGCTTTGATAAGGGCAATGAAGTCTCCTCATGTTAACTCTAAAGGGATTGTCACTACACGGTAAGTGAGGGGTTTTCTGAACACAACCGACTTCCAGCATAGCTTTCTTAGGTTCAAAAGAAACTCAAACATCTACTGGTGTGTTTTAATAAAGGGAGTATTGCGAGAGTTATTGTAGTTTGTGCCTTTCATCAACAATGGTGGGAAAAAATGAAAGTGTCACGTCCCCATGATGAAAGCTCCTGTTAATTCAAATGCTCAACTCCCTAGAGATTACTGCAGAAAGAAGTTTAGACATTTCATCAGAAAAAAAGAGACATGGTAGAAATAGAAGCTTAATGTTAAAAAGATAGCAGCAAATGATGTAAAGAATCAAAGGCGGTTGAAATAAACTATTTTGTATCTGTAACCAATCAAATCACAATGTGGTAACAGCGTGTAAGTCTGGCATCAGACACAACCTGGCAAGCTTCACTCACTCTCACCCTTTTTAATCCTCCCCCCCCCCCATAAAATACATCAAGTCACAATTACAAGTCTGCTGATTGCCTGGAAAGACACAAGATGGCCGCTGTGAAGTGTCACACATGGGGGGGTGCAGTGAGGCTCCTTCTGTTTCCGAGATGTTAGGAAATGAATGTGTTAAAAGTCTCAATCATCAATTCTTATTAACTAGCATGCCAACACAGCTCTGTGTTTACTGAACATCATTCCCTCAGCCGGCACTGTTTGTTTGAAGTGAGAGCGGCTGAAGACACAGTGGAAGAATATTTTTCAGAAAGGATTTTTTATTTTTGAATCTCCTTTCTGTGCCTCTGAAAATTGAAGTGTGGGGGAAGAAAAAGTCTTCGTCCTTTTTATGTGTGTACCAGGAGATGACGGGGGCTAGCTGGAGACCCCTGATGTTTTTTATGTGTGTGTTTCCTTGATTTTCACGCTAACTAATGGACAAGCTTTTCTGTGTGTGGATAAGTGTGTGTGTGTGTGTTCATGTGTCAGCAGCTGTCCTCTAGAGCGTTCACCACTTGTTCCAGAATGTCGGGGCATCGTTCGGCGATCTGCTGCAGGACCTGATTGGCGTAGTCCTGAAGCTCCGCCCCCTCCCTCTCACACTGCTCTAACTCCGCCTCCATCTGAGAGAGAAGAAACACACACACACACGGGAGATTTAGACATGTTGTAAACCATGTGTTACCAATATTGCCAACATAATAACAAGGAATTCAAAAGAATAGCTGGACATTTTGGAGAAATACAGCCTTCTGCTTTCTTGCTCAGAGTAAGCTAGCTGGTTAGCTTATTTTAGCTTAGCCTGAGGACTGGAAATAGAGAGAAACAACTAGCTTTAATCCGTCCACAGGTACCAGAATCTGTGTATCGTGTTTAAGCTCACACATTCACAGGCTTTAACAGAGTTTAAATAGAGTTTTCCACCTTGAAAGATTTGAAGATGTTAATGTCTGTACACTTTGCTGCTGCAAATAAATAATTTCCAAATTTGGGATCAATAAAGTACCTATCCATCTAAAATCAAGATGCCATGTGGGGTTACGTAACACACTACTCTTCACATATCTCTCCTTAGAAAAGTGCATTCATTGTTTTATAATTGGGTTTTTGACAAATTAAATAAATGCAATTGATCAGTGAACTAGCGAGCTTTTCAAGGGGCTGATAGGCGGATTTAATTAGCATTAGACAGAGCTAGAAGAGCTGTTTACCCTTGTTTCCACTTTTATGCTATGCTAAGCTAACTGGCAGCAGCTTCATATTTAATGATGTGATATCTATCTTCTCATCTAATTACAGGGAAGAACACAAACAAGCCTAATCATTTCCTTAAAATGTAGAACTAGTCCTTTAAATTCCATGTTTTCATGTTGTTCCTTTAAGATGAGAAAGATGGACATAAGGAAAAGATGAAACACTTTTAAATCCAATATCAGTCAAGCACTCAAACACAGGCAGAAAGACACACTCCCCTCGTTGCCCCATGGACGATTAGACACACACACACACACACACACACACACCACACACACACACACACACACACACACACACACACACCACACACACAACACACACACACACACACACAGATCTATAATCTGAAATCTGTGCGGTTCTCTCTGCCCATACTGAGTGGAACATTTCTGTGAGACAGCGCTGATTTTCTTTTCTTTGGCTGCCGCCGAGCTGAGACGTCAAACCTAACTGACTTAATGACCAATACATCTGTATCAATAGGAGCACCACTCAAACAGTCATGTAACACAAACCCACATGTGTGTGTGTGTGTCTGTGTGTGAGGCCTGGGTTAGATATTGGCTAAATGTTTCCTCGTTAAGTCTTAACCTCTTCCCTCTGCTCTCATCTCCAGCAAATCTCTCTGGCACTTTACATTACAGTAGCTTCATCCATGTGGAACTGCTGTTAGAAATAATACTGTTAATCATCAATCCAAATGATATCTCAAATAAAGTCTCTTATCCATATATTACTGTATTTGTTATGAGTCAATTTACTTTTCATATTTTACTTTGGCAATACTGTTTGAATTGTTTGTGTGAAATTTGTAACAGAAAGATGAATTAAAAACGGTCTATGTCGATGTTTACAAGGCAGGCAGGGTCTAATTAAATATGCTATAAAGCTTGGCCCACATTACATTTATTACATACAATAAAATACCCAAACTTAATGAAAATTCAATATGACACTGAGGGAAATCCCTTTAATACTCAATATGGGACTGACTGTTCTCAATAAAGCCTTGATTTATTTATTTAAATGTAATGTTGCAGTCTAGTTTACAAAGAGTAGTCAATGCATACACAATATTACATTCAATTATATTTTTCATACAATAAAAACTGTTTTATTTACTGTAGAATTCATATTTTAATTCATATTTATGTAATTGTTTGAAATCCCCTTCTGGACTACCCTTACAGCTGTGTTGCTCACTGTACGCTGACATAAAACCTGATTAACCGTCAGATCAAGTTTTGGCACGACAAGATCTGAGAAGAATTAGTATGAAGCTCTGGCACTCCGTCCTCCCCTGTTCAAGTGTGTTTGCAATATTTTATTTCCCTATCATTAATGCCTAAACATCCTCTGGCCATTCTCCTATTTTGTTGTGCAGCAATCACACATACTGGCTTATTTCCCACATGTTTGTGCAGGTCATTTAACTTAATGACTGCGTTTTAGCTGCAATCCCCCAGAAAAACAGGGCAGTAAAGATAAGGTGGTAAGACGATTGAGAAGAGATAAACGGTTCGGTATCTGTCTGCTGTCTCCTGCTCTCTGACTCACACAGCCTTGACCTGCAGCCGGAGGACGCTCCAGAAAGGCGCTGAAAAACCCAGATTAAACGTGTCAAAGATATCTCAGACAGCATCGTGTGCACTGAAGGTGCAGAACATGAGAGACTGCCCTGCCAATGCACTTCTTAAAGTGTTTGTTTTTCCTATCGCATAACTATTGTTGCAAAACAGGTGATGATTTCTGATTGGTTGTTGGGTACTCATTCATTAAACCTGGTGGAGCGTGTGCCAAGAAGGAACCCATTACATTTTGGAGCAGATTGAAATAACGGGTTGGATATACATATTATTTTTTACTTGTGGAATCAGCATTAACAGAGCTATGTGCTGCTGGCCATCTAGTTGATCTTGCAATCTAAAGGCGCATTTCCACTACAGGGCCTCGCTTGGTATGGCTAGACCTCGTTAGGCCTTGTTTAGACTGGCTCACTTTATGCTGCGTTTCCATTACAGTTTAGTAACTGGGGTAGTAACTATAGTAACGCAGGTGTAGGCGGAGCCGTGACGTCATCTTCAATACGAAACACAAAACCAACATCAGCCGTTAGCTGTTAGCTCTCAGAGCTCACAGCTCCTCATATCTATTTAGAAACTAGACAAAAGTTAAACAAGTACAAACCACAGACTGTCTGTGTCATGGCGAATACAGTCGCTGGTTTATTTATGTCTGGAGGCCCGTTGTTGTGAGCCGGAACTACGCCAAGTGGAAACGCAACCAAAAACGGGCCGGGCACGGCACGCTTAAAGCGAGCTCCGCACTGTAGTGGAAATGCGCCATAACACATTCACCATGTGCCAAAGTGGTCATTCAAAACCACTTATTTTCTTTGCGAAATTAAATGTAAAAATATCTATTTCTACATTTCTGGTCACAGTCATGGTGCTGCCCATGGATCTATAAAGAGCACTGGATACAGCGTTGGAGGGCCGTTTATTCCTATGAAAAGTTGCTCAGTGGCGCATGAAGCAAACAATGAAGCGATTGGAGGTACAAAAGGTGCCCACATCATCCAGTAACTTATGCCCATAGAGCAGGGGTATTCAACTAAAATTCAACGAGGTCCAGTTAGTGAAAATGTCCCCATGCAAAGGTCCCGGAAACATCAAACTGTCTAACTTGCTTCATGAATTAGTGTGATATGTATTGAAGTGACCTGTAGCTTTTATCAACGTCTGCATGTCATCAACAACTGACTGCCAATCAAATAAGAAAGTACAATTCAAAAACAACATATTTATTGTCAATGAACATTGAACTATACAGATATACAGTAAATACTGTGGATATGTGTAATGTTCCTCTCGGGCTGCATTTAAAAATAAAATAGGAGAAATAAATAAAATAGCTTTTGAAAATGTGTGCATCTTAAAAGTGCTTAATTTTAGATAAATAAAATAAAGTGTAGCAGCAGCTTGAGTTTCCCTTTTTCTTTGTTAACCGTTTCACATCATGACTTAACAGTTTCAGACGATTATAGAACAATATCAGTCTTTACACATCATAACAATTGAACAGTTTTAAAGTTTCTCTTTCTTTCCCTCTTATATTGCAGACCCTCACTCACTTTTTTTAAATTCAGTGCGCGAATTGAGCTGGAGCTTGTCCTGCCAGGAGTTTGTAAATCTGGGCCGACATGGAGTCAGGGCCATTCTCATACACATGCAGGTGCTCATGGTTACAGTGATGCAAACACAGGTATGGTGAAAAAAGAGAGAACTATTCGAAGCAGAAAAAAACAGCGTAATATACCATCTGACAAAGGCCTGTGTTATAATGCTTCAATTAACTGCTATTCTTTATAATATACTCAGATCAATAGGAGACAGAGATGTTAAGTTAAAAATCAAGGGTTTTTATTATTATTTACAGCAGGGGTGGGGAACCTTTTTCCTTTCAATTTTTACAACATCCTCCGAGGGTCGTACAAATGATTGAACTCAACCTCTGCTTAAAAAACTAAAATCACAGCCCATTCATTTGGCCTTTCTTTCATGCTGTGCAAAGAAAAGGCAACCTCTTAATCCAGATATCTCACCATGACTCACGTATGCATGCACGTGCACGGTGTGGCATGACCACCAAAACAGAAAGATGTGGACACAAGATGTGTGCAAATGTATTTAGTATCCTATCCATGTGAACATGATTTAAGTGGGTGGGGGGGACCTAACCTCCTCTAGGGGGGTCCGGGGGCATGCTCCCCCGGGAAGATTTATTTTTTAAATATTGAAGTTGAAAGCATCAGTCTGGTGCACTTTGAGAGCAACATTAGGAGATCTATGGATACATCTTTCAACACCCATATGAGACAGAACTGTAAGCAGATTTTTCTATTGGGATATTTTACAAATCACTGCCCTTTTAAACTCTATTCTTGTTATTTTTAACAACTTTTTTGTTACTGTCATAGTATTTTATACCTATTTTTTATTTAGTCTCATTAATAACTATAATGATCATATCAAGGTGTGCCTTAACCTCACTGAGCTGAGGTTATTTGAGCCTCTCAGGAGAGAGCTCTCTTCCACCGGTTGTAGAAAAGCTCTTTAAATTCGTTAGCATAGCTAGCTAACCAGATGCTAATAACAACAGATCGCCACTGTGCTTACAACTAAAGACACAGCCACGCAAACACTGCGGCATGTGTACGGCTCCTTATGGGTACTGCAATATTTGAAGAGCTGGAGCGGCGTTCCGGTGCTCTCCGTCAGCACTCCTTTCAGACGAGACATATACCACGTGAAGACACGTTACGCTCATGTTGTGTTCAAGGAACCTGTCCTTGGCCAGGAAAAACAGGTACTCGCTTGTTGAATTATTTTCGCGGTCTAGATTTCTTCTTCTTTTTTGAAGTGAGAAGTTGTCCGTCAGTCGTACTGACGGACGGACTCCCCACCCCCAAAACGAAAACTCTTCGTTTCTCTACGAATTACACAAGTCACCCAAATCAGCGTTAAAAAAGCGGGAGGCGCCGAAAATCCCCTATTAATGTATTGATTATAGCTCCAGGTCCGTATAGGTCGGCAACTGGGTCCGGATCCGGACCGCGGTCCGCCTGTTGCCAACCCCTGCCATAGGGCATGCACACTTTAGTTTTCCTTAAGCCCCACCTCCAATCTCCCGCTCAGTCAGATGAATTGAGAGAAAAAAACTGTGGATTTTAGCGCATTTAACAACTTTTAAACCCTAATGATTTAATGAAGGGTTACAAAAGTGTTCGGGCAGGGTGGTTGATTTAGCCATAAGAGATTGTATGCTGATTTACAGATGTCTCTTTCCCAATGTAAGTCAATGGGAAATAGTATTTTTGGGCCCAATGACGTCATGGACTCACACATAAATTGTAGTTCCAACGTTTGGTCACTATGAACATTTTCACGGCCACCCCCAGCTGAATCCTGGCCACCCTATTGGCCACCCCAAACACCCTCACCACGGGTAACCTTTCATCATTCATCAATAATTAACATTAATAGAACGTTATATTGATAATGTACTCACTAAACTTACAATTAATTTAACTTATTTTCTTCCAAAAGTTAATTATCCAAAGCCTCTGTACACCCCCTTCTATTTACATGTAATGGTTTGGTCCCGCCTCCGCCTCCGGCACTTTCTAGCATGCCCGGCGCCGTGGGAGGGCCCTCCCATTTGACATTCCTGCCCTCCCCCAATAAACACGTTTTTTATTATTTATAATTTTTTTAATTTTTATATTTTTAATTATAAATAAACTGTGAACTTTTATGCTACGATGTATGTGATGTCAGAACTAAAAAAAAAAAACGCAGGCTACGTCACATAAATGCATGTGTCTGTTGTGATTTGTGATTCGTCCCCATTTAGACCAATCACAGCGTCACACTTTGCCGCCTATTCTGGATTTGTTTATTATTTATTGTGCATTCTGTAGACTCCCATTTCTGTTTGAATTACAAAATGGACATCAGAAATCGGCTTACAAGGTCTAAGGATTTATTCAAACGAAATAGCGATGAAATAACTGCAGCCGATGTGTGGCGATGTGTTTAGATGAATGCCCTGGCACCTGCCGTTGCAGCAGCACGCCTTAATGTCACAAGCTTGACCTCGGCAAACCCCGGGGCTGAGTTAGCGAGCCCAATCCTTGACTCATCAAGGCGGCCGCCACCAACGCTGTCCTCCGAGGCACAGCTCCTTGTGCCCCTACCGTCACCACAGGGTCGGGCTCATGGGGGGTCATTCGCGGGCCATACCCCCCCAAATGAGTCACTGTGCCCCCCCAACACAGGGTGGGCAAGCCTTGCCACTTTGCCGTTTAAAAAAACAAACATGTAAGTGAAAGCGTTTCCACTAAAGGTTTTTTTCTGTGAAATACGTCAGAATAAAGAATACAACATTTAAAACACAGCCTGAGCTGTGCCTCACTGCTGCCTCTGATTGGTGTGTTGCTTGACCAATGACCCCCGACCTTTGTTTTGTTATCATTACGTGGCTGTGTGTTTAGATGAATGCCCGGTGGCGATCTGTTCATCTGTTACACTGATTATACAGTAAAGCCATCGAAAATAATATGATATACAGTACAGTACAAGTAGCCTACTTCTGGGTCTCTGTGTTTCATTCAAGCTCGGCTACTGTGTGTGTGGTGTGGAACGAGCGCATTTTGTGAGTGCGCAAGTGGTAACGGTGGAATGTTGATGTTAGCATGATCTGGTTAGCTAGCTATGCTAACGGATATAAAGAGCTGTTTCTACACCAAGGTGGAGGAGAGTCCTCTCCTGTCAGACTGAGAGGATCGTATAACCTCAGCTCAGTGAGGTAAGGACTCTCTCAGTGTTTCGATAGTTAACTTTAGTGTAGTTTATCTCAGTGGATCTCAAACGGTTTGGTCACCATTTATGTAAACAAGTATTTGCGAGGAACACCTTTATATGATCATTATAGTTATTAAAGAATAAGAGAATAAATAAAAAAACGGGTATGAAATACTATAGGACATTAACACAAGAATACAGTTTAAAGGGGAGTGATTTAGTAAAATATCCATAAAGAAAAAAGTAAATCTGTGTATAGTTCTGTTTCATATGGATGCTGAGAGATGTAGACTATCCATAGATCTCTTCATTTTGCTCTCAAAGTGCACCAGATTGATGCTTTTAACTTCAATATTTTTAAAATAATCTTCCCGGGGGAGCATGCCCCCAGACCATCCTAGAGGACGTTAGGTCCACCCCCACCTAAAACTTGTTCACATGGATAGGATACTAAATACATTTGCACACTTTTTGTATGGTGGCCTATGTCCATATGTTTCTGTTTTGGTGGTCGTGCCACAACCGTGCATGTATGCACAAGTCATAGGTGCGCTATACAATAGCACTACACCCCTGCAATGTGTGTGAAAAACAATATACTTTAAGCATGTTTTTTGAAGTTTGCGTGGTTGTTTGTGTGTTGGTTGTTGACGGCAGTGTGTGCCCCCCCTTTGTAAATGATTGCCCCCCCCCATTAGATTTGTTCTAGAGCCGACCCTGCGTCACCACCTGCGTTTGCCACACCCTGTACCACAAACCGCCAGCATCCTCCTCCTCCTGCCTCCGTGCCGGTGCCTCCGCTACAGACGCTACCTTGCAGCCACATCAACAGGTTCTATTGGGCCAGCAACCGCTCAAAGACCAACAGCCCCAGATGATCTTGGGGTTAATAAACCAAGCAGGTGAAACTGGATCGTTATCCAGGGAGATTGTTTTTCAGGAAAGAAGCGCATTTTTGCCGCTGCATGGTACAACAACAGGACCATGGCTTGAATATTCGTTAAAAGCAGATTAAAGTAATACGTCTTCATCTGATGCGGGCTTTACTGTCAAAGGTTTTTGCGACTGGAAACACGCATTACAGACTGATAAAAGACTGCTAAGACATGCCGCATCAAAAGAACACATTTCATGTCTGTGAGAGTTGTGGAGAGAGAGAGAGAGATACGCGAGGAAACAATAAGGAAATTAGTACTTTGGTGCAGATCAGCTGGTACGGAGCCGTTATTACGTGTCAGCTGTCGTTGATATTATAGCTTTTTTAGCTGTCAACCAACTCCCTCTCAGAGATGACTCGATTCCACTCCACAGCATGTCCGAGTGCAGTGCAATAGGAGAATAAACCATGCCCAAGGCGGGCTAAACAGCTCATCGTCTCCGTCTCTTACTATTTCTCTCCGAGTGCAGCGATGAGGAAGCTGCCATCCGTAACCAGTGTGCCTTGCTCGTGATTTACCAGTGTCTGTGCTGCCACGCACACAATGTTTCAAAGTGGTTGCTATGTTGCCCTTTATTTGTGTATGTTTGCGATAAGTGTGCGTCTTTACGCAATGCTGTTGGCCTTGCTGTTTGATATTGTGCCGCAGGCCCGCAGCACGTGACGGTTTTTGTGTGCCCTCCCATGAAAATCATATGCCCTCCCTTTTAGATTTGTTCTGGCGCCGGGTCTGCTTTCTAGCAGAGAGTGAGAGCATGTGAGGAGCAGGGATGCTAGTACTTACGTGTGAACCATGTCTCAACGACTAACAAAGTCAGGCTTTCAAAAGAGAAAAGAAAGGAGAGAAAGAAAAGAGAGAGGGACTAAAGGGCGACAGTATGTCACCCAGTTTTTCAAAGAAAAGGTGGGTGTGGTCCATGAGTGGTGGAAATGAGTGTTAGCTAAACGTAGTCCATTTTAAATAATAATTGTTATGTTTTTTTTTTACTAAGCTGACATTAAGTACTGTTAATATCTATAAAGAAAATGCAGAAGTTTTTTTATTTCACTGCTCTTTTAGCTGACATTTAGCAAATGCAGGTACATTTTTAGCAGCTATTCATACTAAATCAGTTGTCCCTCCCCCTGGTGCCAGGACCAACAGATCCATCTCTAGACTCAGCAGCCCTGTCCCCCATAAGGCTGAATCTGAACCAGCTTTTCTCCCAACTGAAGGAGGTGAGCAGCATTGTGTTGAATGACATGCCACTTAACGAAGGGAGACTGGAATACAAAAAAAAAAAAAATCAAAACAAAAAGCTAACATCTCATTTCAATTATACTTTTCAAACACAGTATTTTTCCACATATTTAAGTTATATTTATTTGGATTCATGCATTCATGTTGAGAATGTTCCATTCAAAAACGTTATTATTAAAAGGGCATTTAAACCATAAAAGATGGCTATTGAGATTTATTGTCAGGAATGTTAGTCTTATATCAAATAGTGAATTCTACTTCAGCAGATTGTTGCACGTCTGCACAGTGTTATATGTTCACCGCTCAATGTCAGTAAATATTGTGCAGTTAGTATTGGACTACAAGATAGATGCAAGCCTGTACAGGTAGAGTTATTTAAAGCATAAATGAGTCGGTTGGGTTCTGGAGGTGTGGTTACAGCAATTGTGCTTGGTTGGCGTGGCCTGGGCCTGGTGGTGGGGCCCAATGTGATATCTTTTCATGGGGCCCAAAATCCCTGGCGGCGCCCCTGGTTGTGAGTGTATGCTCCAGAGGGCAGGACCTATAAACACATTTACTACCCAATAGCATTGTGAGGCTGAACAAAAATACCTTTTGACTATGTAAATGGAGTCTTTTAGAAAAACAAAACATTTACTGACTTTTTTGGATAGCTTAAAGTAATGTTGTAAAACTACAACCGGGGGCCTTCCAGGGTTAAGGGCTATTGTTTATTGTTATTTACTTTAAGATGTTTATTCTTACTCTTGAATTTAAAAACTCTTATTTAAATGATGTGTGTGTCTCTGTATTCCTGATGATACACTGAGAGAATGAGCTCATAGTGCTGCTGATCACCATAAGCTAAACAGTCTGTATATTGCACTACATTTGTATAATGTAAGCTTTGTTGATACTTTGCCTGTGGGAATACGAAAAAAATAGTTAGATATACTGGATATTATTTGATCCCAAATAATGTAGAGGTGTGTTGTAGGTGCCTTAAATAACCCCTTATTTTCTAGTGAGATGTCTTTTTATGTTCATATAATATTGATTTCAATGCCACCCCAAAATGATCACTGGTTCCATCCTGGCCACCCCACTGAAAATGTCCTGGCTCCGCCACTGGGCTGGACCACAGAGCAGTCCTGCAAAAAGCTCTGGAAAAGTTGTTTTCTTTCAGATAATGTAGTTAAAGTGAGGACATGTTAAACACTTGGCCGACTGCTTACGCTAATGGACTTTATTGCGAAGCTGTGTCGAACAGAGTCGCTACATCCGTAAATCACTACAATTGGAGGGAAAAACGATCTCATAACTGATATGAATTATAGCCAAAACAAGAAAAATAAGACCCGATTTTCCTGAGAAAGTAATCATAATTTAATCCTCCGTCCCCACGTTGCTGAGCAATAAACTTCCCCTCTCGCTACACTCACTTCATGGCTCATTTATGGCCTGAAGAAATTAAATATAAACAATGTTGCATTATACAGTTCCCAGTTATGAGGTATACATTTGGATGGTTCCAATGGATCATGTCTCATTTATTCACAGTGTGGGTGGTCGTAGAGAAATGTGGGAATTAGCATTGCCAGATTCAGGACTTCTGTAAACGTTTGTGTGTTTGATTGGTAGTATTTGTGTGGCGAATGTGTGTGTGTGTGTGTGTGTGTGTGTGTGTGATACAGTGGTTTGGGTGTATGACATGACAAGTGTGTGTGAGTGCACGTCCTGGCGCTAAAGAGTATGTTGCAAACTCAAGTTCTGATTTAGTGAGTGACAGAGAGGATCGTGGGAAACGGAGAGATAGACAGAGGGAATGGATAAGATGTGTGTGTGTGTGTGTTTGTCAGAGTAAGAGAGGGTTTGTAGAAGATGATTTTTACTGCAGCCATTAAAGCTCCATTATCGTGATGGATCATTATCTGCCGTATCAGGAGCCTGGAGACACACACACACTCACACACACACACACACACACACACACACACACACACACACACACACACACACACACACACACACACACACACACACACACACACACACACACACACACACACACACACACCACACACATGCACACACAGGTTATCAGCTTCAGAATGAGGATGAGGTTAATGTGTGTGTGTGTGTGTGTGTACACTCTGACCCTCTCTGCAGAGGAATGCTAATGTTTTCTAAAGAAACCATAAGTTAGTAGAGAGAGATAGAGGCGCAAAGATTACCAGAGAGGGGGGGGCAGACGGGTGGAGGTGGTGGTACAGTGCAGGGGTACCAGAGTATAAATACATGATTTAACTGAGGTGCATTAGCCTGCTCTTGTGAAAGTCAACTGCCTGGTGCACACACACATCTCACACTGTTATTTACAGCTTCTCCATTTACAGATTGTTCTGAGGCCAGAGGTCTCTTTTTATCAGAAAACTGTCTCTGTTCACTTTATGGATGTGCATTTTAAACAGTTAACTTCACTTGGTATTGATTGGTTTACGGGAAATGATGTTCTGTGAATCATGAGGTCAGGCCCATTTCTCAACAGATCAGGGCTGCACCCATAATGTACTCACTCCAGATTCTGATTTTGTTTTACTTGGACAGAAAACAGGTAATTATGAGAAAAATACTGATGATTAATATGGCGTATTAAAGTATGGCATGCCAATTATGAAACACATAGTTTTGAGAGCCAAAAGAGAGTTGGATCATAAATGTTACAATTGGATTAAATGGTTGACATTCACCTTTCTACTTTAATGTGACAAAAATATTTCATATATTGATAAATTAGCTCATGGAGCAAGGAATAATTTTGGCTTTAGTAAGAGCCACCATGTGAGAATTTATTTTTTAAAGAAATACGCTTTACCTCATGGACAATGAATCAAAGAAGCACTTTTTTCCCCTCCATTCCTATCCTATCCATAGGGTGCATTAAACAAAATATGTCAACCACTGTCATCCACTCTTAAACAACTTTGGTACATCAAATATGTGTCTGAGAATAAAAAGTGTTCACTAGCCTTTACATAGTCCTAACAGTTTTCCAATAACTGACGGAAAATAAGCACGTAAAAGCTTAAAGAACTAAGTGCAAGCAGCACCTGGTGAAAAATGTGGAGGGTACAACAATTAAAGTCTAAGGTGAACAAGTTGAATGTTTCTGAAAAAATAAAAACCTTTAAGACAGACTCTTATTTAAACAAAACCAGCAGGAAGACATAGGGTCTGAACACAGAAAAAGTCTGGAGGGCAAAGTTTGACCTAATATTCCTCAGTAACAGCACACCATGAGTAAAGATACGATCAGGAGGTTTAAAAAGGCTCCAGACTCCTCGACAGCAGCCCGGAGCGCTGCTATAGAAACAGCATTATGGGTAAGAGCAAAGGGATAAAGTATAATAGGCCTATATTGGCTTTCATAATCCCTGTCTCTCTTCCTGTCTCTATTTAAACCATTAGGTTCTTATACAGGCTTACAGCGTATGTAGACTGCTTTATAAGTTGGCCGCCTGTACTGCGCCAAGTCCAAAAGTGCCTGAGCCCTGTGACCGAATGTGTGTGAATGAATGTGTGTGTGCTCTGTCGCGGTCATGTAAAGTGGTAGTCCAGGCAAAATGCTCGCTAACGAGCTGCAGTGGGAATAAAGTCTGAGGAATAAAACTGCTCCTGGAGGACTGAAAAACACTGCTCTGCTTGAGCACTAAGAAGAAATAAATAAAGGAAGTGTGTGTCGTGCACTGGCAAATGACCATTTTATTATAACAGGTCATTCAGCCAAATTGACTGTAGGAACATAAGTAATTATTGAGAATGGGGAGATGTGTAGCTCGTTGGTCAGCATTTTATAAAAGTCTAGGATGTTCAATCTAATAGTTTAATTCACTAACATTCACTTTAGCACATATTGATTAAATGTAAGCTCCAGATAGAGGTGGGCTGTTAAATGTAAGTGTAGTAACTATAGTGGAACACCTTCACAGGGAACAGAGGATTATACACTGTTTGAAAAAGACTTAAAGGTGACATGTCATGCTTTTCCGGTTATTACCCGTCCCCTTGTGTGTTATGAAGGTAAACCACACGAGGCTGGACTCACACACTGATGACTGCAGGAACAAACAGCAGACAGACTGCAGCATGCTCTGTGTAGAGGGGAACCTCCCAGTCAGTAGAGAAACTGATTCACAGTGTTAAAGGGGCCACAGTCTCCAACATGATCATCAAACCTCATCTTTAATACATTACTATGGAATAGTAGACACAATAAACAAGAGGACGAACATTTAAAGAGGCTCTATCGTGCGTTTTCCTTCCCTGTAGTGTTTTGCAAGCTGGGCTACAAAGGCTAATATCCCCGTGTTCCCTCCAGAGGGAGTTTCCCTCTGTTTCTGGTTGTAAAATCTACAATAAATGAACGGCCTTCCAGTACAAGGAACTTAAACTAGTCAAGGGAAACCTCTGCAGCTATATCGAGGGAGAAACATTTAAAGCTGGACTTCCACAATGGCTGCCACAGTGAACAAAGATGTACAGACTTCAGATTCAGAGCAGCGACGTGTGAGAGTGGGGAGCAGGTTTCTGCGGGCTTCTCCTCTGTGAGTTAACTTAAAGCTATGGCCTTCACCTGTCACTATCAGCAGCTTGTCTTTCCATTACAGACAACAGGGGGGGGGGGCGACAGAGAGTGTGACAGAGAGTCGGAGAGGAAGTGGAAGCAAAATGATCAAGAGTGAGTGACTACGAGGAGGTGGAGAGGGGGACAGACAGAAAGATTTATAAGAAAGAGAAAGGAAACAGAGGTGAGTGAAAGAGGAGAGAAATCAAGAAGGGGGGGGGGGGGGGATAACCTGAGACAGAGGGAGAGATCAAGGAAGAAAGACAAATGCATGTAAAACGAGTTCGACTGGTAAAGCCATTAAACCTGGATTCAATACATCTGCATAAAACCCCCAGTCTTCTGTAATGACCAGTGAAGACCTGTGTGTGTGTGTGTGTGTGTGTGTGTGTGTGTGTGTGTGTGTGTGTGTGTGTGTGTGTGTGTGTGTGTGTGTGTGTGTGTGTGTGTGTGTGTGTGTGTAAGGGGCACTGAGGGGTGGGACATGTGGGTGGGTGCGTCTGACTGTCTCTGTGTATAACATATTGTCGTTGAGGAGCTAAGCCATTTAGAAAACAATCATCCTTGGAGCAGGAAGCAGAGCTGCCTAATGGAAGCCAAGAGAGACCCCTGGACCACAATGCAACAGTACAAATGAATCGGTCCGACTCTCTCCACTATGATCCCCCCCCCCCCCACTACCATATTCTGTTATGTTTTCAGCTTACATGTGACAAGTCTGCACCTCCACACAGACTATTAAAATATATAACCATAATAAATGTAATGTGTATAATAATGTTTTAACTATCTATAATGACACACACACACACACCATGTATACATTACATTGACTTACATGCATTCCCTGGAGACTTATCCTAACCTTAACCATAACCAACACATGCCTAACCCTAACCCTAAACAAGTCTTCACCCTAAAATGAATGATTCCCCTCATGGGGACCTCCAATTTGTCCCCATAAGGGAGGCGAGTCCCCACACGTGACTGTGTAAACAGATGTAGGTCCCCACAAGTATAGTAATGCTAGGCCACACACACACACACACACACACACACACACACACACACACCCACCCACCCACACCACCCACACACACCCACACACACACACACACACACACACACACACACACACACACACACACACACACACACACACACACACACACACACTGGTTACAGTTGTAGTACTGTAGTCGCCCTCTCACTATCAGCTGTATGTTGAAATTCCAGCTCCACCCCTTCCTGTTTTTGTATCTTCTGTCACTCAAAATCTACCCAATCAGTGACCTTGAAGCTGTGAGTGGTCACCACACACACACACACACACACACACACACACATCACACACACACACACACACACACACACCACACACACACACACACACAACACACACACACAGACAGACAGATCCTCTGCAGTCTGCCAGTCTGTGCAGAGGGCATCAGGCTGCAGAGCTGAAACAACACTGATTGTGTTCTTTTGTATTATATGCAGGGCAAGCTTTATTTATACAACACAGACATGTTTGTAGTTTTCACTTTGTCATTATGTCAAATATTTAGTTAGATTTCCCTGTGCAAATAACCAGTATTATCCAAATCTGACCAAATACTGCCTCTGTTTCAGTGTCTCTGCATGTCCCACACAACGTCCTCACAGTCTGCACTGGTTTTCTCTTCAAACTAAAATAATAATCAATAATTGCTCTGAGATATTTATTACGTTGAATCTGTTTCATAGTGTTTTGATATTAGCAAGGGTTCACAGAGCAGAGCTCAAAGTCACTGCAGCAGCGTAGTGGTGTTATACTCCTGCATTAGAGGTTTGTTATACAGTAAAGTCATTTGATTCACTTGGGTTGACTGAAAAGGCCCTGTAAACTATTGTATTACTTAAAAAATATATGCAGAGCAAGCCAAAGGCAAAATATGTATTTTCCTCTGTGATTGTTTGGCATTTTCCATCATGAGTTGTAAATATATGTCACACGTCTTCACTGAGGTTTCTCCGGCTTGACTTGTCCCAGAAAGTGAGCAGATAGAGGGACATGGCTCGACAATACTGGATTCATAAGAGCAGCGATATACCGTTCGACTCAGCCAATAACACTTCATATGCTTTTTACAATACCTAACGCACGCAGATGTCTTTGTGTATAGACTCACAGTCACATACGTTCATGCATACTAATGCACAATGTCTACGGCTGTTTTGATGGATTTTCACATACACACACTAACTAGGCATTTTGTGATAGCTTAATCACCTTAATACGGGCAACAAAGGGAGAGAGGAAGACTTCCTGTGTGTGTGTGTGTGTGTGTGTGTGTGTGTGTGTGTGTGTGTGTGTGTGTGTGTGTGTGTGTGCATGTCTGTGTCTGTGTGTGTGTGGAATATGATGCCAGTCCTCTGTCCGCGTCATTGAGCCAAAAGGTTATTATTATGACTATGGCACACAAAACAGCTCTTTTACCAAAACCTCACTTTTGGAATCTGTTTGACTTTTGTAGTTCATCTGAGGTTAAAGAGAGACATGGAAACAAATACAAAAGAACAGGCGGCCTAAAAAATATTGTCAGCAAATCCATAATTTGAAAGCATACCACTCTATACTTTTCTTTGGTGCTTTAGTTCTGATCAAAGGCGTGCCATCTGCATTTAGTATTAGTCTAGTTTAAGCAAACGTCAGTAGATTACATTTAAATCTGAATAGCCTAATGCTTTGGCAGAGCAGAACCGCCTAACTGCGGTTAAAAGAGACACACTTTATCTTCACTAATAAGTCATTAATCAGCTCTGTTTCAAAAAAGTAGCTACCAAAATATTTCAGTGACATAGGAGGGGTGAAGAAATGAAAAAACCGGACCATAACATGCCAATCCAAACCCAGATCATAACTTTAAATCAACAATCTGCACGAATTGAGGAGGATCATAACAAAATGTTGCATTGTTCAATAAAATGCTCTTGATTTAGATCACATGACAGATTAAAACTTGCATTTTGTTAAAAATCTGCTGTGCTGTGATTATTGTGCTGCGATTATATCTTATATTGTTGCCACGACAACTGACTGTTACTGCTTGGGTTGTTCATTTCATTGTCTGCATATTATATCACGAAACATGTAAAATAATTTACACCTACTTATTTCTTACTTTGGCTGTGTTAAAAGTATGTCAGTTGATGAAACCACTTTCATCCTTAACAATATAGAATGTGGATACATTTTGGTCTATTTTCCATTTTGTTTGTTAAAAACTAAAAAAGTTTGACAGTGATGTTAAACCCTCAGCAGCTGATCAGTTAATCAGAAATCCTTAGAAATCACAGACAATTCACTATGCAGCCTGCATTCACTGCTGAGGATCAGGCACATGTGGGCATGGGATGTGTAGGTTTCCATGTGTGTGTGTGTCTGTCCATGTGTGTTTTACATGCTCTTTTAGTATGATCCTAATGGCTTTACAGTGCCAGGCATTTTAAAAGAGCCAGGGAGAGACTTGTAAAACACACACACTCACCACAAGACAGAGGAGAGAGGCTGGCTTGGTGGAACATGGCAGTCTGGAGGGAGTGTGTGTGTGTGTGCATTAAGAGGGTCAGCCAGGGTGATGGTGACACATGATGAAGGAAAAGGAGAAACGCGGGCCCTGAATGAAAGACAGGCAGTGTCTGTCTGCGATTGTGTGTAGGCAGGTTTGGGGTCTGAAGCAGACACATGGCGCCATGTGGCACTGCCCGGGTACGCTGGGTTTGGACAGAGAGGCAAAACCATTCAAACTGCGATGTTGTTCAAAGAGACATATAATGTTCATATTCAGGTTCATATCAGTGTATAAGCCCGCGTCACACTGTCCCGAAATTGACACCAGATGGACACACGATAAAGGAAATGTTCAAATTCGTCTCTGATCGTAGCAACATCGGGCCATTCGTGAGGGCATCTTAAGCCTTCGTATGACCGCCGGTGGAGTTTCTCAGGCTCCGGCAGCAACTTCGTGGCAAAATCTTTGGCATGCCAAAAAATTGCCGAAAGACCTTGCGAAGGTTCATTTTCGTGTTGAATTTGTGTGTCCATTTTGCCCTTCGTGAGGGCATCTTGTCAAATCGTGTCACCTTCGTCTTTACTTCGTGTGATCACCGGTGCCATCGGGCATTTTTCGCCTCACAAAGACAATACGAAGGAAACAAGAAGCTGCCGGATTGTCTTAGGAAGGCAACACGACTACGTGAAGCCCTCGCAATGCCGTCGTGTAGCCATCGTATTATAGTATGATGACATCGAGATGGGACCACGGTGTCGGCGAAGACAGCCAAATTTGAGTAGCTCAAGCGATTCCCATGTTTCATGGTAACGTGGACATATAAAAGGCCAGCCTCAGAGCATCTTCCTCAGTCAGTCCTGAGCAACTCTACAGAGCAGAGGCGTGTGTAACTCAAGCCCCCAGGAAGTGCGCCAGACTCTGTGCCCAACATTCGTTGTGTCCAAACGGCGGTACTGCAACTTCCGTATCAGTCCGTGACGTCACCCGGCCCAAAACAACTTTTTCCCATTGACTAACATGGGGAAAGAGACGTCTGTAAATCGGTGGATACTTTTTAAAAAACTAAATAAACTACCCAGTATGAACTATTTTATAGCCCTTATTATAATCATTAGGTCCTTAAAGTTGTAAAATGCACTAAAAGCCGAATCTAGATTTATTTTCTGTCTCCATTCATTCTAGTGAGCCGAGAGTGGGAGCTCGGGGGGCGGGGCTTAAGGGGCGCATGCTCTATGAGCGCACATACGGGTTCTTCTGCTGACAGCCAGGCATGACGGGTAATCTGTGACGTTTCGCTCTCTCAAAAGTTGGGCCATTTTGACTTCATGCGCCAATGAGCAGCTCTCATAGGAAAGAACGGGACCCCGCCTCCCACGCTGTATCCAGTTCTTATTATATCCATGGTGTAACTCCCAAAGCTTCAATCACAATTAATCACAATTCAGTTCCTGTAGAGATTTTTGGAATGCTCTCCTCAATAAGTCTAAATAACTCAAAATGAGGTATTTCTATCTAAGAACATGTTCCCTATTTTAAAGTGAAGTCTTGTTCATAACCAATAAGCTAGTAGTTTGACTCTAATTGACCTGAACAGGTTCCCTATTCTAAATGTGCCTCCTCTTCACACTTGTAAACACAACTACTGAAATGAACCTCAACAGTACATGAACAAAGTAGGCTCACATTGAAATATCTGTTTTATTAATGAACCACTAAAGAGAGGTTCAGACACATACATGTACCAAAACATGTCAAGTTTCTCCAAGGCTGAGAACATATATGCAGCCTGTACTTTGTAATAAAACTGATTTTTAACAGAGTTTATGTATTTGTGATCATACTGTGTGACCTGCTTGTATGTACTTACACAATAGGTGTACTGTTCTCTCTATTTGTTGTACTGTCTCAGTGTGAACATAGATTAGCCATGCTCCTTTATTGACTTATTTGCAGTCCACTGACATTCAAACGGAGTGAAAATATAAAAAAAGAAGTTACAAGGCACTTAATGATCTCATACATGCAAGTGATACACAGATTATTTGTAGAATATGGTCATGTAGAATAAGGCATTAATAAGTGTTTTATAATGACTAATAAAGAGCCAATATACTGCTAATATGCATGTTAATTAACAACTAGTTGATGGTGAATTTGTGTACTTAATATGAAGTTGTACCACTTATATGATGAACATTGATGTCTATGTGCCTTATTCTGTATTTGACATAATAGTTTCAATAAAAAAAAAGATATAACTCAATATATTGAGATAGCTAAGTCAATATATTGAGATAGCCAAGTCAATATATTGAGATAGTTAGTCAATATATTGAGATAGCCAAGTCAATATATTGAGATAGTTAGTCAATATATTGAGATAGCCAAGTCAATATATTGACTTACAGGATTTTTTTTTTTTCCTGTGGCGCAAACAGGCTTCCATATTAAAGTGTTCTCAAAGCTGGTAAAGGTGCAGCTAGTTGTAATGACTTTGTATACTGCAGGGTAGCTTGTGAATTTACTCCAGGTGGAACTAAAGTCTGATTTAAGAGTTGATCATTAATCCAGATCTATAAAGTACCTAAAGGTATTCAATAAATGTAGTGGAGTAAAAGTACATCATTTACCTCTGAACTGTAGTGGAGTAGAAGTACTAAGTAGCAAAACATTTAAATACTCCAGTAAAGTACAAGTACCTCAACATTTTACTCAAGTACAGTACAATATAATAACATAATTATATATATTTGATTTATTTCACATTTAAATAAAGCAATGTTAATTCGGTTAACAATTTGTTTAGTTTTTCCCTTTAAAAAATAACTAAAAGTACCTATAAGAATACCGTTAAAGTACCGGATCGATAAGCAGTATTGATAAGAGTAGTAGTACCGTTAAAAACCTTAACGATACCCATCCCTAGATATTACACAAGTAAAGTGTTAAGAGAGTGAAATGTTGCTTTACGAATTTCAACACTTGATGCCGTCACATTGATTCCAATTTCAGTTGTATTTGCCTAACTGAATTAGGTTAAAGAGAGAAAGCATTTTGACTAAAATTGTACTAAAATGTAATGAATTTTCATCGACTAAAACTGGACTAAAACGTTTTGAGTTTTCGTCGACTAAAACTAGACTAAAACTATGAAGGATAAAAAGGACTAAAATGTGACTAAAACTAATAACCATTTTCGTCTAAAGACTAAGACTAAGGCTAAATCAAAAATAGCTGCCAAAATTAACACTGAAGTGTAAGATAGTGATGTCACTATGTTCCAGAAGTAAACAAAGGAGGGGGGGAGGGTGAAAGAAACTTTCAAAAACCATAATAGGGCCTCTTCAAAGGTAATATCTCCCGAAAACAGAGAAAAAAAAAAGAACTACTTGCACTTTAAATGACTGAAATAACTGGCTCTCGTAAGTGAGATACCTTTAAAAGACATTGAAGTTAATCAAAAGGGCAGTAACAATCAAAGTAGCAACATTTACATTCTAATGTGTAATGTCTTCTCTCTACTTCTCACTCCCTTTCAAGCATATTTTTTATTTGTATATAATGATATATAATAAATATTAGGGATGCACGATATTGGTTTTTTGAAACCGATACCGATAACTTCCTGCTTCTCAAGACCGATACCCGATAATAATATAATATATATATATATTAAATGTACCTGTAGTTTTTGCACACCTGGTGGTAAAAAAAGACTAGTAGTGAGCAAATGACATGAGCATTACTACTATGAACAAAACAAAGCCAAGAACAGTTTTGACTCTCGTCAAGCGCCGTCATTTCTATGATGACGTTAGAGATCGTTTTAGCCCTGGGGTCGTCTCTGGCAAACTTCTTGCCTTTTTCAAAAGCCTCGTCGATAGGTAAAAGCCCCGGTGCCTTTGCAGCTGGCTTTGGATTCGCCGCTAGTTTAGCAGCGCAGGCGTCTTCGTGCGCTTTTAACACACCATCGTAGCGATGGCGATGTTTCAGGTGACTAATCAGGTTGGAAGTATTATAGCTCGTTGCCTTTTTCCCTCCTCGTGGAACTTCTGCATTTGTTAATACAAATAGCAAGCGAACTATCTAACTCTGAAACTTTGAAATAGTCCCATACTACCGACGACATGTTTGTTTACTGTCCTGGCTTCACGGCCGCACACCATTTACGTCACAGCCAGGCATGAGTTAGGGAGCCGATAATTATCGTGCACCACTAATAAATATATTGATTGATATATATTATTCAGTTCAAATTCCATAATCTCAACAAGGAGAACTCCAACAGCCCTTAACCATAGATTGCAATATATTGCGTATGAGTCACTTTAAAGCAAAGGACTCAATCAAGCTGTGATGTCTTTAGGGAAGATGTTGCAACAGTTTTATTTTTCTCAAAGACCTGTTCATGTGTGGTAAATTGGTTAGAATGCGCTTTTAAAATAACAGTTTCATTAGTTTACCTCAAAGTTGGCATGGATGTGGTCACAAGGACACTTTTGTCTAAATCTAAAATATTTTGATAAATATGAGGTCGGAATGAAATAGCTGAGGGTAGTCGGTTGGTTGTCTAAAAGCATTCAATCTTGTTAGATAAGCTTTCACAGCAGCCCACATGATTAGTTTTAATACAGAGCACGTTTTTCTTTAGAAATATGGGACCTGGCTCTGGACCACAAATTACTGTCTGCGTTCAGCCTGAGGATGACAAATTCATACAGTAATTATCTGTCTATTAAAGTCACCCATACCATATTTCCTGTCCTTTAAATGTACACGTGATTAAACAACAACTAAATTCAGTACATCATTTAAAGTGACACCAAACCATGCCGTGCCATATCTGAAGCACTCATACTAAACAGAGACATTTCCCAACATTAAGACACACAATAGGGCTTTCATGAAGACTGTAGGAAACTTGTTCTTCTGTACCCCAACCACCACACACTCTGTCACCTTGCTTTGCGTGTGTGTGTGTGTGTGTGTGTTTGTGTGGCTTGAGTTATGATTTTTCAATGTATACCACATGTAGCAACCGTGTATCGTCTGATATGTTTTCAATATGGAGGAAAAAGACAAGAGCGAAAGAGAGACATGGGGAAACTATAGACAGCCACAACATTTCAAACTCAATAATATGCTGTTTATAATCAGTATCTAAAAATACAACTGGTAACTATGACTACATTGAGGCGAACGGGCAAGCCAAACCTCTCTATAACTTTCCCTAAGCCTCACCTTTCTGTATCCTCATTTCCCTTTTCTTCACTCCCCTCCCTCTCTCATATGACAACTCTTTCGACAGTTAAATAATAAATATCTTATGAACTAACCCTCCTCCTGCTGCTGCCAAGAGCTCAGAGCAGAGTTTACTCCTTGTAAAATAAAACGTCTGAAACAGTATTTGTTCGGCAGCCAGGAGCTTGTCGACAGGTGACCTGCTGGAGTAAATCTTTTCAATAATGTCAAAGGCAGCGCCAAAATCTGCAAGTGTGTGCCCTACTCCTACACACACATCCGCACAGTTACAGAGACACACACACTGCGAGAACAATAACCCAAACTCAGACCGGCATCACATCTAACAGGGAAAGCACACAGACACACAATCAGAAGCTGATAGGGAATGATAAAATGGGAGTGACCAAAATGTATTCCATATTCACCCTCTCTCTCACACACACAAACACACGCACACACACAGATAAATGAGTATTTGTATTGTTTTCCTCCTTGTCTTTCAGTACACACACACAAACTCACCTGCTCCCGCGTCATGCTTTGCAGCTGCGTATGCCAGGAGGCGGAGTCAGAGCGGTGATAGGCGGGGGGCGGGGCGAAGTCCTGCAGTATGATTGGGTCTCGCTCCTGACACAGCGAGGTCAGGTGACTGATGTACAGCTTCAGCTTGCTGCGATTCTGATTGAGATCCAGGAGAGGAGAGAGAATCTGAAGGAGGAAGGGACAAACATCAGAGGCCTGTACTACGCAGCTGGTTCAACCTAACCTCGATATGTTTGAGTTAGCCTAATCCAAAACATACGCGCTCTCGCTAAGCGGTCCTACAACGCGGGTTATCAAGTGGATCGCTCAAGCCAGCCGTGTCCTATCTAGTTAGGTGCGCGTTCACATGAAAGGGGTGGTATTTGGAGCATTCGACCAATCACAAACATGGACAAGCGTACTGACAGCGCAGCGCATGAATGAAAAGTCAACTATAATATTAGACATATGAAGAAGTTAAACTTTAAACATCCATGACTTAAACACTTTATCCAGGATACAAGCCACATAGCTGCACCTGCAAGGTGAATACAGCTGGTAAAAGAACAAGTGTTTGAATGCGTACATTAACAGGTTTATGATATCACTGACCCGTCTAAAACACGATCTGACTTTAATTACATTTGACTCGAGTGTTTCCTCAACTTAATGTGTTGCTTAAAATAATACTTCTGCATACAGTATGTGACACTGTGAGTGTTGCACGGCCAGATACGGCTCAGCTGACTCAGATAAGGAAATATATGATACATTATGATGTGATATGCCGCGGACTGTACTTAATGTTACTCTGATCCGGTTACTTATGTTGTGGCAGATATTTAAGTAAGCTTTCTTAACGCTAATGTTATAATAGTCAGATTGCTCTGAAGATGGGAGGTGATATTCTATTAATGTTCACGTTCACACAGTCGGTGATTTTTGACCGTCTTTCCTGCAACGGCAGCTTTTCTGTATTTCCTTTCTCCTGTAATATGACTTGATCGCTTTAAACTCCGCACACTGAGCTCTGATTGGTCAGCAGGCAGTGCTTTCACTGAGTTGAGCTCTTAGCCTGCAACCTAACCTGGTCCCGACCAGGTTAGCCGCACAGCATAAGTTACCATGAAGATCTAGCCTGCTAAAAAGAGAACCAGCTTCGTAGGACCGGAAACCCTGAGTTTTCCCAGAAGTTAGCCGCTAAGCGAAAATCCTGCTTCGTAGTATACCCCCCTGATGGATTCATTTCACTGCACACAAAATATAATGATGAAAGGTCAATACTGCCTATGATTTGTAAATCTGTGCACACTATGGCCTTATGATAACAGGTCTTCACTGCAGAGAGAGTCAAACAACACTCAGTTTCATTTATAGACATTCCACTAATCAAGCCTAATGCAAAACACCTGCTTCTCTTTATTTATGATTGGCTGAAATCCATCGTTCAGTACAACCTGTTAAACAGTCACTAGAGTTCCTATATAGTTCCTATTAAAGCACCTATCCCAGACACACAACTTTATCATGTTTTTCTAAACCTGTGAAAAAACACAAAGCTGGTTGATAATTTACCGATATAACAAAGCAAAAAAAAAGAAGATATATCTCAACATATAAACCAATATATCACTCAGTAACTTCATATGTTTGAACATCCTTGCAGATGCATGATGGAAATAGATGTGGGTAGTTATTGTTGGAGAAATAAAATCATATTAATAATAATAATGCATTACATTTTTTTATTAGAGCGCTTTTACAGGTGCTCAAAGCGCTTTACAAATATTGCTCACTCTTCGCTACAACAATGAAAGCTGACGGTAATTCAAAGTAACTGTCACTTCTGAGTCCTTATTTACTGCACACACAACACACCGCCTCTACACATACAGTCATAAAGGGTCGTTTTTAAGGAAGTAAATGGCTCAAGTACAGGTTTCTTCCGGTGAGGACCTGCCAGTATAGGTTCTAGTCCATTACGAAATCTGCATTACTGAACATTTTCCTCCAGAGGGAGAAGCAAAGGAGGCAGAGGGGATGGAATTAAACTAAGGCTGCAGGGTTGCTACACCCTCTGCATTTCATAACACTCTGCTGTCTGTTATGATGTATGCTGACGGCTGCATGCAACAAGGACGCAATCGCTCAGTCATGTTATATGCCAATATGTGAACCCCTCTAGAAAAGGAATCTGGCTTTAATGCTTTAAAAACACTCTCAACACATGTGCAACAGCTGTTCTCTAACACTTTCTAATCCTGACTATGCTGTAAAAAATCTTTAAAAAAAATTGCGCCACACTTTTCAGACCCGCAGCAAAGCTCTGTGGATCAAAAACACGACAAATGAGAAACAGACAGAAAGAATGGAAGGAATGGCAATATAAGGATATCGTTTAAAGAGAAATAACACCAGTGTTCTCTTTCTCTGTTTCAATAAATATGTAATGACTAACAGAGAAGCCTGAATTTACTCCAGTAATAACAACAAAGTGAAATATAAAAGTCTCTGAACTTACTGATTCTATTAAGGTGTACACTGTACAGTATCTATGCTCCTACATGTTTTTATGTATTACACAACCAGCAATGGTCAACGTACTGTATGCAGTGTTTTAAAATCTCTTACTGTACTAAGGCCTCAGTCTTAATAAGCCTCCCATACTTGCCTACCAGTCTCTTACTGAGCTATGAAACAACTCCAAAGAGAGACATTTACACACACACACACACACACACACACACACACACACACACACACACACACACACACACACACACACACACACACACACACACACACACACACACACACACACCACACACACACACACACACACACACACACACACACACACACACACACACACACACACACACACACACACACACACACACACCTATAAAGCTTCATTCACACCACGGAGGCACCTCTAAGCTAGGCAATTCATTTTCAAATTGATACAACAAGTCAGAGCTTAGGGTCATTAATCATCTTCTAAAATATTGAAAAACGTGTCGTTCCAAAACACTGAATTCCTCATTGAGAAACATTCACACCTCTTCCCTGTCTTTTTTCACTGATGCATCTAATACCACTGCAGACCATTAACCATGTCGAATACCATGAACAATGCTTAGTGTGTTTTAGGAGTGCTCTCCTGTGTTTCAGTTGTTCGTGAAGCATTTCATTCTTTAACTGTAGCACAGAATTCCCTCATTGAAAAATACACAATCACTCACTGTTCTGTTGTAATGCGCTATGGCAAATGACCCGCCTTACACACCAAGGAAAAGTGTGTCTGCGCTGTATGTGTGTGTAAAACTACCCATGAAGCCAGGAAGAAAAAGAGAGGCTGGTCTGCTTGTCTCAGCAGGGAGGTGCTACCGCTAATTAATAACCAGGGTCAAACTTATATCCGCTGGTGAACCTGTGGGCTTTAAGCACCCCAAAGGGAAATCCCACTGCAGGAAGCAGCATGTGCTACTCATATGTGGTGTTGCCTTCACTGGCCTGTCAGTAGATCAGACCTAATACTACTCTTTGAATAAAGTGAGACCAAACTTAAAGAGGACATAATCTGTTCATTTTCAGGTTCATATTAGTATTTTGTGCCTCTACTGGGACACGTCTCCATGCTTTAGTGTTCAAAAAGCTCTTTATTGTTCTCATACTGCCTGTGCTGCAGCATTTATTTTCACTCTCTGTCTGAGACCAGAGCCCAGTCTGCTCTGATTGGTTAGCTGCTTTAAAATGGAGCGCTAGCCAATAGAAGAGTGTTTCATAGTGATGTCACTATAATAATAATAATACTACATTACATTTATAAAGCGCTTTTCCTGGTGCTCAAAGCACTTACAAGCAAGTAAAACAAAAATAACAACAAAAGTAGAAAGTGCTAAGCTACAGTAGGAGGAATAAGGGCAAGGGGTTAGTTGATTAGGAGTTGAAGGCAAGAGTGAAAAGGTGAGTTTTGAGAGGTTGTTTGAATGATGTGAGAGTGTTGGCGGATGTGACGTGGCTGGGGAGGGAGTTCCAGAGTGTGGGGGAGGCTGCTGCGAAGGCCCTGTCACCCCAGGTCCGGAGCTTTGTCCTGATGGGCTGCAGTAGGTTAGCTTCAGCAGACCTGATGCGACGGGTGGGGGTGTGTCGTTGGATGAGGTCACAGAGGTAGGGGGGGGGCAAGGTTGTTGAGGGCTTTGAAAGTGAAAAGTAATATTTTAAAGTCAATGCGGTGTTTGATGGGGAGCCAGTGGAGGTCATGGAGGATAGGGGTGATGTGGTCGGAGCGTCGGGTGGAGGTGAGCAAGCGGGCAGCTGATTTTTGGACATATTGAAGTTTTTTTAGTGTGAATGCAGGTGATCCAAAAAGTATGCTGTTGCAGTAATCCAGTCGGATGTTATAAAGGCATGGATCAGAGTTTCAGCAGCGGTCGATGAGAGGGAGGGTCTAATGCGGGCAATGTCCTATAAATGGAAGAAAGCGTTTTTTGTGACCTGGTTGACGTGAGGGAAGAAAGTGAGGGTGGGGTCGAGGATGATGCCAAGGTTATGGATGTGAGTGGAGGGGTTGACAATGGAGCCATCGATGGTAAGAGAAAAATCTTGGGTTGAGCGGGTAAGTGAGTTTGGGCCAATGATTATAAGTTCCGATTTGTCACAGTTAAGTTTTAGAAAATTGTTTTGCATCCAAATTTTAATGTCAGTGAGGCAGGCGCTGAGCTGGGAGTGTGTGTTGAGAGGTAGAGCTGTGTGTCATCAGCATAACAGTGGAACTGGAGTTGGTGTTGACGGAGGATTTGTCCAATTGGGAGGATGTAGATGATGAACAGAACAGTACTATGTTCCTGAAGTAAACAAAGGAGTCCAATGGAGGGCGTTTCAGGCAACTTAAAGATTTATTTTGTTGCGTACGGTTTTGTTGCGTACACTACAATAAACACAGTCCTTGGTTCATATATAGAGAAGACACTGCATAGAGAACATACACTCTGTGTGTGTGTGTGTGTGTGTCTATTAGACATGCAAGTGACATTTTTTTGATGAGTGGACACCTTTCCCGCAAGTCTATATATAATGCTTCCCGGTCATTCTTAAATCGCTGCTGTCCTCCAAGTCTACAATTCAAAATATCTGCGCCCAACGTGGGGCTCGAACCCACGACCCTGAGATTAAGAGTCTCATGCTCTACCGACTGAGCTAGCCGGGCTACATATGCCAGGAAAATGGATCAGATTTCATTGCTGACTTAACCCTAAGGGCTGGGTACTTAGGGGTGGTGTGTGGAATTTTGGGGTCCACTTTCCTCAAACCCCACACAACTACAAGACTATGTATGCCCTCTACTAACAAAATAGTGGATCTGCTGATGTGTATCAAACTGTACTGGTTGATGCTGGGATGCAGTAACAACCACAAAAGTTGTTGGTTTATGTGACAGTGGACATAGTATATTGAGCTTGATTGTGTTCATCCAGTCCAGAAAAATAATAATTTGATGAGTGGACAGATCTTGCAGGCCAAAACACTTTTGGCAAACTAGGGGCTCAAACCCACTAAAATAAATCTGAAAAACTATGATCCATGATTTGGATTAGAAAAGTAAAATGGCTTAAGAAAGACTTCAGCCAGGGTACATTAGATGTGTTAGGTTGTGTTTTTGTTCTTGGTTGATGTGAAGGCTCTCATGCATGTGCGATTAATGACCTTCGGGTCCCAAAAATACTACTAACCCCAATTGAGTAATTAAATAATAGTACAGGGGTAGAGTCAACGGAGACATTTTCCTTTCATCATTCCTAAAAAAACGTTTTACTGTATATTTTGGCAAAAGCAACAGCTTCCTTAAACCTTTTACTAGATCCCACACAAAGAGTAGTTTTCAGCTGAGAGATGACTAGCCATAAAAACAAGACTAACACATAATGCATACGGCAATAGAACAGGAGAATAAGTAACAAAGAGGTACATGTAGCATATTACAGAAAGGGAGATCTTGTAAAAGAAACAACACATGTCCAGAGAAATCATCAAACACATGAGAACATTTGACATTTCTATATTCAACCCAAATGACTAAGAGAAGAGGAACATCTCAATGAAACAAAAAGTGTCAATAGTGGATTAAATGAAAGAAATTGATGAAATAAAAAATCAACATGATGAATGGATAATTACATGACAAAAGGGGTGAAATGACAATAATCACAACACCAAAACCTGATCACAAACTCAAAGATGAAAGAAAAGAAAAGACGGAAGACGAATGATGATCGGATCCAGACAAAGAAGACGCTCACCCTTCTGTACAAATTGGCAGACCGAGAGAGAGAAAGAAGGCATATGATTCGCTAGGCCCAAATGCCTTCCTCATCGTCCTATTGGTTAGTTTGGCCCAACGCAGCGTGAGTTTGGAGAGAGCAGTAAGTTAGTTTGGTGAAGCAGGAAACTGTAGAATAACAAAGTTAGTGTGGATAAGTGAAGAAGAAGTTAATGTAAAGGTTAAAAGTTCACACATATGATAGTCTGTCTTTTGAAGTTAAGAAGAGTTATCGTTAATAGGAATATTTAGAAATATTACTTGAGAGCATGCTTTCAAGTTTTGGGCATGGGCGTCACTTTGTTAAAAATAAGTGGTGGGGACACTTTTTCAGATTTAAAATACACGACTGCATTAAGCGCCCTCCCCCCCTTAAACAATACATACATATGCTTACAATACTTTTTTTGACAACTAGTGCTGTAACTTTGCTACGCTGTGGCAAAGCGTGTGAAACAATTGCTTTACAATTCTCTATTCAATTATCACTTATATCAAATATGTTGCAGTTCCAAATTGCACCACTTGGTAACCAGAAATACACCCAAAAGTGTGAACAGTCCTCAAGATTGTACATGTTCTCTGGTGAAAATAATGTGTACAATTCATTGTGCACGCTAATTTCAGAAACATTTTAACAAACTATCTTAATGCAGAGTAGTGGGGACAAAATTGTCCATTTACAAAAGTGGTTCGGGACAAATACCCAGCATCCCCAGTATAAATGATGCCTATGGTGCGGCAGGAAACAATATTTAGAGCTCAATATCCTTTGGAGAAATCTTACCTGATCTGGGGAGGGCTTGTGATTGTTGGGCTGCTCTGAGCTTGGAGAGGAGACTTTCAGGTGCTCATCTTCATAATTGTCAGACATAAGCTTCATCCGGTTTTGAGTCTACAGAGAGAGAGAGAGAAAGTTTCAAACAATTAGATCTCTAGAGAAAACAAAAAGCAGTGTATGAGTGTGATACGAGGGTAGCCATCTCGGAGTTCATTTGCAGAGAGGAGAATGTTGGTCAAATTTGACTTTTCTAACACACAGAGACAAAGAGAAAGAGATGTTGTCAAAAAGTGATGGGGATTGAGTTTAAAATGGGATGGTTGGTTCAGCTTAGATTTAAAGAGAACTAGAGACCATCTTATGGTGGAATCACACCAATTGCGACGTCAAATCTTGCCTCTGTTTTGGGCAACCTTAGTCAGACTACAGTCATCTTCAGACTCTGCCTTTGTTTTGATCCCAACTACACATCTGTCAAGTTTGTATCCTTGTTCTGTTTCACATGTTACAGCTATACTTTAAGCTTTACAGTATGTCTGGAAATAGCTATGGAGTAAAAGAGAAAGAAAGAGGGCGTCTTAATCTGTCAGTCTTGTACAATCTAAATCCCTTTAGCTTTTAACTGAGCCCTGCAAGCCCCAGGGGTTTAAGCAGGCCAGACTGAGGTGTGTAGTGTGTGCGTGTGTGTGTGTGTGTGTGTGTGTGTGTGTGTGTGTGTGTGTGTGTGTGTGTGTGTGTGTGTGTGTGTGTGTGAATAAGACTGACATACAAATGTGAATGACAACTTTCATTTGTATTTGCCTCAAAGACAGGATTTTTAAGAGTGTGTGTGTGTGGGCAAGAGAAAGAGTTAATAAGGGGTGCTGTGTGTGTCTGTGAGGACCATACACCATACAAGTGTGTGTGTGTGTGTGTGTGTGTGTGTGTATGTTTCTATGTACTTAGGTCAAGTTGAAGAAAGCCTCCCCAAACACATTATTAATTTCCTCTTTTTTCTAAAGACAACTTTAAAATAAACACAGACATGCATTTAAAACAAACATGAAAAGTTCATCTTGGAAATAGTACATCATCTAGAGTCACTGCTGTATGTTTACACACACACACACCACACACACACACACACACACACACACACACACACACACCCACACACACACACACACACACACACACACACACACACACACACACACACACACACACACACACACTCACAGCTGTGGAGTGACCTTTATTTGTCTCTATCTATGTTTGCCTCTCCACAATGTTCTCAAGGATATAATCTGCCACCATTTGATGTGTTGATTGATTCCAATCAATCAATTTAGAACAATTGATTAACAAAACAACAAATTACACAGCATACACACAAATAAAGTACTAAAATACGGTAATTAAAGTAAGTAAGTACTTTTGAAAATGCTTTAAAAATATGTCCGGATTACAGTATTTCAACACAGAAAAGCTGCAGCACTCTGCTTGGTGTCAAAATTAGAATTTCAACATCAAACAAAGACATGTTACGCACATAAACAAAATAAGGGGTAGCTGTATCGCTTAACAACATAGATGTCACCAGCAGATAAAACACTCTTGTCAGGAGTGGGATTTGAACCCATGCCTCTATTTGAAGACCAGAAAGCCCCTTTACTCAGGAAGGAGTCACTCTTTGCCCTCAAACGTAAAACTCTACAGAGTGTGGTGAAAACTGCACAGCACATCAAGAAGACAGAGCTGCCATCCATGGAGGACCTCTACACCCAGCAGCTCAGGAAGAGAGCCATCAGGATTATAAAAGACCCCCATCACTACAGCAACAAACTGTTCTATCTGCTGCCGTCTGGTAGGCGGTACCGCAGCATCCGGACTAAAACCCAAACCCACGACCCTGAGATTAAGAGTCTCATGCTCTACCGACTGAGCTAGCCGGGCTAACAACAATGCTAAAATAGGCCAAAGTTTTGAATTTCAGATAGAAGCGCCGATTGCATTCAAAAAAGGGGTACAGAGTTTGAATGAAGGGCAATCCAAAACACCCTTCTCTTGGCTTTCTCGTTTTGCCGTAGTTCTGCCGTGTTCACATTTACTCAACAAACTCGACCTGGAAGTGAAAGGTTCTAGGTTTTAAAACAACAGGTCTGAATGATCTAGGATTAATACACCCTAAAATGCGACCGCCCAACGGGGGGCTAAAGCCCAGGTAAAACACTATGTCAGGAGTGGGATTTGAACCCATGCCTCCATGTGGAGAACAGAAGTCCCTTTGCTCAGGAAGGAGCCAGTCCTTGAGTCTGGCGCCTTAGACCGCTCGGCCATCCTGACATAAAACCAATATCTCTAACAAGAGATGTCATGATAATGATAAATTAACTGTGTAACTATGTAAAGAGAGAGACAAATGTGTAAAATTCCCATGGCTATAAAAGAGAAACACTACAAAAAGTTTTAGTGTTTGGACATGTATATAATCTTGAACAAAAAAGATGGGTTTTAATGTCCTTAATACAGGAAATACCTCTTTACAAATGCAGTCAGACTTAAATTAAAGGTACATCTCTACAGTTTACGGCAGGGAACCTCCGGAGACCATTTGGTACGGCCCTCGAGGTAATTTATAAACACACGCAAAAAAGAAAAAAATTCAAGAAATCTAGACCGCAAAAAAAATTAAACAAGCGAGTGCCTGTTTTTCCTGACACGAGTCAGGGTCCTTGAACACAACACGAGCCTAACGTGTCATCACATGGTATATGTCTCGTCTGACCCAGTTCTGACGGAGAGCACCAGAACGTTGCTCCGGCACTTCACAAATTGCAGTACCCATAAGGAGCCGTACACATGCCGCAGTTTTTGCGTGGCTGTGTCTTAAAGGCCCCGGCCACACGAGGACGAAAACGGCTAAACGCATAGGATTAACGCAAACGCAATCGCAAAAAAGCTTCCGTCCACACGCAATATTCACCAGATAGTGTCTGTCCACACGAGACAGCTCCGTTTAGCTCCAACCGCTGGAGAAGCTGCAGTACATATGCAAAGCCTGTACGTGGCGCTGTAACTTCCTCCACAAAAGCAGCGAAGAAGCATGGTTGTCATGGTTGCCCTTCTGTTTATTCTCCACGGTGGGGGCCGAGGGAACCGGGCAGAGTTTTTCGCCAGTCAACGTGTATTAAAGTTTAAACCTTCCGGACAAAATTATAAAAGTGCCGGTCAAAGGTCTTCTTTGTTATTTATTGAGCTTTAAAACAAATGAATAACGACTCTATATAATATAATAATAAAATACACGGAGCCTCTCTTTTTCCTCCCTCTCTTCGGACAGCGTCAGTGTCTGTTTCATGCAGCAGCTGATCCAGTAATGAGTGACCCGGCCGACAGTAAAAACAAACATATTTATAACTAGTTTAGGTAGTTTGAGAGGTGTCTCCGTCCTGTCAGATTAGACTTCACTCGCGTTTATGTCCATATCGAGAGAAAGATAAATAATCTGAATTCAGTGTGCAGTTTACTTTGACGCGGGGGTGAGCAGCAGCAGAGGTGGGGAGGCGGGGCTATTGCCTCATCATTATCAGAAAATGATCGTATAGGGCGTACACACGGAGCCGTTTGACCCCCCAGAGCGTTGCATATGCCGTTCTATCCACCTTGGGACCCGTTATCGTTTCCGCAGTCATTTAGTGCCGTATTCGGTCGTCCTCGTGTGGCCGAACGGTCTATATGACACTAAACAGTAACGCAAACGACCGTTTTCGTCCTCGTGTGGCCGGGGCCTTAGTTGTAAGCCTAGTGGCGGCGATCTGTTCATCTGTCATATTGATCATACTGTACAGTAAATAACTTCGTTGTTATTAGCATCTGGTTAGCTAGCTATGCTAACGAATATAAGAAGCTTTTTCTACAACCAGTGAGATAAAGGCACATCTTTATATGATCATTATAGTTATAAAAAAATAAGAGAATAAAGTTAACAGGTATAAAATACTATATGACAGTAACAAAGAGTTGTTATTAATAAACAAGAATACAGTTTGAAAGGGGAGTGATTTGTAAAATATCCATAAAGAAAACAAAAATCTGCTTCCAGTTCTGTTTCATCTGGGTGTTGAGAGATGTATCCATAGATCTACTAATGTTGCTCTCAAAGTGCACCAGATTGATGCTTTTAACTTCAACATTTAAAAAATAATCTTCCCGGGAGCATGCCCCCCCGGACCCCCCTAGAGGAGGTTAGGTCCCCCTGACCCCCCCCCGACTAAATCATGTTCACATGGATATGAGACTAAATACATTTGCACACATCTTGTGTCCACATCTTTTTATTTTGGTGGTCATGCCACACCGTGCACGTGCATGCATGCGCGAGTCATGGTGAGATATCTGGATTAAGAGGTTGCTTTTTCTTTGCACAGCATGAAAGAAAGGCCAAATGAATGGGCTGTGATTTTAGTTTTTTCAAGCAGAGGTCAATCATTTGTCCCTCGGAGGATGTTGAAAACATTGAAATGGCCCTTGAGAGGAAAAAGGTTCCCCACCCCTGCTTTACGGGATTACAATTTCAGAGGTTTAAAGTGTCTGAAGTTGTAGTCTTCACAAATTCTGATTATATTTTATTGTTTAAAGAATTGTTTTTGATCTGTGATTTCCCACAAGCTTAGGGTTCCATGGATTTTATGTGTAACTGCAATATCATTTAACACCATTGTAAATGAGGTGACACACAACCAGAAACTTGAGAAAATACAATTGTAGAGCCAAGCTTTAGCCACACAGGTGCAGAACAATGGTGAAGGCCACAGCCACACATAGACCACCTGTACATGTTAACAACGTGTGTCTCTTGCAGGGGCAGATGGTGGGATACTGGTCACCTCCCCCATTTCTTCCTCTTGTTTCATTTCATAAAATACTTCACTCACTCCTCCTACACTCGTCTTTCACATAATCTTCCGAGAAACATTCCCCTCTCTCTCATCGTGTCATGGTTTTTGCTGAAGAAAAAAAAAAACTCATAAAAGAAATGAAGAAGAAAGAGACTGTGAGAAAGATTTGAGGAGAAGAAGAGTGAAGATAGCTGAGATCGCCTTGATCTACAGCCGCCTGTCTATAATGCAGCTGGGGGTCAAAGGGGAAGACACAGGAGGCACACACACACACACACACACACACACACACACACACACACACACACACACACACACACACACACACACACACTGTATATTCTTAAACACAGATGTGTTTTATGAATGTGAGTGTAAGTGAACATTTAGCATACATTTTATATTAAAGATTCCTATTGTGCTTGTTGGGGTGTTCCCTTTCCTATGATGTGTTATGTAGGTTTTTGTGCATGTCAATGGTCTACAAAGGCTCAACTCCCTGTGTTAACTCCAGAGGGACTCTCACACACTCCCCCCCCCCCCCCCCCCCCCCCCCCTGCCTGAAACGCTGCCATTGATTACTTAGAGAGCATAGTGAGATCACTATGTAACACTGGCACTTCTATTGGCTAGTATTCAAACACATTGAACAAGATAGGCTAAGGCGCGGGACATCTCTAATTGGTTAACCAATCAGAAAAGAGCCGGCCAGCGAACCAATCAGCGCAGACTGTGCTCTGGTTTCAGACAGAGGGTGAAAAGAGGTGCTGCAGCACAGGCAGTATGAGAAAAAAATAGCTTTTTGAACATTAAAGCATGGAGACATGTCCCAGTAGAGACACTACATACACCTGAAAATGAGCAGAATATGTCCTCTTTAACACCATTTTTCGCTGCATACATTGAAGTCTTTCAATAAAGTTTAAAAAAACAAATATTTTGTTAATCTCAGATAATTATAAAAAAAGACAAAGGCAGCAAAGTACATCTTCATTTTTTGTTGCTGCTACAGCTCGTTGCAAGCAGCCATACAGAACTTTGTCTGTTCATTCAAATATTTTTAAGTTGCTGATTTCAAACATTGATCTGATTCTGTAAATGTAACCTGCTCCAAAGAAACACAGGTGAAGCAGTGTTTCAAACACAAATTCAGACCAGACGTGAGATGTCAGCGGTGTTTAAGCGCTACTAAAACACTCTGACCTATGATCTACTGAAGAGTGATGGCCGTCAAAAAACACTCTGGAGAAACTGTAAAAAATAGCATTGGGGATCATCCATCACACAAGTTAACCACTTAGTTTTACTTTACGGAGCTAAACACACTGCTTTCTGTTTACACCTGCCTCATGGCAACCAAAGCTCTCTGATTTATAATCACATACAATTCCATACCGCAACTCTGTCTGTCCAACTGTCAGGCAGGTTATCAGTAGCAAAGTGTGTGCATATGTCACTCTGATGGGAGCGAGCTAAAAATACTATCCTCAGCTAACTCACTTGATGGTTACACTGCAAACACAACCACACGTGAACACACACACGGGAATATTGAGGAAGTCTCGGCTGTGATCCATCATTGAGGGACGGAAAATTATGACACCACAGAGAGAAAGAAAGAGAGAGACACACAGCATGAGGGGAGAAAAAAAAGCCCACACCCTTGACACCTAGACAGTAGAGTCTCTGTGTTGTCAGTACCCTCCTCAGAGACCCTGAGGTGTCATAAACGACTTCAAAAAGGACGGAGAGATGAGGGAGGAAGAGAGAGGAGAGTGATGTATGTTATAATGACTTCATTTGACACAGCCACTCTCCAACACTTCTCTTAAACACCAATTCAAACACTCTTTTACACACAACTGCGCACAACTTTCCTCTCTCTTGTGCATCCATCTTATTAGATCCGTTAGAACTCATTCAACCCATTAAGTGAATATTTGGCAATGTCCAATAATGCGAACATTATGCAAATACATTTAAATCAATGATTAACTTATCTGTTTTGATGATCACATCTCAGTAAGTATTATATTTCACATTTTGTGAATCAAGGTACATACAAGTAAACACAAAGCTCTTAAATCTCAGTGATGTTTGATATATTATTTGCCATTATTGTGTCTGTGTGTCTGGTAGTTGGTGCGATGACTGAGTGACTGTTGGTAGTGGTGGAATGTAATGAAGTACATTTCCGAAAATGTTGAGGTACTTTAAAAAAGTACTTTCCTTTTTTGCTTCTTTATACTTCTAATCTACTACATTTTAGAAGGCAATATTGATTCACTTGTAGTAAACAGTTATTTTGTGTTTTCTTGTAATTATTGAGTGTTCTTGTATTTTAATGTGGGTTTTTTATACCTCGGGACTGTGGGAAACAGTATTTCGATCTTTCTGTGTGTACAAACATATTTTGAGATTGACAATAAAGTTGACTTTGACTTGTACTTATCACTCCACTACATTAGTAACCATTTAAATTACCTAATAAATAAACATTGACATATAATTATAGGATATGATATCAGGCAGCAGTATATAACGTCATTAAAAGTAGCTTCACCTTTACCAGCTGTGATGAATACATTAATGCATCATTCATTATATTCCAGTGATTTAATATATAAAATGTACTGTATATAATTCTGAAATGGGTGTTTACATTTAACAAATACTTTTACTTTTGGTACTTAATGTGAGGCCAATACTTTTGGATACTTTGACTTGAGTAAGATTTTGAATGCAGGACTTTTCTTGTATTTTTACAATTTAGTATGATACTTTTACTTAAGTACATAATCCGAGTACTTCTTCCACTGGTCCCATGTTTGCAGAAAATGTGTGTAGCCCAACCATCCTGTAAGATCATGTTGAAGCAGCTATGGTAACGTTATAAATGTAATGAATGTGATAAATATCATTGGTGTACAGCCAGCAGAAGGGAAGATAAGCACTGAAGCTCCGACTTTTGACCTTCTTATTCTGTATCAAATTATTTATAATTTGTGTACTGTTGCACAACTTTTGTGAATTTGTGCATCAAATAAAAACACCAAGTCAAAAACAAGGAGTGACAGATGTGGACAGAAAGTGAGTACAAACAGGAGACCAGCGAAGAAGAAATCCACCAAACTCCCAGCAGGCTCGTCCACTCAGGGGTTGGTTAATTCACTAGACCCACGAGAACTTTAACTGTGTGTGAGCGTGTCTCTGAGTGTGTGAATAGACCTCTGTGTGGAACCACAGAGGCAGTTGGTCATGTTTATATCCTTGTTTTTGGCCTGGGTGAGTGTGTACACATCGGCATGTCTGTGCTTGTGAAGGTGTAGCCATACCAGGGAAGTGTTGCTAAGATTCAGTGTGCGTATCTGAGGACAGAACATTTCAATAAAAAACTCATTCACATGAAAGTGTTGTGACCCTAGATTTTATGGAACATTTGAACTTGGTGTGTGTTTGTGTGCGGTGTGTGTGGGAGGGGTAGGCTAATCCTAAATCCGTACCCGTGGTGGTGGGAGGACTGTGGTCACATCTGGACTCAGTTTCTCCTGTTTTCTTTTGCTCCCCTCGCCAGTGGCCACTTCACCTGTTCCCTTTTACCCCTCTCACACTTTTTCCCCTCCATCTCTGCCCCTCTTCCTTTAAAATAACTGACGAAAATCTTTCCTGGTGTCCACTTATATGTTGAAGTGTGTGTGTGTGTGTGTGTGTGTGTGTGTGTGTGTGGTGTGTGTGTGTGTGTGTGTGTTGTGTGTGTGTGTGTGTGTGTTGTGTGTGTGTGTGTGTGTGCATATAGTAATCCTACCTGCTGTTTGAGCTGATGAACCAGACCATCCTTCTCCCGCTTCAGAGCTGCCACCTCGTCCTGGGTTTTCTTCTTCTTGGAGGAGGAGAGCTCCAGCAGGGCGATGTTGGCGTCTTTCTCACTGATGGCTGCCAGCAGCGCCTCTTGCCTACACAGAGAACAATCGTTTGGTTAGCAAGACTACAAACCTTTTTATTTTATTTAATTAAAGCCACACTTGGTGATAATGCACAAGTTGAGCAATAATTGCAATATGAAATAGTTGCAATAGGACACATACATTATGGTTTCAATGCCGTTTTAGACATTTTTTGCAAAAAATATATTGCCGAAAATTACGAGACACCTTTTTTTCCAAATCTGTTTTGTGTAAGTTATCCAGAGGATGTTCCCATTACATTTCTAAATGAAAACTTTATGAGCATAATTCCAATCACTTCACTGGTATTGGTGTGGAGACAGGAATCCCGGAGATAGATGTCTCTAAATCCGGACAAAAGAAAACTAATACTAATTTGGGTATACTTTAATGTCATGGTGAACCCATGGTGTGTCAACAAGTGGAGCAATATCCTCTTTATTGGGCGCTACTTTGTGATTTAGAACGATAAAATAGTTACAAAAGTATGGAGCTCCCTGTGGTCAAGTACGACGCACACCATGCAATCAAGATGTTTCCACATTGTCTATATGCCATATAGATCCTCATGATAAACCCTCCTTCATATTGTCTTTAACTGATTCATTTTACAACAGTTTTATACACACATATAAATGTCTCTCACTCTGCTTGCATACAGGTATTACTCTCTAGTCCTTGTCTGTCTTTAGAAAATATCAAGCTGCTGTTTCTAGATCACGATGCTGGAGTGATTTAAAAATATGTTTAAAGGGGTCCAATTGAGCTTTTTGGGGATTTCCCTTTGCTGTAGTGTGTTACAGTATATAGGTTTCTGTGCATGTCAATGGTCTGGCATTGCAGACAATTACACGGTTTCTCTTTCGGCCTGTCACACGAACAGATACAGCGGTGCAGAGAGGAATGCAGTGATGAGAGTGTCTAAATCAAGACAGATTGCACGTTTGGACTCTGTGAAGACCCACAGATTCTTTGGTCAACCTCACTGACCAAACTGTCAGTGTACAAGTGTCCCATCATGCATCTGGACACAGCATTCCTGTCAGGAGCAGAGGCTGAGGGAGTGGAGACTGGGTAGAGTGATTTCCCGGGCCAGTCTGCTAAAATACTTTTCAGACATGTGAATATGGAAGCACAGTTTTGAGATATTTTTTACCGATATGTTTATGAATTTATAATATTATGTTTCAACACGCCCATAGTCATCCAAAATGCTCCTTCTCTTCATTACAGTGTTGAAAAATGCAACACTTTGAACTAGCTCTCGGACTAAATATAATCCGGGAATCATTTTCTTTCTTACAGATTCTGAAACCCTGAAACACTTTCACAGATTTTCCCTTTCTTTTTTCACACAAACTGTCATTGGTTCACACACACGTACACACCCAAACACAGGAAGGCTAATGGAACATTAGTCTTGTAAAGCTAACAGTGCGTCTAGTTTTATATCATATCTGAGAGTAACCTGCCAGCACACAGCGCTTATAAACCCCGGTGATAAAATGATATTTATTCCAGATGCACTCGTCTCATTCTGGGCCTCTCTAGGGCTTTCCCTACATCTCTTCAACACACAAACGCACTTAAAATAATCTCTGTTTGGCCAGAGCTAAACACATGCTTATGACAAGTGCTAGTTGTGGCTACTGCTGTTACGATGTGAACATTAAAATCTGTTTCAAGTGTAGCTCTCTTTTGCCAAATCTTTAGATAATTCTGCCGTCAGAGGGCACTTAAAAACACAGTATGCTCTCAGTTGGCTGGCAATGTGTCCTTACCCTTTCTTAACTGAAAATAACAAAGACAATGTAGCCAGCAGTGTGCAGAGGAAAGGCTCCCAGCGGACACGCAGCCTCAGATCTGTTACTTTACTTTCAAGTATTATGGAGGGCACAGTAGGATAAAGGAAGGTCTTCAAAGTAAAAGCTTATTTATCTGTTATGCTACGCACGAAATTCTTTATTATTCCGCCGGGTTATTTTGCGCCTCTTCTCCTCGCACATTGAACATCGCAGAAACTTCGTTCAAACATCAAAACGTTCGGCTCGGTCGGGAATCGATGGCTATTACTTTTATCATTCATAACTTTCATAATTCCAGAGATACATCTCATAATTCATCACATTTTTAACATGGAAGTCAATGGAGAAACTCTTCAGACTTCAACAATCTTCATGCAACTTCAACTGCTAACTGCTCCTTCTTCAACTGCTAACTGCTCCTTCATACAGTACTTCCAACTTTAAAATGTTACACATCTTTCTGACATTATTCGTGTAACAAAACTTTTAAATCTGATTCTTACTTTTAGAGATATTAAACATTGTTCAGACCTTGGTAAAGAGGCCTTCTTCAGATTTTAGAGTGTGTGATGTCACTGCTAGTGGAGGACAGATTTAATTTTGCCTTCATATTTTCTTTTAAATTTGCCATAATTCCCAAACCCTACATTCCTGAGACATAATTTTTCATGACAAACGTAGGAAAACATCTCGTAGCTTGAAAGATAAAAAAAAATTAAGCAAAAATAATTAAACAAAATGCCTCTTGGGGGCATGAAGTGACAAAAACTTTCGACATGTCTCCATTAAACTCCATTGTAAGTTCAGCCTCATTTTCCCCACCACAGCAGCCTTTAACCTTTAGTTAATCTGCCAAAAAGGCCACATTATTAACCCGAAAGTACACAAAAAGTACACTTCAGATGCTCAAGTTCCTTGACATGCTTCACGCTTTGAAATTTCGCCGATATCTGTTACGGTTCTTCAACAAAACGTTCACATGTAAGAGGTTTATCTCTCATTCAGAACAATGAAAATGCTTTCCTCTCACTGATCACCATGGAAACCTTTGATCTCTGGACACGTTGTTAGCTCAAATATAAACACCTGTGTCATGAAACACGATGATAACTATGTGAGTTAATCTTTCAAATACAAGGTTGCTTGTTTGATTCAAGCTCTTGTAGTCAATATGTCAAGGTATTTATCCCTAACATTTTATCAGCTAACTAATGACACACACTCAGAGGACCTTTATAAATGTTTTAAGTACTGCACATCTTTAAACATGACTCTTATAAATCACTTTTAAAACCAGCGATGCACTCCAGTGTCAGCTTTTCTAAAATAGAAACTTCAATGTTCACATCTTTCTAAATGATTCTACTTTTCAATGACCTACAAATAATCCTAATAATAATCCCATTTTCAATCTTCCAACTGTTCATATTTTTTGGTCAATTAACAAACCTGTTACAAATGTGTTGTTCAACACATTTGAGCCTTTGCCACATTATTTTAATCACCATGGAAACCTTTGATCTCTGGACACGTCGTTAGCTCAAATATAAACACCTGTGTCATAGAACACGATGAAGTCATAACTCCAACTGACATGCTCAGAGCAGCAGACTTCAGATAATGGTTAATGGTCCTGCCCTCAATAGCTCTACATCAATTCATATGCCGTTTCCATGGAAATGCATCCCTCGCCATAAAACACGATGTCGCTGTAGATCCAATGGACACGGTCCGGTCGTCCCACAATCTTCACCTGTATATCACCTCTCCATGCCTCAACAGCTCTACGTCAAATCTGACATCTCACCATATGCCGTTTCCATGGAAACGCATCCCTCGCCATAAAACACAATGTTGTCGTAACGCCTATGAAAAGGGTCAAAACAGCACCACACTTCAGATAATGGTTAACGGTCCAGCCCTCAACAGCTCTACGTCAATTATGTGGTTTCATCATATGCCGTTTCCATGGAAACACATCCCTCGCTATTAGGGGTGTAACGGTAAACCGAAGGGCCCGTACCGAAATTATTCGGTACGGGCCCTTCGGTTCGGTACAGGTGTGTACCGAAGTGTACCGAACGAATATAACGTTAAATGTAAAATATTGAGAATGTGAACAACTTTTTGGAAGTAATCTCAGGTGCTGCGTCACAGCATTCAGAGTAATTTGCTCACATTGGGTTCAACGCGTCATAGAGCGACCAAGTCATTTCATTGGACGAGAGGCATACTATGAGAGCTGGTCACAGGGATGCGTTCAAATGTAGTCAGTAATTTGAGGAACTGTCGAAATGGCGAACGCAGATAAAGTTGAGCTCGAAAATCCTCCAGCATCATTGAAGTCTCCGGTTTGGGAACATTTTGGTTTCGCAGTTACGTACAAGGAGGATGACGGACAAAGACAGGTGGACCGAACCAAAGCTGTTTGTCGGCATTGTTCAACTAAAATTGGTTACGTGGCTGGCAATACATCAAACTTGCACACTCATTTGAAAAGGCATCACCCGAACGTGAATATCACCAGTACCAAAAGAAAAAAGACTGAAGTGCAAACCCAACTCCCGCTAGCATGTAAGCCTCCACCACTCGCAAAAAGTTCAGACCGAGCCAAAGCTATTACAAACGCCAAATATCCTTATGTTGCCATGTTAGCAACGCGCTACTTGGCTGTATCTGCTACCTCTGTCCCTAGCGAGAGGGTGTTCTCCACAGCAGGAGACATTGTTAGTGCCAGCAGATCTGCCCTTTCGGCAAGCAATGTGGACAAGTTAATTTTTCTTTAAAAAAACATGAAAATACAATGACAAGCAAGTCATAATGTCAAACTGGCTGCTTAGGTACTAGTACAGTACAGTTCAAATACAGATTATTTCAGTTCATCGAAATACTGCACCTTAATGTTTATTTTATTATATTTTGTATTTATTTGAGTGAATATTCACAGTTTAATAATCATTAAAAACCCAAAACTAATAGTTTATGTTTTGTGAGTACTAGTACAGTAAAGTTCAAATACAGATTATTTCAGTTCATCGAAATGCTGCACCTTAATGTTTATTTTATTATATTTTGTATTTATTTGAGTGAATACATTATTCACAGTTTGATAATAATTAAAAAATATATATATATATTTTATGTTTTGTGATAATTTTTTCTGCTGTACCGAAAACGTACCGAACCGTGACCTAAAAACCGAGGTACGTACCGAACCGAAATGTTTGTGAACCGTTACACCCCTACTCGCCATAAAAGACGATGTCGCTATAACTCCTATGAAAATGTTCAAAAAGTGCTCAAACTTCACATGTGTGCTAACAGTCCAGCTGTAAAGACATCTACGGGACATGCCGTTACGGTTTTCTCATAACTTCAGTGAAAATGCTCCAAATGGCCCAAAACTTCACAGGTTTGGTAACGATGCAGCCATCAACGCATCTAAGCGTATTATGGGATGTCATCAAATGCCGTTGGCATGGCGACAGATCATTCACCATCAAGTTAGTTCAAGAGTTTGCAGTTAAAATATTCTGCTGCTTTTCCAAGTCTTTTTACGTTCTTTTCTTCTCTCATCACACATTCAAGCCCCCAGTGTTCATGTATCATTTCAATCTAAATTCTTCACTGTCTTCTTACACATTACATTTCAGCATAGCAGTTTAGCGTCAGCTTTTCAGCACAAAGCATTCCCACTAGCAATTTCTCCAGGAGTTGCATTCTCTAGTTAAAAATATGTTATAGCTTCATGGTTTCATATTTTGACAACAACTTTGGTATTCTTCACACTTTGTTGCACTTGACACTCTAGAGATTTGTCAATTATTTGTGACCCGTCACTTTATTCTTCCACTGTTCAGATCTGCTTTCAGCTAGGCTCAATAAAAAAAAGTACTGGATTGTGTGCGGGAAAATATAAAGGTGGCTCAAGAGGAGAAGGAGAACTTTGATACTGAACAATTGAGAAAAATACCCTAATCACATTCAATACACTCATTTAAATAAAGATAAATTCCACAATATCTGTGCATGACAGCTACAGTATGCTTTAGGTCAGTCAGATCGCGGTTATGACGGAAATACAGTTGTTGAGATATGGTTAAAGTTAGGGAACAAAACAAATTGGTAAGTGTTATTGTACTTGTGGTAGGAGATGCACATTTCAGCCACTCCAACACTTACTTTAGCTCTCACTAAACATTGGCGTTGGACTTTAATTATGAGGTTCATGTGTGCAAAACATTCCAATAATTCCCGGGAAGTTTTTCAAACAAACCTCCTGTACTGGTTTTGATAATATAAAATGCCTTATAAGGGTACCCGGAAACTGTGAGTTTCCTATGTGTTTGTAAAAGACGCATCTACAACAATTGCAAATACTTTTTGATAAACTAAAAGTAGTCTAGTTTCCATTTAGGTTATATTCACTTCCCACTTCCTTTTAGACTCTCTCACATATTCTCTATCCTAGCCCCCCACCCCCATATCTCTTTCTCCACCTCTCCTCCCGTCCTCCTTTATCTCCCCCTCCCATCCTCCTTTATCTCCCCACCTCCTCCGTCTGTTAAGGAGAGGCATTCTTTCCGTCGTTCGGCGGTCGTGTGCCATGATGTCATCGCCGCGGCGACAAGGCAGACAGTAAGCAGATACATGCAGACGCACCAGGCACCTGACCCCAACCCCAACACTAAGACACACACACACACACACACACACACACACACACACACACACACACACACACACACACACACACACACACACACCACACACACACACACACACACACACACACACACACACACACACACACACACACACACACGCACATACATGGAGGCTCTCTCCTTCCTAAAACCACTTAAGGCCCCTCACATTATCAGAAACACTAATGCCTGGTCTTAGATCACTCACATATTTCTACACACACACATACACATACTCAAACACACACTCCAAACAGCTTCCTGTGTGTTGCATTATCTCTTTCATGCTGTCACCCTCTACTGCAATCTACAGTGTGTGTGTGTGTGTGTGTGTGTGTGTGTGTGTGTGTGTGTGTGTGTGTGTGTGTGTGTGGTGACAGATGCATGTCTGTGTTTATGACAGCATGTCCTTCTGTTTGTCCATGTGCTCATAAGGATGTACCATATGTATTTCGGTGTGTGTGAATGTTAACAAGTTGTCTGTGTGTATTGAAAGTTATCTACAGTGCATGTATGTGTAAGAGTGAAGAGTGTGTGTGTGAAGTAGATTCAGTCCAGTATGACATAGGCCAGTCCCTGTCTAAGACAAACACAGAGCTATTTTAGAAATAATCCCCTCTCTCTGCTCTGTGTTTCCGAGTGAACAAAGCAGCTCTCATTGTCTCTGTGACAGTCCGCTCTGGTACACAGGAGGCTGCGTGTAGACTCATAGTTTTCTCTTTAGAACTGTAGGACATGCTGTGTGTCAAACTCCACCTCATCTCTGTGTAAGGACGTTTCCCTCCACATGTTCTACTTCAGAGAACCTCACATCTCCTCATATTAAAGTCTCTGCACTGGCTATCTTTGAGCCTCAGAATTGATTTTCAAATAATGTATTTGTTTTTTCAAAGGTTCAAAGGTTTTATTCTTCAGCTGCAGTGTAGTTGTGCAATGCAAATCTTGGGTCACAGGTTCCTCTTAAAGGTTTTATCAGATTTGCTTTAAACCAATGCACCCTGTAGAACCATCAAGTCTTCTGGAACCTTTTATTCAAGGGAAAGCAAAGAACCACCGTGAGGCGTCATTTTATCATCACGGCCCACAATTGTGTAACAGCCTCCCAGAGGACCTGAGGGGCAGCAGAGAGCATTCATTCTGAAGACCCTCCTTTTACATTTGACTTTAAATAGAACTGTATGCATGAAATTGTAATTATTTTTGTATTCTTGTTTTATTCAGTCATGTGTATATTAACCTTTAAGTGAATTCCTTTTTTTAAAGTGATGTGTTTCTTGTTATTTACGTATAAGCTGGGAAGTGGGGGTTGTTCTTTTTCTATTTGGTTTGTGAAGCACTTTGTGTGACCTTCTGTGTATGAAGTGCTAAATAAAGTTTGATTTTATTTTATTCTAACTGATATGAAAAACTGTAGGCCTTAAGACTTACTGTTCTGAAAGTCTAAAAGAAAAGGAGAGGAAGATATGTGAGGACACACACACACAACATCAAAGCAGAGACAGCCAATAAAGCCTTGGTTTATAGTAGAGCATTTTCTGCTGCTCCCTCCCTCTCAGCTGCAAAAGCACCAACACAAAGTTCCACTTCACTAGATCATAACAGAAGTCATTAGAGAGAATGATCGACACCTACCGCAGTTGTTAAGTTTGAAACTGCTCTCCACAGCTACATTAAGCCAAACACATGAAAGGGATGATAGCAGGGTGAAAATGGAGAATAATGATAAAATGATTTTTGGGAATTACAGTCAAGATGAGGCTTTTATCCAACGCCAAAAAACAAACTTTGTTTGGAAAGAATACTTGTTTATTAAGACTGAAAGTGATAATCATATTGTCAGGACAGCAGCCAGGTCCTGATGTGATAGAAACTGTTTTTTAAAAAAAAATCTTTGACTACTCCGATTAAAGTAGCTCACAGTATAATGTACGAAAACACACTGAGACCAGCAGGATTTTTGGAGATCTTTTTTGAAAGCTGTGTGTGCGTGTGTGTGTCTTAAACTATAGTGGAAGTGGGTCAGACACACTGGATATGAATGATTTAGTGTGAAAGGAGAAGACGGGATGAGAGAGCATCAAGAGAGAATGGGAAAACGTGAGAGAGTGTTAGGAAAATAGGTTAAAGCTGGTGCATAGGATAAGTGTGTGTGTGTGTGTGTGTGAGAAAGGGAGAGAAAAGCTCCCCTCAAGGAGCTGTTGTACATCAGAGAGGCTTAAAGAAAGACAGCAAGAGAGCTTACACACACACACAGAAAGAAACAGCACTGACAGGGAAGGGAATAAAATAACTGGAGGATTTGGAGGGAAAACAAATCAAAGAGACATGAAGGGGGAGAAAGAGTAGCGGGATGGGGAGGCAGAGAGACAGAGGGGGGAGAAAGAGAGGAGGGCAGGTGGGACTGCATGACAGAATGAGGATCTGTTCTTGACACACACACACACACACACACACACACACACACACACACACACACACACACACACACACACACACACACACACACACACACACACACACACACACACACACACACACACACACACACACACACACGCACACACACTCTCTCTCTCTTTCTCTGTCTCACACACATTTAAAAACACACACTGTGACTAATAAGAAAGGTGTAAAAATGCATTATCCATGGTCGACGGGGTTTGCTCTTTCCATAGGACCACACACGGAGAAGTGTGACTAAAGATGCAGCTTTTCTCTTCACTGTGGTTCTTTACAGTAAATCAATTTCTGCAGAAAGACATCTGCTAACAATCACTCCAGTCACAGGATGGGACACCTGCGACTCCCACATGTCTTTGGAAGACGATTTCTGAAACCAGTTTTGCTTTATTTGACAATGTGAGAGTGACAAACGTGTTTCTGTCAATGTGCTGTATTTAGAGAGGCTACCTGTGTTACGGCTATTTTCCACTGCGTGATGCTGCTCTGAAAAGTGAATGGAGACTAAATGGGGTCCTATTATGCTCATTTTCATGTTCATATCAGTATGTAGTGTCTCTACTGGGACACGTCTCCATGCTTTAATGTTCAAAAAGCTCTTTATTGTTCTCATACTGCCTGTGCTGCAGCACCTTTTTTCACCCTCTGTCTGAAACCAGAGCCCAGTGTGCTCTGATTGGTTAGCTGGCCGGCTCTGCTGTGATTGGTCAACCGCTTAGAGATGTCCCACCCCTTAGACTATCACGTACAATGTTTTGAAGCGCTAGCTAATAGAAGCGCGATTGTTACGTAGTGATGTCACTGGGTTACAGAAGTAACAATTTCATTTTATGCATTTTGACTTTATCAATAAATACTTTCCTACATCAGGTTTAAAAGTGTTTTGGGAAGTCTCTAAATTGAAAAGTAACCTACTGGTGACAATGATTTGCATTATCTTTTTGTAATTTTAAGAGCTTGATAGAATTCAAATGAATGACTTCACTATCATAGTTTTACTGAAACAAAATCCACTGTGATTCATTTCATCTGGTACGTTTATGTGCTGAGTTTCTTTGTTCATCACTTATTTTCAATACTTAAATGCCTCACTGTGAGCCAGGAAAGTTTTCAAATGGAAACACATTGTGTAAATTATAGTTGTGCAGTCATTTATAACCATGATTATACTGTTGATGTCAGAGCGTCAGGTTTAAATCTGTTTATTTCTCTCTCCAGCTAATGTCTTACTTTCTCTTCAGAGTATGTTAAACAAGCCAGTCTGTCAGTAGCATGTCCTCCTGTCTGTTTACTTAAGTTTATTACTCCCAGAATACATAATGTCATTGTTTGGCACCTATAATGTACAATCAGAAGCTTTGGAGAAAAGAAAAACATGTTTTGTTTTCGACTTTTTGATTAGTTTCCCTCTTTAATTGCTGTTAAACGATGTGTTCCCGGCCTGGCACTCACAACCTGTAATCGTCTGAGGAAAACTGGCCAGTTGAGGTTTGCCGCATCATTTTCTCCTTTATCTGCTCTTTCTCTCCACTTGTTTCCTTTTGTTCTGATGTGTTTGGTTCTCTTTCATCCTTCAGAACATGTCCTCTCTTGTTCTAGGCTCTTTGTGCTTGTTTTAAATCCCCTCTTTTTATTCAGCTGAATTCAGAGTGCTTCATTGGTGTGAGGGTTGCAAATGGCAGTAAGAGTAGAGAATTACAATAAAATAGAGTCAGGACAATAAGAAGGAGACTTTATCTTATATTCAGCTGGTATTTGAATACGACTTCTAACCGGAGCACTGCTTTTATTGCTTCTATTTCCCCCGATTCAATCTCTCCCTCAGTCTCTCTCAAGGGAGAAGGAGAAATCTAAAAGGAAAGAGGAGGACAGCTAGACTTGGAGAGAAAAGGGCAAAAAAGGCAAGTACAGAGAGCGCAAGAAGAAAAAAACACGCCGGGGAGCGAGGCGCCCTGATTTGGAGCTTGTAAGACTAAGTGTCAAACGGCGTGCCCCTTGTTGTCATGCTAAGCCCTCAACATTTCTGTCACACACACAAAAACACACACATACATGTAGACTTTGACACACTGTGGATTAATGTCATTGCTGGGGGATCAAAGAGCATGTCTCCGGCACCTGTTTGGTGTGCTGCCATAAGAATGAGTACATGCATTTGTGTAGGAGGATTTATTTTCATGCATGCATGTGTGTTTTTGTGTGTGTGTTTGTGTGTACCTCCAAGCATTCCTCTCAGAGTTAAAGCTAAGAAGTCATGCTGTCTTATATGGTTATAAGTGACTCTGTGTGAATGTGTGTGTGTTTTATATCCGAAGGCATCATGCAGTTCTTACATTAGTGTTATTGTGTGTCTGTGTGTGCACTGAATCAACTGAAATGTTTACTTTAACTTAATGTATTATGTATATGTCAACAGATTTCACATAACTGTATTAGGTTAGTTGAAAGCACAAATATTAAGTTAAAGTACAAAATATTAGGTTCATCTTAATATTATTGCTGTCGACTAACCTAATACAGTTTGTCCAGTATGTGTGTGTGTGTGTGTGTGTGTGTGTGTGTGTGTGTGTGTGTGTGTGTGTGTGTGTGTGTGTGTGTGTGTGTGTGTGTGTGTGTGTGTGTGTGTGTGTGTGTGTGTGTGTGTGTGTGTTTAAAACAGCTTGTCATATTGTTAGCTATGGCTTTCCGGCTGTTAGTGGCTGAGCTGTCGTTACATAAAAAAAAGAGCTTTGACTACATGTTCACAAAGTGACACAAAACAAACCCCCACACACACACACACACACACACACACACACACACACACACACACACACACACACACACACACACACCACACACACACACACACACACACACACACACACACACACCATCGATTAGTTTTAGTGTTCAGTGGCAACAGGGAAGACACAGACAGAGAAATACAGCCGGGCTGCCGGACTGAAATCAGGCGGTAATGATGATTCCAGACAGATGTAGGCCCAGAGAGGCTAGATGGAGAGAGGCAGCAAGGATGTAAAAAATAAGAGAGAGAAGAAGAGGGGTAGAAGTAGAGAGGGGAGAAGGGATGGAGGAAGATGGATATAGGGAGGCTGGGTGAGAGACAAAACACAGAACAGAGCAGCAAAGGAGAGATACATTGAATTTATAGTGTTCACCTTGAGGCATCAGCTGAGCTCTCTGCAGGAGGCTGAAGAAACCTGGAGCTTCAGCAGACTCTTTACAGTCTAATTGTACATGTGGTGCACACAGCAGCGTTTGTGTGTACACACACTCAAATTCTGCTTATTGTAGATGCTAAAAACACTAAAAGCTCCCTTTTCATATTCTTTAAGGCAAACAGAAGATCCTGTCACAGTAAATCCAAATACATTTTGTAATTTGAAATGAACTGCTGACTTGTCACAGCCGCAGGCAGCCTCCCCCTCACAGGGAAAACAACCCAAACTGCATATTTAGTTTCCCTGAAGCAAACAGAAGTAAAGGGATCGCTGGGTAGCCAGTTGCTGTGAGCTTTGACCATTTGAATTGCTAAAAGAATGATCAACAGCAGGGTCTTTTCATTGTGATGCTTTGGGGTTTTCTTTTGTAATAATAAGACTTTTTAAGCACCATTAACTATATCTCCACGCTGTTATATGCCACAACTGAATTCTGAGTGTAAGGCTCATATAAAACCGTATATGCATTCTTCTTCTCTAGTGAATCAATGCATAAGAAGACCGCTGGGTGAAGCAGGGGAGTTGGACATACCATAAGTGGTTATAGATTTAATACACACTGTAGTCTGAAGGATTGATGGATGAGCGGAAGCAGCGAGGCAGACGGAGAGGAGGTAATATCATTTTTCTGGATATCACACAGTTTCGTTGGCCTGGCTCAGTTATTGTTGGACAGCTGTCTTTCTCCTTTTCTCCTCTTTGCTTTCCCCGCCATTAAAACATGTCTGCTTTTTTCTTTCATTTTATTATCCTGCCTCCTGCCCCCACCTTGCCGAAAGACAGATTTACACCTCTCGCCCTGACCTTTCCACTCTCCTTTCTTCTCCTTGTTTTGCACTCTTCACTTCTTGTTTGGTGTCTTCCTGCCCATCCTTCCTCCTGCACCTCCTCTCCTCTCAGCACATTGTTATCAGAATGGACCTTTGCAGAATATTTTGGAAACTAAAGGGATCTTTTGCCTTTAGGGAAAAGCTGCATCACAATGTTGCAAACTGCAAAAGCTAATGGGCTCATTATTGTTTGTAATACTTACAATACATGTTCAGAGATATAGGTTCTGAAGCATTTTAATCAATCGTAGCAACACTATTCAAAAGCCAAACTAAATCGTCTGTATGTGTGTGATGAAGTCTGGTTTTAGACAGTGGTGTAAAGTAACTAAGTACATTTACTCAAGTACTATACTTAAGTACAATTTTGAGGGACTTTACCTGAGTATTTCAATGTTTTGCTACTTTGTACTTCTACCCCAAAACAATTCAGAGGTAAATGGTGTACTTCTACTCCACTACATGTATTTAATACCTTTAGTTACTTTACAGATGTGGATGAATGATGTGAAATATAATCAAGTGTTAAATCAGACTTTAGTTCCACCTGGAGTAAATTCACCAGCTACCCTGCAGTATACAAAGTCATTACAACTAGCTGCACCTTCACCAGCTTTGAGAACACTTTCATGATCAATCATTATAAAACATATCATATATATTATTCTGAAATGGACCAATCTGCACAACGACTACTTTTACTGTCGCTACTTTCACTATATTTTGATGATAATACTTTTCTACCTTTACTTGAATGTAGGACTTTTACTTGTAGCAGATTATTCCTACATTCTGGTACTTTTAATCAAGTCCAAGATCTGAGTACTTCCTGAGTACTTCCTCCACCTCTGGTTTATGGAGTATTGCGTTGGATGTTAAAAACTGTGGAGCAGCAAAGTGAAGAAGTAATGTGTGTTCAGTATTCAGCAGAGCAGAACAGCGCAGAGTAAAACGGGCTTTAATTCAGCCAGATTGGGATTTCAGACGTGACGCCCCGCTGTTACACACACACTGTCAGCACATTCCTCCAGCTGGCTGCTGCACACACACACACACACACACACACACACACACACACACACACACACACACACACACACACACACACACACACACACACACACACACACACACACACACACACACACACACACACACACACACACACACACACGCCTGCATACTCCAAACACATGACCACAAGCACACATGAGGCTGCTAAGAGAATGAGCATGTGCATATTTAATGTATATCACGAAGAAAATATGTCTCCCTGTGTGTTTTACGAGTGTGTGTGAAGGTCGCTGCAGATGATTTATCAGTGGGAAAGATGCATGATGGAGCCCTGCAGGGCAGAGGTGTGTAGCTCTGTTTGTGTAATCCCTGTGTCTCCATTTAATGGGATTTGGTGTGTGTGTGTGTGTGTGTGTGTATGTGTGGCCTAGCATTACTATACTTGTGGGGACCTAAATCTGTTTACACAGTCACGTGTGGGGACTCGCCTTCCTTATGGGGACAAATTGGAGGTCCCCATGAGGGGAATCATTAATTTTAGGGTGAAGACTTGGTAAGGTTTAGGGTAAGGGTTAGGCATGTGTTGGTTATGGTTAAGGTTAGGATAAGTCTCCAGGAAATGCATGTAAGTCAATGTAATGTCCCCTGAAGTGATGTATACATGGTATGTGTGTGTGTGTGTGTGTGTGTGTTAAATGTTATTAGTTTGTATTTGCGGTCTTGTGGATGTTGCATGTGGTTTTATGTAGATATTTAACGTGGGAATGTTTATTCTTTATTATATATAAAAACTATAGTGTGTTCTCCCTTGGCTGGCTAACAAACACACACACGCACACATTAACAATACACATCTGGGACTGAAGGTTAGCATAATGTTGGAGTAAAAAAACATCAGTTGGTGAAAGATAGTCGCTCATACCACTGTGTGTGTGTGTGAGTGCATGTGTGTGTGCAAAGCAATAGGAGAACTAAACGGAGGAAACAGAGAAGGCAAAAAGAGTGTCGTATTCCAGCTGTGTTTGGTATATATTTCTGCATGGGAGTGAGAGTGTGTGTTATTATATTCCTTGCCTGTCCAACATAGCTCTGAAACATTAAACCTTACAGCAATGTGAAACTGGGCAGCGGGTCCGACATCAAACCCACGAAGAGTTACGGCAGTGTGTGTGTGCAGAGACAGTTTGATGTGCGCTACACGGAGATATATGGACGCACAGGACGCAGCCACCTCAAACATCTCATGTTTTACATGTGGGAGGAAGCCAGAAGCAAATGACGTATTTGCTGACCAAACGCTTATGTCTTATGAAAAATATGAGCGGTGGCGTCATGTGCATAACTCACAGCAAGACATCGTGCAGCTACCTGACCCAAAACTACACAATATCCCAAATATGTGCGGAGAATATATTACTGCAGACTGGAAAAGATCATGTATTATGCAAAGGCAGAGCATGAAAGGGCTGTGTTCCTTCCAGTGCGTTGTCAAGTAATCACATACGCATGCAACAATTCTCATAAGCATCTGCAGACATGGAGGCTTTACTGTAAAGAAGAATATCTAATGTGTTCAGGGTGAGAGCTGGAGCTACTTTTGATCAGAAAACAACCCCTACGCAGATTGAAACTTAAGAAAGAGTAAGTGGTGTGGAAGTGTTGGTAGGACTCAATACACAAACAAACTGCTGGGCAACAATAAATAAATAATATCTTAAAAAACAATCAATATTGGTGAGACCAACTAACTGACTTTATGATTCAAACTGAAGGAGGAAAATGTGTTTACGTAACTAATAAACCATTATGTGATACAAATGTATTATTTCACAGGTAATTATAACCTGCCCCTAAAGGCACCAAAACACCCAAATTAGAATAACATCAAAGGGGCAAAACGTGCCTTGAAACGCTGACTTGCGTAGATACATAATTATCAAAACGGCCTTTTCTATTTCATCGAGCCACGTCAAATGTGCCTTTTGCTCCATGGAACCAAGAGGTGTCAATATATCTGAAAATACACAACTTCTATGTAATTGTAGAATTACAGATGCTATGGAAGATATGCCTATGTATTGCTCATGTTTTTACTAGTGGTTTTTAGGTATTTTTAGATGTGACGAAACAGGGGGTGCTATTTGGAGTTTTGTCTGTTGTCTGTGTTGACCTGGTCTGTGGACAATAGGTATTATGTTTTTATGGAAACAAAGAGTCACATCACAGTTCAGAGTTAGGACAAAGGGGTGTCTGATGAAGATGGTAACCACTATGGAAGTATACATGAGCATAGTAGAGAAGTAAATATAGCTAGATTTAAACATCCCACTGGAATCTGTTAAATGTAGTCTTGCATGTGTGTCAGTGTGTGTGTTTGTATGTTGCTATTGCATTTGTGTTTATATGTACATGATGCCTGTTCATCATTGGGCCTGTATTTTTGGAAATGGGCAATAAATCAATCATAGCCTGCTTGCACACGTGCACTCACACATGCCAGTGCACGTACCAAAACAAGGCCGCGCATTCTAAAGCGCTGATGCTTGTAGTAATTGCACGGGTTGTTACCACGGTGATAAAATGGCCAATAACTTGCTCACCTGGCCTGTGAATGGACATGCCGCTGGACACACACACACTCTCTGTCTCTCCCTCAAAAACAAAGAAGTGCTACATACGGTAGAAAAACACAGAGTGCAGGAAAACTAAATCACAGCCCATGCCTTCATTTTCCCATCATGCCACAGTAAAAGATAGTCCCACAGCGCGTATAAACAGGCAGGACATGCTAACACTGACATTTCTTGTTGGCTTCAATTTCTGCCCGAAACAGAGTTCCACTAAATTAGGCCTCGTTGTAAGGTCTCAGTGAGGATGTAAAACGGCAGAAAATACAGGGAGTCTTCGGACTGCTGGACTCCTCTTGGCTGCACTTAAAATGCAAACCCATCCATTAAAATCACATTCGACTGCAGCTGAGTTACAGCATATGCATGAGTGTGTGCGGGTGTCTGTGGATGAAATCAATCATATGAAGAGCTGGACAGCGGTACATGGTTATTCCATTAACACACTTCTTACTTCTATGGCTTTAAAGTGCTGAGCGAAAGAGGGGGGAGATAAAAGTAGAAAGGAGAGGGAGAGGTAAGGACAGGAAGAGGAAAGCGGGAGTTGACGAGGTGTCAGGTGATGATCAAATCAGGGTGACCAGTGCCCACCTTCCTGGAACACTGAGGCAACATGGGAAACTACTGGAGATATGATAAGGGCTGCTAAACTCAGGGGAAGTGTTAAAGGGTGAGTCTTGATCTTAAAGGGGCCCTATTCTGCTCTTTTTCAGGTTCATATTTATATGTAGTGTCTCCCCTGGGACATGTCTCCATGCTTTAATGTTCAAAAAGCTCTTTATTGTCTTCATACTGCCTGTGCTGCAGCACATCTTTTCACCCTCTGTCTGAAACCAGAGCCCAGTCTGCTCTGATTGGTTAACTGGGCTAGGTTGTGATTGATCAACCTGCTTACGGTACGTCCACACGGCAGCGTGTGTTGAAGCTTGCCGGTGGGCGTGTCTGGCGTGCGACCAACAACCAATCACATTAATCTCCCGCCCCGGACACACAAGCATGCGGTTTGATTGGCTAGTGCTTGTACTGTCATATGATTTGATTGGCTGGCGCTTCTGTCGACGCTTGAAAAGTTGAACTTTCGAAGCGAGCAACGGAGGCAAAGCGACACGACGGAACCACAATGCAGTTCGGCAAAGCGCGACGTCACCACATTCAAAGTGAATGGGAAGCGTCTTCGTTGAAGCACGCAACGCTGCCATGTGGACGGGCCGTTAGAGATGTCCCGCCTTTGTGGGGGAAACTTCTGAAGCAATTGGAGTCAGGACTCAAAGAGAGACACAATAGAGAGCTGGATCTTTTATGGCAAACACTGACGGTTTATTTGGAGCTTCGGCCGGAGAATTCACAAGACATGTCCCGGGCCACGAGTTGACCACACGATCAATTCTGAAGACCCCTCCTGTAGCTCCAGGTTTTAACTCGTTCAGAGTGTAATAATCAACATTCTTCAATAGATAGACTAAACAGCTGAGGACACTGAATCACATTTGTTGTCGCTTATGGCTCGGGGTCATCTACACCCCGAGAAGGATGTGTTCCACAACAATAACTATCTCTGACAGAGAGGTGCCCGGTCATAAACTGGCAACATCAACAATATGCTAGGGCAGCCCCTCCTTATGGGAGATAACGGCTGCTCAAGGTTGGTCAGCTGCGTCAGATGGCGAAGGAGGACATGCAGGGCAAATTATTCCCCAACACCGCCCTTTAGCCTATCACGTAATGTTTTGAAGTGCCGTGATAGCAATGGGGCTCTGTGGCAATGTCAGTCTGTCAGTCCAAACCAAAATACCAACTATAGAAGGGGTTGCCATGAAACTTTGAACAAACATTGAAAATGCCCAGAATAATAAATCATACTGACTTTGATGATCCTTTAACCTTTTCTCTCCCACCACTATGAGGTTTTCAGTGAAATGTCTCAATTTAGCACACATATATGTTTCCCTAAGGATTAACTGGAAAAAAAATACTCTGACTTTTTCTCTAGCACCATCATCAAAATGATTATGTGTCCACTTAGGTAGGATTAAGTACCTGAATAACTGATGATATTCGGATCCTGTTGGCTATTCTTTTGAAAAAACAATGTGGTGGTACAGCCTTACACAACTGCTAATAAAGCCTTAAACACAGCCTCTTTCTTCTAAGTGCCTTTAAATGTTTTCAAATCTGAATAAAATGATGGAAAATGTGGAGATAGACAGCTTTAGGGACAAGGGGAATATGTAGGCAGACAGATAGAAATACATGTTCCCCAGTGGTGTGTTTGTGTCTTTGGAAACATGATAAATTACATAAATGTCCGGCGCTCGATGTTTACGTTCAGCTGTTATACATGTTAACATAAATAAAGTTGTAAAAAGTGTGTGTCTTACTTCATCTCCAGGACCTCCTCCAGGTGCTTCCGCCGCTCGGCCCGCAGCGACGTCAGGTGACCTTCCTTCTCAGCCAGTGAGAGTTGAGTTGATGACAGCTTGGCCTTCATCACGTCCAGTTCCTGCTTCACCTTCTCCATGGCAACCAGCAGGTCGTCCACCTGACACACACACACACACACACACACACACACACACACACACACACACACACACACACACACACACACACACACACACACACACACACACACACACACATAAAGTAAGATATTTTAACGTGAATCTGATAATGTTAATATATTGATGTTTTCCTTCAGCTTCCTATATGTGTGTGTTTCTGTGTGTGTGGGTATTTGACAGCTTCTGTTCTTTTGAAATGATTTAATAATTGTTCTGTTTTTACATGAAAAGCTCTATTTTGGAACATCAAATGATTTTCTTCACCATGCTTTCTTTTATTTTCTCTTCTACAATTTAAATAATTAATCTCTGTTTTTGTCGAGGTGTGTTTCAGTTTGTAAGTTTAATGTTTGTTGTCACTGTACAGTAATTCGCACACGTCATACATTCTCCCTTGGGTATTTCTTTCTCTTTTTTCTAGTTGTGTACTCCCTATTTCTCTTTTACTCAAATAAAAAAGAGAAGCAAGGAGTGTGGGACAGAAAAACATTTTTTTAGAGAAAGAACAAGAGAGAAAGATAATCAGAAAGGTACATATATTTCCTCAGAAAACACATGGCATCAGCAAAAAAAAGGAAGATGAGCTAAATCTGAAAGCAGTTCCTGTTCAGAGATAAAATAAGAGTTGACAGGTAAAATACTCAGTTTACTGGGTACAGGAGGTCTGCTTTAACATCAGCATGAATGAATGAATGAATGCATACCACAAGCTGTACAACACTTACAAGTTCCCATGCTGCTGTTACTTCAATACAAGTGTGACATATTGGAATAAAAAGAAAACTGAATGGTGAAGACATGAATGAAGGATGAAATGTGTAGTAAAATAGTGGTGACTGAGTGAGGTTTGTAATGATTATTTGTTACCTTTGACCACCTAAAGCCGGCTGTGGTGAACTCATGCATTGGAATGTGAGAGAGCTGCATACAAAAAGAGCAAAGACAGAGAGATATGGGGTAGGAGAGAGGAAACAGAGAAAGGAAATGGGATGGTTAAATGTGGGGGGGGACACACACACACACACAGAAATACATATAACAGAGGGAGAAGGAGAATGGGTACAGAAAAGGGGAAATGGCAGAGTGGACATAGGAAGGAAAAGGGGAGGATGAGAGTAGGAGAGAGGTGTTATAGGGCATACATAGAAGTGGTAAGGAGGTGGAAGAGAAGCGGGAGATATGACAGAAACAACAAACATGCAGAGAGGAAAAGCAGAGGAGAAACGAGAAGAAAGAGAAACATTGTAAAAAAGCTCAAGTGAAAAGATATACTGTAAAGCGAAAGAAACAAATGCTAAGCACAAGAGATAACCAGATCAAACGCTGAACAGTCAGAAGCACAGGCAGCGTTACAAATGCAATTCAGACGAGACAGAGAGGAGGGAAGTGAAGATGAGTGTGAAATAAGGACAGAGAATGAAGAAATAGAGCTGGAAGGCTAACAGAGATGTAGAGTTTGAAGGATGGAGGGATGCAGGGAGGGTGAGGAGGAGTGACGAGGCCCGGCTGGAAAAGAAAAGGAGGAGGAGAGGAGGGGAGGGGAGCAAAGAGGAGACACACTCATCCACCTCTCTTTAGTGATCACACACAGATATGACTCAAGTCTAGCAGAAAAGGTTCAGTGTATTTTCTTGTGGTTTGGTTAACCTCTTTTGTCAGCAAACCCTGGGACAGTTCCTCTCTTCTCGCACACATAAACACAAACAGGTTTTCAATATATGTGCCAATATAAAGTCACCGTGTGTGTGTTCCTGTTTTGCCAGTGTGTGCCAATGCTATTATAAGCCATGTGTGTGCATTTAAACAGACCTCATTAAGGGAGGAAGTTGTCATCGTTTCATAAATGATGATGTGAAAGCCTAATTGCAGTGACGCGGTTAAGGAAACGGGAACACAACAATATTTATTTACAATTTACTCTTGTGTATAGAGACACGTTTCCAAGTAAGAAAACCAAAGTGGCGTCTGCCCTGGCTGCTGCTGAATGCCATATTGTGCTGGGACTGCTATTTAAACGGCGTGCTATTTAAATAGCAGTTAGCACTCCTTTCCGCCATGATTGTGTGTGTATGGATTATGTGGAGCGCCGTCCTGTGCGTAGCTGTCCTGTCAGTGAGCACAGATGTGTCTCAGGCTCAGTGAATGGTGTTGACGTTGGATGAGGACCGCGCCGAGTGTGTGTCTGCCATCTCCACTGGTTTCACCGCACGCTGCCGTTTCTGCTCCTTCCTCCTTCACTGAAGCATTTCATCTGGAGGACGCTCTCCAGCACACCGCCCTGGCCTAAATGGCCTCCGTTACGTCTAATTAAAGCTGTCACTTGTAGCATTTCAGAGTATTTCAATATATTCATGCCAAATTAAATGTGAGAGTTTGGCACAATTACTGTAAACATATTATGCCACAGTCTACTTCAGGAGGATACACATGTTGGATGGGATTATTCCATCTTTCCTTTCCTTTTATTGTGAAAACCCAAAGCCTTAGGCCTCGTTGATCTTCTTGTATTTAAGCCATGCGTTATTATTACTAGATCTGCTTTTTCTTTTTTGGATAAGTTGCTCCATAGACTACAGAACCACAGGAACTATATAGAAAGAGGAACTTATAGCTCCTTTAGTGTATGTTGTATCTGCTTTCTGACTGGATCTGAAGAAAGAAAGATTAGGGAATTATAAGGAATATTAAAAACATGGCTATGTATGAGTAAACAACACAGACTCATCATGTTTGTAAACTATGGAACTAATAATATGATTCAAAGGAGACCTGCCAAGGTGGAAAAAGATAACTTTGTGCCTTCTGAGTGATTCATGGTTGTCTTGCCGTAGTAGAAATGAGTATTTAGTACCACCCTTGCAGCAGGCGACAATGGCCTTGGTACTAAATACAGACTTGCTCGTCCAGTCTAAATGCAGGCTAGAGTCCTACATTCCTGAAATGGTTCCTGGGCCTCCTGAAAGGTCAGTGCAAAGGAAACAGGCTACATATACAGTATGTCCTCCTAAAGAAATATAACCACAGGCTAAAACGGTTACGTTCCAGTGACAAAGCCCTCTAGCGGCTTTTTCCTTCACTATCAAAGGAGACAACAGGTGAGGTTATTATAGAGCGACAAACAGTGAGGAGGTCGGGTTGGATGGATGTGTCCACAAAACTCTGACTTCAACACAAAGTTATAATTGTATTTATGATGACATCCTGCTATCATTAACTAAATAGAAATGTCAACCTAACCATGATCTTTCTGCAACCAACCATTATCAGATCAGTAAAAAGGATGTCTTTTTCGAAGGTAATAAACCTGCACACATGTTATATATTGTATGCTCATGACTCTGGATGATTTGCGCTCAGGAAAATGATTTGTATGTTTATTTCTATGCACACATTATGTATCTGCTTTCTCAAATCACTACAGCTGCATCACATTTCTAGAATCAAATCTCCAAAAATGTATTTTCAGTAGCATCATTCCTACAAAAGAAATATCCAAAGCAGTGTGGCCCCCACCAACATTAACCCTGGGTGAGCAGTAAAATGTGTGTCTGTATGTGTCTGTCCAGAAGCAGCCAGGTGAGCAGAGGTCAGAGAGGACGGCCAACAGAGAGGCAGGAGCAACAATCAGCCGACTGCACTGCCAACAGCTACAGGGTCTGTTTTCTCAGCGCAGCTTTCATGCCTACAGCACACGCTGTTTTTTCCCACTTGTCAAAACCAATCCCGGCTCCGAGGAACAGTTCCCATCTCCATGCCCTCGTTACGTCTCTGGCACCCAGGGGAGCGACACACACACTCCCTCTGGTCTGAGGTGGAATCCATTAAACCCTTCCCTTCTGAGCCTCCCTCAGCATCACTATGAGCTTTGCTACTGTCCTAATATAGATAACAATATTACAAATTGGAGTGGTGGGGCTCGTACTGAATTTGAGAAATAGCTGTTTGTGCGCTTGAGCTGAAGTGGACAAAATACAAGCTGTTCTTTAAATAGGGATTTATTTACCTCTGGGCAAACACACACACACACACACACACACACACACACACACACACACACACACACACACACACACACACACACACACACACACACACACACACACACACACACACCACACACACACACACACACACACACACACACACACACACACACACACACACAGCTGAATGAGCTCAGTTGGCACAGGGTGTTCTGCTTCTGCCATTAGCCACCTTTGGCAAAGCGATGTTTAGCTATGTCAGAAAGGCTTTCTATGTCGCCCCTAAGATGTTTGTCTGTGTGTGCTTCCTAGTGTGCGTGTCTAAATGTCCCAGCAAAGACAGGAAATAAAGGAAATCCTCAGGAGGGATTAAAAATAATAACTGATAGGGGTTTAGGGAAAGGTTTGGGTCACACATGAACTGGTTTTGGGTAGGCATCCTCTTTAGTCATGCACACCGTATACTGTGTGTGTTTGCTACTGACCTGTTTCTCAGAGTGTGTGCGTGAATGCTCCTCCTGGGCGAGCACCACCTCCCTCTCCGCGGTGATCTGAACGCTTTCCCTCAGCGCCTCCTCCAGCTCCTCGATGCGCTCCTCCTTCTGACGGAGGGAGTCCTGCAGAGAGAAAGCACACAATGTGAGGAGAGCGGAAACTTTAGCCGTGCTGATAAAAAGTTTATTGATTTAGCTCTTATTAAGAAGCATACACATAGTATGTACAGTTCTGTGACTGTATTTTGGCTCATCAAGGGTTTTCATAATAATTGAAAGAGGCCCTGATGCCTTTTGAGGGGTTTCCTCTCCTGTAGTGTGTTCTATAGGTTTCTGTGCATGTAAATGGTCTGCAAAGGCTACAATCCTTGTGTTGTGGTTTGTACTAATATGAACCTGAAAATGAGCAGAGTTTAATTGAATTGTTCTCCTTAAACATTAATTACATAAGCAGGTATTTTGTAATGGACCCAAGTATCAGATCAATTAAATATTGTATTTCATGATGACATCAGATAAAGGTTTACAGATCCTGAAAGCTTTAGTCAGGGGAGCATATATTTCCACATTTGTTTCCAATCCACTTAAAAAATAAGGGACAAATCGATGTGAAATCACAAAGCAAACATCATGCTTGCAGTAGAGGAAGTTAATAGGATTTATTATCTACTGTATGCACCATGGAAGTCTGTACAAAGTTCTTATGACAATCCTTCGAATACTTCATCTATATATTATACAATTTGGCATCTGGGTCATCAAATGGTTTCATGGGAGGCTTTTCATGTAAAACACTGGCCAGAGAATCCATTGGCTCACATACAGTACAACACCTTGGTCTAGGATACTTCAAATCAAGACTGCATGTTACTAAATGACATCAGTTTGTTGTAACACAGCTTTCTCTGTCACATCTTGCGTAACACGTCCCAAGGGTTAAAACATTGGACACTCTTCATTCCAACGACTGCAATAAGCTGCAAAATATTCGCAAATTAGACAACATCTGATCCTCCAGCGGACTCTGAGGACACTCATGAAGCAGTTTCCAAGTAAAAACGACTACGTGACCTGTCCACCGATTCCCCATAAAGAGCCTTGTGCCAGGGTTCTTGGTTCAATTAGAGTTGAATGAATACCTGATGGAGAGGAGGATGAGACATTACAGTGGCGCTGCACAGACCTCGGAACATCTCCAACATATCTGAACACTGCTCCAGATCCAACATTACTGGCTGTCTAACTATGCAGACTGAGATGGACTTTAATTAGGTTCAATCTTCCTATTGTGCTGAATTAAATAAACGCTCTGAGTTACACACCACATTGCCTTAACTGTGCTGGATAAAGAATGCAGGATTGCTGTCAATTGACACACACACACACACACACACACACACACACACACACACACACACACACACACACACACACACACACACACACTAGCCATGGTCGTAACCGCTGCGGTCTCATAAGTGGGACTGACTCACATAGCTTTCAGCTCATCTCCTAACCACATGCATACACAGAAATGACAAGTTCCCAACTCCTTAAACCAAAGTTCCATCACAGCCACACACAGCCACACACACACACACACACACACACACACACACACACACACACACACACACACACACACACACACACACACACACACACACACACACACACACACACACACACACAGTGTTTTCATCTGCCTCTCATCGGCCACTGAGGTTGTGATTACTGGAAGAGAAGAGGGAGGAGGATGACGAAGATGGACGAGGAAAGAAAAAGGAAATAAAAGTAATGAAGGTATACTGAAATAGGATAAAACGAAAACACATGGCTGCTCATGTTGTGGTCGATCCACACCTCGGCAGACAATTAGGAGATGTTGTCACTCCACGCAAACCCATAGCATTCACTGCATGTTTCAATGTGTGTGTCCTTTATTCCTCCTCTAATCACCTCAGCTCCTTCCTCTTCTTCACTGCTACGACCATGTTCCTCTCCTCTCCACAGGATGTCAATCATCCCCCTTCAGTTACCCGTCATACTCCCAAAGCGAGAGCTGCATGGTGTGTGTGTGGGTGAGAGGAGTGTGTTTGACATTGCCTCAGGCTGCTTCCTGTCACAATTGTCACGTTATGATGAACCGTTGTTGTGATAGCAGACATTATTCAAAGTAGGACGGAGAGAAACTTTTTCCGTCTTACTTTCTTTCCACCCATCTCCCTGCGTAAACTCCCAGCTTCCTCTTCCCACTCATCCCTCCTCTTCCTCCTCTTCCTCCCTTCTCACCTTGATCTGCTGGGAGCTTTGGTTCAGGTTGTCCTCTCTCTTCTTGGCGTCGTCCATCAGCTGGGCGTTCCTGCTCTTCTCCAGCTGCTCCATGTGTTTCAGGTTGGACATCTTCTTCGACTGGTCCTTAATCTGCCTGCACGCACGCGCACACACACACACACACACACACACACACACACACACACACACACACACACACACACACACACACACACACACAATACAAGGGCAAAGTTAATACAATTATTAAGACCTCTCTTATTATCCATGAAAGTAATATTAACCTATATTTGTGTCCCATTACATTCCTGTAAGTCTATGAAACAGTAGGATTTGTTTAGTTTTTAGGAGACATTACTTAGTGTTGACTGCTTCTAAAATATGTCAAATGTAGTTTACATTTGTTTGTTTTTTAAAGGATAAGGTAAGAATAAAGTCAAATAAAAAGATGAAAGTATATCTATGCTATGGAGTAAATCATGATACAAGAGCATGTGCATGCATACAATCAAATGAACACTGTAACTGCCCCCTCCACCCCTTATGATTTTGTTCTGTTTTGTATGTGTGTGAGCCTTGTCTTTGTATCGCTGTCCTTCCTGTTATGTATGCATTGAAAATATACAACAACATCTAAAGCTTTTTTAAAACAGCAATATTGTAAATTATTTCAAAAATGTCGCACAAATCCAGAAACACCCTCAATAAATGATAGTGTTGTGAATCTGGGTCAGGGGTCTTTGTTACATGTCATTCTTCCTCAAATAAAAACACATTTCCAACAGACAAAACATTCAAAAAGTGCCTCAGTATTCTATATGGAAGTATTACTTAAATGAATATATATAAAGGTCCTAATGTGTATCCACTCCAGCAGCTTCAGATCCCCTCTCTGTCTACAGAAACCGTCCACATGTAAGCACACAAACAAACAGCAGCCACACTGATCTGTATTCATTATGCTGGCAGGTCACATGAGTGCAGCTGATGTTTAATACATAGATTCAAACCGTCTCCAACCAAACATATTCAGGACACGCTGCCATTAAGATGATTCTGCAAAACGCTCTGATTAACCATTCTGTGAAATACAATGGCCTTATAAGTTCCCTAAGGGACGATATTATAGAATACAAAGCTGTGGGTGTGTGACTAGATGACATTTGAGATTATCTCCACAGTGGGAAGCATGTAGGTCTGTTCACAGAGGGGATTACTGGGCGTGTAAATCATCATCTGGGGAATGAAGGAGTGATTCCTCTGGGAGCAGAGGGGTCGGGAAGGAGAAAGAGTTTAATCCCTGTTTAAGCTGTCTGAAGGCCATTGTGCCTCTGTCACAGACCTATCAGCTATCACAGCAGCCTGACTCCATCAGGACCGTCCACACACACAGATGTGGACTAACCCCTGCTAATGCCACTGAGGTTTAACAACGTCAACGGACACAGATGAGAGATAAGTCTAAGGAATACATGTGAGCATTCATTTGTAGCTGCTTGCATGCACACCCATCGGTAAGGTTCCAACATAGACACTTAGACAAAACAGATCTGCTGACGACCACATTAGAAACTCATCAACTCAATAAAAGTCATTCTTTTCGCTCTGTATGAATCACAGTCTTTTGTATGTTTGCATTTTTTAAATGCCTGCTCTGTGGAAATGTTTATCCACGTGTGTGCGATAATGTTAGCATAACTTTTTACAGGCTTGTAGATTAATCCATTTTCCTCACTTGCATGGCTGCAGCTGCCAGTAAACGGCTGACCTCCAGAGATGGGAATCAACAGAAAGCTCTGTCACACCAGCAGCAGAGCAGGGCGCTCATGGGAAATCATTTTTTACGAGCCGTACTCTGCATATTTCGTTTCCTAAGGTGTAAACAGGTTCCAATTGTCACAACCTTTGACCTTTGTCCCTGCACCACAGAGCTGTGGGGTTAAATCAGCGCATTTGTTGTGTGTCTGTTATTTCACTTATTTGAACTACTTTATTCTTTTGAGTGCAATCTTCTGTCATAATAGGTATACAGAGTATTTGCTTCCACCTAGTGTAGTAGACTAGTGTTGAAATGTTTGTATGATATCCCTTCTGTTTCATCTTTCCTGTTTATCTAAGCAATACACTAACCTAACCTAAAGTAATGGTAGCATCCATCAAATGGCTTTTACATCAGTCTCACTGCCAGGAAACTTGAGAAATGATATTGGCAGAAGACGGCAACATAAAATCCTCTATGTGTTTGCTAAAAGGTCCAGGGGGCCCAATTCCAAACGTCCAGAGACATTTGGGAAGCAGGAAGAAAAATTCAAATGCAGCAACGGGGCCAAAGCTGCTCTGGGTGCTGAAAGCCCACAGGATAATAATCTTAGTGTTAAAATGCATGTGCGCGTGTGGATTTATTTGTCTTGTTTCTGTGTGCATTTAAAAGGCCTACATGTGTAACAGAATGCATCGTTATCAATCCAAATGGGCTGAAACGCTAAACAGTAAAGCAGATGGAATAAGCGTGGGTTTGGATTCATTAAGGTTGATTTTTATTTCCTTTGTTCTGTCCTGGTTTCAGTTTACACCCTGAATGTGGGATACATTTGAATATTTAAGATCAATGTGGTGCTCTACTACGCCCTGTGTGAGTGCGTAACAGTTCATAAACAGGCAGGAATGTTCCTATTGGAGGATTTCCAGGAAGCTCCAAGAGTCTGGTTAGCTCTCTGAGGTTTCCCCCCTTCATGCTACATTTACTGCAACGAATGCAACTGCATGTAGAATAGACTTTTGGATTCAAACGTTTCAATTGGCCCAACGCTCAGTTTACACTCACCCTCTCTTTCTTCTTTTACAACACTAAACACGTGTTTTTCTCAAACCCTACGGGTTTGCCTGAGAAACGTGCATGTATTGCATCACAGCCACAGTGAGTTCTCCTAGCTGTGGCCTTCACTGAAACCAACTCCTGAGCTTTCCCTCCACTTATTTGCCCCTTGTTTAACATTTTGCATGTGCATGTAAGGCAATCATTTATTTGCAGAGAATGTTAGAGGAAAAATGTACTTTCCTCACAGTCCCCGTTTGCTCCACACTCACTACCTCTCCAAATGCAATATTACTTATCCTTCCTCTGGATGAAGTACTCTCATCAGACCATGGATCATTTCTCCTCTCCTTTCCTCTCCCTGATTACCTACACTCCCTTTTTTGTCACATCCATCTCCTCTGCTTTTCTTTCCCTCTGACTCATACAAACATATAAACCAGGAATCACTACTACGACAGTCAAACAATCATAAACTCCTTTGTTAGCCGAATTTGGGATCTGGATAAGAATCTATTTTATCTCAACGTCAATCATCTGAGATACTAAAGTGACATTTTATCAGCTGTTAATTTAAAAAGCTGACAGGTAATATAAAAGCATCTGCCCACATCCATCTGTGAGGAAGGCGAGACACCACAGGACAAATATTATTTGTATTGTCAATTTGAGAATTTGGGCTGTTTTCCTTCCATAACATGTATTTACATTAGTGGTGTACATACTGACATCAAATGTATGTGCTTCTCACATATTTCCCCTTCTGAAATCTTTGGGATGTTGACTTATCTCAAAACAGAGCCCGGTGGTGTGTAAATGATGCAAGAAGCTCTGTATGGCTGTGAAAAGGCAGGAGAAAGGAAAGTTTCTCTATAGGGTATAATAACGTACCACATTAATATTATCTCTATGTTTGTGATGTAACTGTAATGTTATGACATGGGTTCACATTCAACTGTGAAGCATAAATCATGTGTCAGCCTCAGTTCCTTTCTTTCCACACCACATTTCCTCTCTATGGCTGATCCACAAAACCATATGTGATATGAATATTTAAAAAAAAAGTTGCAGTGGCGAATCTACACATATTTAATTAAACACTAAAACACTTTGATTACTCCGGTTTAAGGAGCAGAGTTGCTGTGTGAACTCGATGGCTCTGCTCAGTGGAGGCATGTGAAGCTGTTTTAATATGTTAAATACTTCCTCCGAATAATTTTAGACTACCGCTGCAGACCGCTGGAGGAGGCCGACTCACAGGAGAGTTAGATCTACCCACAACGCTGCAAACACAACATACAAACGAGCAATAACATACAGGCATATACACTCAATGAGTCACTGGCAAATCTAGCAAAATGTGCTGATAGTGTGGGGGGGACACACACATCGTGGGGGCTGTGAAATGTTCCAAACACAACCTGCTTTTTATTACCGTCTCTCAGTCGGACCACACGCAAATATTTGAAGCTCACACACACAGTTGTTCATGCAACTGCACGTAACATAACATGCATCCACTCTCCAACATCAGCACAGGAATACACACATGCAAACATGGTGGCACACATAGTAAACACACACACACAGACACATAAACAAACAACTCAAATAGTTGTTGAAAAGCACTTTGAACTTCCTACATTTTGCAAAACCTAAAAAGAACCCTAATGTACTGACTGTACACACACACACACACACGCACACGCAGCACACACACACACACACACACATATGAAATATATAAATAAAAACACACTAAAATACAGTACAAACTAGGCATAGCCTTCATTAAAACTTAAAGCTGTAAAAAAGTATGAATGCTGCCGAAAACATACAAACACAAACACACATACAATCTCATAAAATTGAATAAACCTCAAAGTCTCCAAAATATTAAAAAACGTTGTAACCTCCCTCATTAGCATGCTGCTGATATCCAGAAAGCCACATTAAGGTAATATTAATATTACATTTGGAGTCCTGTATAAATATTTGATCAGAATGCTCGGGGGCCTCATGTGTGTTTACTGCACAAAGTTCACCCAACATTAACATCCTTTTTACCATTCTGATTCAGTATACGCTTTGAAACTACAGGAAATATTGGCTTGGTTTTCTAAGCCCATACAAACTATGAAACTGTGAAAGAGGAAGAAAGATCAAAAAAGTCTTGCCCACTTTCGGTGCAGTACAAGGAGGACATGTTGGTGGAATAAAGTAAGAAACTGATGTTTTTGTTTGGAGAAAAACTGTAGAAAATTCCTGAGTTGGAGACAGAGAGCAATTTTTGTAATATCTAATTTAATAGCGTCTGTCTTCATATGTACCACATTTCAGAGATAATAAATAACAGTAACAGTTAGCATGCGACAGAGAGCTGCAGTTGATCTTGGGCTCTGTCATTGTTTTAAAAATGGAGAGCGACAGATTGCCAGAATTAAATACTGACCCTGTTCTTCAGGCCTTATGTTTGTCTTTTGATCTGAACTCTAGATTACAGACTGAGTGAACAGAACCACCATTAAAATGTCTCCATACTGATATTATGCTGTTAACTAAGTGTGATGATACATTACATTACAATAATGTTCTGTTGGGGGCTTATAGAAGCCTCTGGAACTTCAACAGCTCAAAAGACATTGATTTATCACGCCATGAAAAATTCATCATATTTTATAATTGTACATACATTTCTTATAAACATGATAATGAGGGGTGAGTAAATTGTTTATTGATTAATTAATTAATTGTTTTGTCTATAAAGTGGCTGATATATAATCAAATTGACCATTATCATTTTGGGGAAATGTCCAACAACTTCTTTTATTTGAATATCCAAACTGCAAATACTAACACATACAACAACTGTGCAGCTAGACCTGGTTTTGCATGTTTTTCTTACAAACGATTGATCATTATACTAAAAAGCAATTTATTATAGGGCATACAGTAATAAGTTACAGGGAGCAGCTACTTTAAACTGTACTGTAGATGCCTCTTTTCTGAATACTGAACAAAAAGAGTATTTCATTTCCCCTCAGTACGGGAATGGTGTGTGTGTGCAGGTCTTTTAATTTAACTCTCAGCACTCATTCCCACTGTAGTGTTGTCACCTAATGGCTGGCATTCTTTCTTGTATTTGTGAGAGAGAAAAAATGTGTTTGTGTGTGCCAGTGATAGTGTGTCTGTGTGTGTGTGCATGTGTGTGCCTGTGATAGGGTGTTAGTGTGTGTGCCTGTGATAGGGTGTGTGTTTGTGTGTGTGCGTGTCTGTGATAGTGTGTTAGTGTGTGTGCCTGTGGTTAGCGTGTGTGTCTGTGATAGGGTGTTAGTGTGTGTGTGTGTGTGTGTGTGTGTGTGGTGTGGTGTTGTGTGTGTGTGTGTGTGTGTGTGTGTGTGTGTGTGTGTGTGTGTGTGTGTGTGTTTGTGTGTGTGTGTGCGTGCGTGCGTGCGTGTGATAGCATAGGGGAGGTGTGTGGCTCAGTGGGTTAATGCGCTGATCTTCGAATCAGAGGATAGCAAGTTCGAGTCCCACTGCAGTCAGCATGTCGTTGTGTCCCTGAGACACTTCACCCCAAATTGCTCCTGTGGGGATTGTCCACAGTATTGAGTATGTAAGTTGCTTTGGATAAAACATGTAATGTTTGTATGTGTGTGCGCCTGTGATAGTGTGTTTGTGTGTGTGTGCCTGTTGTTGTCACCCATTAGCTGACAAATCCCTGCGCCACCTCAATGCTCAGTCATACGGGCCCTCAAAGGGATCCCTCACACACACAAGCACACACTCTCTCTCTCACACAGAGAAACGATGCAATCCCCTTTTAAGATACAGAAACCTTGATGTCAGACATTTGGCAGTGGATGAGGAGTTCCTTATCTCAAGATCAAAACAACCAGAAAAAAAGACAAAGCGAGGGA